>NC_088648.1:1190412-1462912 GCF_964019385.1 Sycon ciliatum | reverse complement strand
GAAATGCTAAAAATTTTCAAGTACGAATCGGGAGTAGTCGGCGCACGACGCCGTCTCCTGTTCACACTCGAATTGCAGCCGTTTTGTACGCTTGCGTCCCCGTCTACGCCCGTCTACGGTATGAAAAGTTGGATCGATCCAACTCTTCCCGTCGCTTCCCGATCTGTAGTACGGTAGTACGGTTGCGTTCCCGTTCCTGGTGTTCACATTGGACGCCGTCAGACCGTGCCGTCGCTTCCCGTCGATCCTTACGTCGCGTCCCGTCGCGCCCCGTCGAATGTGAACTAGGCTTGAGTTATAACAAATGCGTACTGTAGAAATCAGCCATAACATTCGTTACTATAATGTTATAGAAACTCTGGAAGGAATGAAGCCAGCGGGTGTTGGCAAAGATGGTACGGACACGAGACACAAAGCAATGTGCACAGGCATCCACATCACCGCCACGGGCAACCGCCACCTGGGTTCAGCCATAGGCCCACCTGCGTTTGTTGAAGAATACGTACACGGGAAAGCCCAGGACTGGTGTGGGCAGGTCGAATCACTGACATCAACCGCCCTGCCTCAGCCATAAGCAGCCTATTCTGCTTTCACCTGAGGCCTCTCCAGCCGCTGGTCTTTCCTCTGCCGGGTACTCGAAAGTGCGTCTGCTGGCCTTGCTTCACTGGAGCGGGTCATTGCCACGAAGCTCCTCCCAGCTCTCACAGGCCAAGAAATCAGCTCTGAACTCCGCACCCTTTTCTCCTTCCCCTGCCGGAATGGTGGTCTAGGGATATTGCCTATTGGATCCCACCTCTCTGTCGGCCCAGTACCAATCCTCGCGTGCCATCACTGCTCACTGCTCCTATGGTTGCCAACATCCTCCTGGCACCCAGAGTTTCAACCTGGGAGACTCTTTGGCAGAGGTCGCCAGCCTGATGGCCTCTAATCGCAAGGATGTGAAGGCAGCTGCCACGGAAGCCCTTCGGCAATTCACAGCCCGAGCTTCCTCTGCCCTCCACTGGCTCCAGCACTCCATCAACCTTGGCAGTGAGGCGGTGCGTCCAGCTGGCTCACGTGTCGTCCTCTCAGTCGGCATGGGTTCAGCTTGTCGAAGTGTGAATTTCGCGATGGTCTGGCATTGCGGTATGGCTGGCACTCGGCACGGCTCCCTTCTACTTGTGTCTGTGGTGCCACCTTCTCTGTTGAGCATGCTCTCTCTCTTGCCCCACCGTCGGTTTCCCGACGCTCCGCCACAATGAGGTGGGAATGTGAATGTAGTAAAAAAAATAAAAAAATAAATGAGGTACGGGACATCATCGCTGGCCAACTGAAGAAGGTGGCACACAGCGTAGAAGTAGAGCCTCATCTCCAACCCCTCACCGGCGAGCTTTTCCGCTACTGGACGGCGTCCACCGAGGATCAGGCCTGTCTGGATGTGGCGGCGAGTGGCGTGTGGGGAGGACGGTTTGAACGCGTTTATCTTGATGTACGGGTGTTTAACCCATTCGCTCCTTCGAACCGTTCCTCTTCTCTGGTTGCTCGCTACCTGAGCCATGAGCGCGAGAAGCGTCGCAGGTATGGTCAGAGGGTGTAAGAAGTTGAGCGAGCCTCCTTCCAGTCGTATTCTCAGCCACAGGTGGCGTCGGTCGAGCTGCTTCCTCTCTTCTCAAGCGAATTGCTGCTCTGTCTGCAGAGAAAACCGGAGAACCACACGCAATGGCAAGAGTACATGAAGTTTCATGTACTCTTGGCAATGGTGATGGCGTTGCTGCGTTGTCGTCTTGGTTTTGGTCTCCTGCGTGCCAGTGTTGGCTGCCTTCGCGGTGCCCGGCGGATGCGCCGCGTCAATGATCAGTCTGCTGTCCTCGCAAACGATGAGGCTGCATTGATTTAACTTACTTTCTTTGCAACTCCTGCAGTTTAAGTACGGAGTATCATTACTATCTTGTGTGTGTGTGTGTGTGTGTGTGTGTGTGTGTGTGTGTGTGTGTGTGTGTGTGTGTGTGTGTGTGTGTGTGTGTGTGTGTGTGTGTGTGTGTGTGTGTGCGTGCGTCTCCTTGTTTCTTTTCCTTTCTCGCTGTTGTCTCCCGCTTCTGGGAGCGACGTGGCCATTTTGTGGCAGTTGTACATAGTAGTAGTAGTAGTAGTAGTGCGTTTTGATTGATTGATTTTTATTTCACGGATCCTCCAGAGGCAAATAGATGCCTATCGAAGGGAGTCTCCTAAGTAAGTATGGAAAAAAGTGCGCGTGTGTGTGTGTGTGTGTGTGTGTGTGTGTGTGTGTGTGTATGCGTGTGTGTGTGTGTGTGTGTGTGTGTGTGTGTATGCGTGTGTCAACAGATTGGATACAGGTTTTGTGTTTACCCCTCTTGATTTTTCATCATTGTGTTGCTTTTAATTTTGCCCGTAAAACAGGCTGTCCACAATACGAAAAAAACGTACGGGGATGCAGTAGCGTAGATCTACGGGGCTACGCTAACGTACGGGATACGATACGCTACACCTATACGCTATACGCTGTGAAGTCACCAGCGTGCCAACGCTACACTAGTTTACCTGTTACAATGACAGCACAACATATTTTACCATGCGAAGTACTGCAACTGTCCGTAGAGGGCTCTATTGGCCGAAAGCAAAGAGCGGAGTACAGTACACAGACATAATAACGAACTCGTAACTCTGAGTTTCAGTAACTGAATCAATCATCGATCATCAAACGAAAAACCATCAAGGTGCTAAGACCAGCAAGAGATAGCAGGGACGCGATGGCAGCCGAATACTGGTAACTTACAAAGCTATTGTTTTCGATTATCCCGCTATCACTATTTTCGTAACGTAACAAACCTTGCAGGAAGTTGGGAAAATATCAAGTCGAGCCTGCTTCTCTTGCCCAATGTTGAGGGAAGTCGCCAATATGGAGCAAGGCTGGAACAGTTTGGATTGCTAGAATTGGCGCTGGAAACTCGTTTTCCTAACACATTCTTCACTTCCGTGGAGCTGACACTAAGCATCGTGCGGTCAATGCGTTCGTTTATATGGAGAGTTATCGCAGAGGCGACCTTTTCAGAATAGTTTTTTTGCTTTGTAGTAGTTGCTCGACTGGACTTTGAATATTTCTGTGACATTATTGTTGACCGTCCAGTTTGGTTTGTCCTTACTGCAGACCAGGAATTGAAGTTCGCTCAGCAATTCAGTGTATCGTTTTCTCTGACTGACATTACGGCTGGGCGAACCACTGAACTATAACGCTCAATTTAAAGCGATGCCAAGCTCATACCACGATAAAGAAAGATAAACTTTGCTCTACGCTTCTCCATCAGATTTTCCAGGGATGTCGTCATCGGACGATTTGTCAGAATTGCGAGACAGTAACACTGGTGCATCCGTGTCACAGCAAGTCCAGAGTGTCCAGCGTCTACAGCCAATGCAGCCATCCCCAATCGTCCAGCATAGTCAGATCGTCCAGCTTGAGCAGATCGCCCAGCCTACCCAGGTCGTCCAGTTTAATCCTCCGGTCGCGCATTTCCAGCAAATCCAGCCTGGTCAGAGTACCCAGATCATTCAGCCTGTTCCGATGGATCAGTCTGTACAGGCATTACAGCCTGCCCAGACTGCACATCATGTGCAGATCGCCCAGACTGTTCAGCCTGCCCAGACCGTTCAGCCTGTCCAGACCGTTCAGCCGGCTCAAATGGTTCCGTTTCCCCCTGGGGTCATGTACATGTATTTTCAGCAAGTCCAGCCTGGCCAGACTACCCAGACTGCACAGCCTGGCCAGACTGCACAGCCTACCCACACCACACAGCCTACCCAGACTGCACAGCTTACCCAGGCTGCACAGCCTTTCCCGATCGTTCATCTTGCCCCGACTTCACCTCATCATCAAAATCATGAGTGTAAATGGCGTTTGGATGATGGTGAGGGTATAGTGTGTGCCGTACGCTGCCAGACTGCAGGACACCTAGCAGATCACATAGAACAGGAACACGTAGGATTTGCGGCAAACTACCGCCATCCCTGCCACTGGCAAGGATGTGACAAGGAATACCTGAACAGATATCGCCTGTCAAGGCACATAGGCTCTCACACATACCACTTCCTATGCACTCATCCTGGCTGTGGTAAGTCTTATACTAGGAGAGTAAATTTAGACAGACATACCAAAACACACACTGATTAAGGACAGTATCCCTGTTCTATCACCGGGTGCAATAAATGCTATACTACATCGTCAGACCTCCGCCTCCACATGAAAACCCACCCCGGTGACGCATACATGTAAGACGCTTGGCTGTTCCCTACTGCGTTCGAGCGTGGACAAACTCTTTCACCGCAAAAGGATTTCATGGCTTGGGCGAGGAGGCCAATGTACAGGATTATTTTCAGTACTATGGAAAAGGAAGAAGCGAGGAGGGTCGTGACCTGATGGTTTTCCCTGGGTCTCTTCCAGCAGCTGCACATAAACATCTCTCATAGTCGAAGAAGATGAGGCCACATTACCTTCAACATATTGCAAAAGTCCACTCAGTCACAGTTGGAATAATTTTCCCGTAACGCCAGAGTATATACATCATGTATTTTGCCTTGGCTAAGTCAATACACGATAGTATACTCATGTTGTGCATATCATCAAATGAGTCTCCTAAACAAGGTCCTCGTGTATTCTGTTGTCCCTTGTATTTCTTACCCAATGTATACCATTTGTCATTGCTTTTCGCAGGTCGCCACCGTAGGGTATCTTCTAGCTAAAGATTGGAGTTTGTTAACTTTGCTCTTTATATACCTTGCAATCCGTGCATTATTTTTTGTTTAGTTCGACTTAGGTTGCTGCATTCAAATATTCCTGACCATCTCAACTGATAAAAGTTTGTAAAACTGTCACGATATATTCTTTCTTTAAAATGCCGTTAATGTACGTCTCCAAAAAAAAAAATGGGCATCTCCCATATTGATGAGCTGATGTTCTTTTTGTTCCTGTTCGATTGGTTCCCCCGTCTAATGGTGATCATAGATATTGCGAGAGCTTACTTGGAGTGTGAATTAAAATCTGCTTAGCTCAGTAGACAATCCCCATCCATAGCAGTACCAAAGCCAAGCGCATTACGAGTATTCTCAGAGTTTGAAAGTTGAAACACTCACAGAGTGACGCATCCGGTTATATGAATGTTTAGAAAAAGTATGGCGACTTTTAAATAAATTCAAAGGAGACAGAAGTATCAACCGTCTAACAATTTCTGCTTCAAAATTCAAACTTCAATATTGAGGGGAATGACTTCTAAAATCACGACCAGGCCGGACGTGTAAACGGGTTGTCCCGTTCGAGAGATCTATCATCTACCGGTTGGTTAGAAAAATGAACGCATTAACCAAGAGCAGAGGTTCAGAGAAGGCACGGGGGTACAACAGAAACGAACACAGCGTTAGAATTTAAACATTCTGCATCTTCGGTAATCCTCACTACCCTCAGTAGTATAATTGCATTCTATTTTAGTAATTATATTCGGTCCAGGATCACTACACCATAAATCCTTTCTACCCTATGGATATATGGTAATTATAACGTCATATCACCATGATGAGAGATCATAATGTAGATGTGCGCCCCCCCCCCCCGCGATTCAGACGGGTTTTCTTCGATCCTCTCCAATGTATCTATGGTCTCCACCATCTGAAGAAAATTTAAACTAGGCCATTAACTGTGGGTAGTTTTACAAGTGAGAACCTTCAAGATGTACAAGAGCCTGAAGTGCGTCCTTCGTCTCAGTATCATTGCAATATTTTCTCCGAGGAAATTAACCCTTTATGGGTCTCACATAAGCGTAAGGGTCGTATGTGACCCTTACAGTAAAATCGCATTTTCTGTGGGTTTTGTTGCTAGGAGACAACTAAAATGGTGCTCCACTCGTAGCTGAGGTCCCAGGCTTTCCAACGGTGTAAAAAACAACCATACTTACCATACAAATTTTTGCAGTATCGATCGACTGAAGTCTGGTGAAATTGGAAAAGACGACCATCCGCCATACGCGCATTTCGAGAATGGGAGTGCATCTCTTGAAGCCGTGTCAGAAAAGCTTTCTGAGGACGCTGACGGCACCAGTCTAGGCTGGATGACCCTGGAGGATTTCCAGTGTAATGTCGTGAGAAAGAGAGCTCCGTTGAGTCCTCCTAACTCAAATAAATCGTCCCCGAATGAAGAAATCAAATTTACCAACCAGCGAGGAAGCACAGCAACAGCAACTCTTACAAGGACTTGTCAGGTGCGATCAGCTGATTCGCCTGGCCGTGAGAATCACGGCACGCGTGACATCGCACCTGAGCACTCATCGGAGCGAGAGTGAATCTGACGCGAGCGGCGCTGAGGTGAACGAACCAAAATTGTGGTATTGTGGAACTGTTGCTGCTGGTGCATCGCCGATGGCGAGGTATTGGAGTTCAAGGACGGAATTAGGAGCATATATTCTTCACCAAGACGTAGCGCTTACCTGATTGTTTATCATAGGACTTCAGCTCCATCACGAACTTGGTATGCACTTTGAGCTGTGATTTTTGTGCTTTTTTGTTCGCAATTGTATTTTCTCTCAACTTGAAGGGCTACCACGGGTCATACCCTTGCCTGGACATAGTCATATTTGTGTTCTCTGGACGCGTCCAGGCATACAGATTTTGAAAATATATAGTTTACCCATACCTACAACTCAAGGAACTTGAGTTATGGCTCATTGTTTGTACGCGTGTTTGCGTGACCACCCCTCACATACATTGAGTAAGACCCACAAAGGGTTAATAATTTTATTGAGGGAGCGCTGGTTGTTGTCTGCACCTTCTTGAGCCGACACGCTGTATGAGTGCTGACGTTTCTTGTAATGACAATGTAAGTTGCCTCAGAAAACTAAGAACAGAAGTTTTGAAATCGGCGAGTGGGTCCAAACCACATCGACTGCATCCTATCATGTCCTTGACGATACCTAGCTCGGTATGCTGTCTTCAGCTCTGTTACATAGCGTTCCACGCTGAGACAGTTGCCATGAAAAGAAAAGAAAAGTCATTTTTCTCAAAATCAATATTGAATACGAACTTAGAAGTTGCGACTTCGGCGGTAATAGTCATGAAGTTGATTGTTCCAACTAGGAACACACGCTTCTTGCCGAACTTGACACTTGACTGACTCACGACTGCCATCCGGAGCACACGAGGAGCACGTCGCACCTTCCACTCGGCAAACCTGCAAGAAAGCACCACTCCCTGCTCAATACACAGTGTTTCGGGGAATTCACGCCTCATCAGTTGAGCTTGAGTAGGCTGAGGAAGATTGTGCCTGAAAAGCACCACTTATATACTGCTCTCCAGGCCAAACCATCACCAGGGATACAAACTTACAGAAACGCTTTGTTTCCAGCGCGACAAACACCTCGTGAAGCTCCAGGTAGCAGCGTGAGTCAGAGTGAGGGACAACAATACGAACAATACGAAACAATGTGTATTGAGCAGGGAGTGGTGCTTTCTTGCATGTTTGCCGAGTGGAAGGTGCGACGTGCTCCTCGTGTGCTCCGGATGGCAGTAGTGAGTCAGTCAAGTGTCAAGTTCGGCAAGAAGCGTGTGTTCCTAGTTGGAACAGACAACTTCATCAATATTGAATACTGTCTGATTACAGACTTGTCAGTCAGTTTTGTGAGTTGTGAGCACAGGACTACCTCGATCTACGAATGCATATACCTGACCTCTATTGACTCCCGAAAATTTTCTTCGAGTCCTCAAGAGAGGAGAGGGGAGTGCGGAGACTGAAGATCGGAGTTCATGTGTTGAAAAGGTTGTCCCCCTGCTCATGCGATTGTCTTTTACGCAATATGTTCACCTTGCGCATGGAAGAGAGGCCCCCAAAAATCGCCATTAGCTTTTCCTCTGACAGTAGAGAGCGTGGGTGCGGATCATAAACTTGCTGGACTTTTGCTGTTCTGCAGTTAAGCTCGCAAAAAGAATCTCAAATACAAATAGTGCTCGGGGAACGAGCGTTATGTAGGGAATTTTGGCTTTCTAATATCTTCCAGGCTATGATAGAAAGCCAGTAGCGTCCCGGTAATCTGTGCCTTCAGCTTGACTTCAAGAATAATTCTATTCGCTGACCACCTCAGAAAGTGGAAACGATATCTGGCTGAGATAAGAATATATTGAACGCAACAAGATATTCCAAACAAATCACCTTAAGCGAGGTGTGCATGACAGAAACAACCCGATGCAGTATGGCTTTCGTTGTGGACAATTCCAAAGCATAGATGCGATGAGATTAGAATGGCAACCTTTAGAGATTGTGAAGTATGCTCTCTGCTACAAAATACCAATATTCCCAGTAAATGGCGTTCGGTCGCTCAGAACTCCTTTACCAACAGTTTTCTCTCCATCAGTGTGATTGTCACGCTCGATGGGGGACTTTTTCTTACCCGTGAGAATACCTGCACCTCTTGTGCCTCTAAATTTGCCTACAGACTAGTCCACCACAAG
The DNA here is from genome assembly GCF_964019385.1 of Sycon ciliatum. Taxonomy (NCBI): domain Eukaryota; kingdom Metazoa; phylum Porifera; class Calcarea; order Leucosolenida; family Sycettidae; genus Sycon; species Sycon ciliatum. The sequence continues at coordinate 1,454,434 of NC_088648.1, read as the reverse complement.
GTACATGAAAATAGCACGCAGGGTGAAGAAAGTCCTTATTCCTTTCGAGCTGGTTATGTGAACATAGTAAAAAAAAGAAAAAAGTCTTATCTCTGTTTTCCACCAACAGCCTAATCGTTGTCTACGTGGGAATACGTCATAATCATACAGGACATTTTTTAATGGAACTGCGCTGCGAGAATTGCGGTAATATATTTTCGATATGTCTGAACGGGAAGCCTCACAGGTTTGTAAGGGCGAAACGTAACGCCATCTTAAAATTATTTCTACGCTTTTCCGAAGTGCCACATTCACGTTTATCTTTCTAAGCTATCGCTTGTTTCACGTACATTAAACTTAACCTATGTAGGGTTGCAATACCCTGGTTGAATAGGTGGGAGATTTACCACCATTCTAGCCGTAAGAAATAAGAATTTTTCTGATCGTTTCCACTCGACAGTACTTTGGTTACTTCTAGTTTTCATTTTCTTGCTTATCACTTCAGATCAAATCATTCTGAACTCGGACAAGCGATTTCGAAGGGCAGCGCAGCTTTTACCAATGTGAGAGAAGCGGATATTGAAATCTATTATTGTCATTAAAATATTTGCAGCTATGAATCAACAGGATGATTCTCAGAAATCTGAAACCCTTATCTCTGGGACATCAGCCACTCCAGTTATCCAGACCGAACCACCTCTGCAGATAGTCCAAGACCAATCTATGGTTCAGGATCAACACACATTACACCACCGACTGACGAGTCAGCCTCAGCGGGATATTCAATTTCAATCGATGATTCAAGGTCAGCATTCTGTGACACATCAGCCGGCGCATCACCATCAACAGACAGGGCCGACGTTCCAGGATGGGAGGTTACATGACAAACAGACATTCCTGCACGTACCTACGAAGCAGGATCAGCAGACATTGCAGCTGCAACATCCGCCTCAGGAACAACAGACACTGGAGCTTCAACATCATTCTCAGGGTCAACAGGATGTCGGAGTTCCGTCGATGTTTCAGAGTCTGCATTCTGCGTCATATCAGCCTAGGCGACAGCCACAACAGACATTGCAGCCTGAACTGACGTTCCAGGACCCGATGTCACATCACAAACAGGCATTTCAGGGGTTGTCTACGAACCAGGATCAACACACATTACACCACAGACTGACGGGTCAGCCTCAGCAGGATATCCAAATTCAATCGATGGCTCAGGGTCCGCATTCTGTGACACATCAGCCGGCGTATCAGCATCAACAGACAGGGCCGACGTTCCAGGATGGGAGGTTACATGACAAACAGACATTCCTGCACGTACCTACGAAGCAGGATCAGCAGACATTGCAGCTGCAACATCCGCCTCAGGAACAACAGACACTGCAGCTTCAACATCATTCTCAGGGTCAACAGGATGTCGGAGTTCCGTCGATGTTTCAGAGTCTGCATTCTGCGTCATATCAGCCTAGGCGACAGCCACAACAGACATTGCAGCCTGAACTGACGTTCCAGGACCCGATGTCACATCACAAACAGGCATTTCAGGGGTTGTCTACGAACCAGGATCAACACACATTACACCACAGACTGACGGGTCAGCCTCAGCAGGATATCCAAATTCAATCGATGGCTCAGGGTCCGCATTCTGTGACACATCAGCCGGCGTATCAGCATCAACAGACAGGGCCAACGTTCCAGGATGGGAGATTACATGACAAACAAACATTTCAGACCTTATCTACGAAGCAGGATCACCAGACATTGCAGCTGCAACATCCGTCTCAGGAACAACAGATGCTGGGGCTTCAACAACCCTCTCAGGGTCAACAGGATGTTGGAGTTCCGTCGATCTTTCAGGGTCTGCATTCTACGTCATATCAGCATAGGCGAAAGCCACAAGAGACATTGCAGCCTGAACTGACGTTCCAGGACCCGAGGTCACATCCCAAACAGGCATTTCAGGGTTTATCTACGAACCAGGATCAACAGACATTACAGCTACATCGTCAGTCTTGGGATCAACAGACAGTACCGTTTGGACTCCCGTCTCGGGAAGAAAAGACAATGCGACTTCGGCACCCGCCTCGGGAACAACAGGCAATGCCGCTTCCACATTATTCTCAGGATCAACAGGACGTCCAATATCAATCTATGGCTCAGGGTCAGAATTATGCTTCACATCAACCTACGCAACGGCCTCAACTGACATTGCAGCCTCAACTGACGTTCCAAGACCCGAGGTTCCATCACAAACAGACATTTCAGCCGCTATCTACAAACCAAGATCAGCAGACATTGCGGCTACACCATGAACCTCAGAATCAACAAACACCGCGGCTGCGACACCCGTCTCAGGAACAACTGCCACGGGGGCTTGAATATCCTTCTCAGCATCAACAGGAAGCCCAAGTCCCATCGATGTTTCAGAGTTTGTATTCTGCGCCATATCAGCCTACTCGACAGCCACAACAGACATTTCAGCGTGAACTGCCGTTCCAGGACTCGAGGTCACATCAAAAACAAACAGTTCAGGGTTTACCTACGAACCAGGATCAACCGACACCACAGCTAAAACATCCGTCTTCGGATGAACAGACAGTGTCGCATGGACACCCGTCACCTGAAGAACAGACACTGCGGCTTCGACACCCGCCTCTGGAACAACAGGCAATGCCGCTGTCTCAGGACCAACATCCAATGTCACTTCAAGATCTGTCCCATGGTACACAGACAACACCGCTTTGCTACCCTTTTCAGGATCAACTGACATTGCAGTCTGCACAGAGTGTCCAGCCCCATGGGGTCACGTGTTTACAGCAAGTCCAGCCTGGCCAGACTGCACAGCCTAACCAGACCACACAGCCTACCCAGACTGCACAGCCTACCCAGACTGCACAGCCTACCCAGACAGCACAGCCTACCCAGACTGCACAGCCTACCCAGACTGCACAGCCTACCCAGACTGCAAAGCTTACCCTGACTGCACAGCCTACACAGACGGCACAACCTACCCAGACTGCAAAGCCTACCCTGACTGCACAGCCGACACGGACTGCGCTACCTACCCCGACCGTCCAGCCTTTCCCGACTGCACATCCCCTTCAAAATCATAAGTGTAAGTGGCGTTTGAGCAATGGTGAGGGTATAGTGTGTGGCTGGCGCTGCCGGACTGCAGGAGACCTAAGAGATCACGTCAAAAGGGAACACGTAGGAACATCTGTAAGCAGCAACTATACGTGCTACTGGGACGGGTGTGATAGAAGGCAATACTTGACTAGATATGAGCTTTTACGGCACATTGGTCATCACACACGTCACTTCCTATGCGCCCATCCTGGTTGTGGTAAAGCATTTACTCGGCAAGATGCTTTAGACATCCATAACAAAAAACACACTGCTTAAAGTCTATACCGGTATCGATTTTCCATCACCGGATGCAAGAAAAGCTGAAGGAATTCACCCACTTCGAATATGAACTAACCTCATTCAAGTGTATGACGTCTGGTTGTTCAGTACTCTTTTCCAACTGGATTAACTCATAGACCACAAATTGATTTCAGATCATGACTGAGGAGGCCAAAGCGAAGGTTGCTCATCAGTTCTGTAGACGAGGAAGAAACGATTTTTTGTGATTGCTGTTGGTCGGATTGTGACTTTGTGTAGCTGCTCTTGTTTTTCTGGATTACTGTTGCGTTTTCTATTGTTTTCCTTTTTTACTTTCTACTTATTTTCATCCATGCACACTTCACATCTTTTCAAAACATTCGTCTAGGGATTGAGTTGATATTTTTGCACAACCTTGTTACATTTGCCTTGAGTTTCTTTGGATTATGCTTTTTTTAAATTTTCATTTGGATTTCATCGTCGAGCTTCATCCCTTGTATCTTTGGGTTTCTTCCCTCTTTTCATGTCGTATTGTTAGAATAAACCAGTTTTACCACTAGAAAGAAGCGCTGAGAATGATTCCCTGATGTTTCTATCTGACTTAGTTCAAACACTTGCATGCACGTCAATGAGATGAATGTCAAAAATAATTGAAGTCACATCACATTCCATACCTTGCCAGTTTCCACTCAGTCACAGAGGATGTAGATTTTCATTTTGTAAAGGTCAGAATAATACCCACCCCAGCAATTTACACCATAATTTAAAACTAACTCGTGACTCGTTCACCATATTATAGTGTTGAAAGAGTCTGATTGAATTGAAAAGAGTTTGCCTGTTTGTCTTTGGTTCTTAGAGTCCGTCACCGCAAATTGCCTTCTAGCTGAGAATTTCAATTTGTCCAGCGGTCTTTGGCCATTGTCCTCCTCTCCTCCCCACATCTGTCTCTCTTTTTATACATGTATGCCTTAAAGCAATTCAGTCTCGTCTCTTAAAAGCGAGAAATTGGTTGCTGCATCAATATATTTCCTGGTTGGAATAATCTGTGATGATTTCAAACCGTTAGAGACACATCTCACGCAGTTATATAATGTACGTCTCTCATCATTATCATGTGATTGTGTTTGTAATTTGTTTTCTGTCTTATCGGTTGAAATTTATTATTGTTATTGGTTTTGCAGGTGATTAGTGCTTAATCTGAGTTTTGTTTAATTGGAGTGTGTAGACTATCTCTTATCAGAAGAAGACATGCAATAGGAGTGTTTGAAATACCTGAACACAAGTCCATCCATAACAGTACCTTAGCCAAGCGCATTACGAGTATCTTCTGTGTTTGAAAGTTAAAAAAATCATACCGTGATGCATCCGGCTATATTATTGTTCAGAAAAATGATGGCGACTTAAATAAATTCAAAGGAAACAGGAGTCTCAACCATCTAACAACTTCTACGTCAATATTGAGGGAATGACTTCTCAAATCTCGTGCAGGCCGGACATGTAACTGGTTGTCGCGTTTGAGAGATCTATCATCCACAATTTGGTTAGAAAAATGAACGCATAAACCAAGAGCAGAGGTTGGGAGAAGGCACGGGGTACATCCGAAACAAACACAGCGTTAGAATTGAAACATTCTGCATTTTCCGTAATCTTCACCACCCTCAGTAGCATAATTGCATTCTATTTTAATGAATTCATTCGTTCCGGTAACACTACACCATAAATACTTTCTATATATAGATATATGAGCTTTCTGGACCAGCATTGTTTGTATATATATGATATAAATAGTTCTGCGGAGTCCCAGTGGTGGAAAAATCCCCCCCCCCACCTCCTGTGCGTGCGGTTGTCTTTTGGGCGATATTGTGCACATGGAAGAGAGGCCCCCAACCAATCACCATTGGCATTTCCTCTTGACAGAAGAGAGTGTGGGTGCGGATCGTAAACCTTCCGGCCTTTTGCTGTTCTGCATTTAAGCTTGCAAAAATAATCTCAACCACAAAATAATGCTCAGGGAACTAACGTTTTGTAAGGTATTTTGGCTTTCCAAACTCTTTCAGACTATGATAAAAGCCAGGAGCGTCCCGGTAATCTGTGCCTTCAGCTTGACTTCAAGAATGATTCTATTCGCTGACCAGCTCAGAAAGTGGAAACGATATCTGGCTGAGGTAGGAATACATTGAACCCAATAAGATATTCAAAACAAATCACCTAAAGCGAGGCGTGCATGACAGAAACGACCCGATGCAGTATGGCTTTCGTTGTGGACAATTCCAATGCATAGATGCGATGAGATTAGAATGGCAACCTTTAGAGATTGTGAAGTATGCTCTCTACAACAACAATACCAACATTTCCAGTAAATGGCGTTCGGTCGCTCAGAACTCCTTTACCCACAGTTTTCTCTCCATCAGTGTGATGATCACGCCCGATATGGGACTCTTGCTCTCTAGTCAGAATACCTGCACCCCTTGTGCCTCTAATTTCACCTACAGACTAGGTAGTAACTGTCACAGTTCTCACCCATTTACCTTCCTTCACACCTTTTACCTTCTCACCTTCACCTTCCTTCTCACAAAATTCACACCTATCTGATATATAAGCGCTGAGCAGGATCCTGCTCAGCCTCTTTCTTCAAATATCAACTTCGACATGTTACAGTAACCCACAGGGTACATGAAAATAGCGCGTAGGGTGAAGAAAGTCTCATCTTTATTTTCTACCAACAGCCTAATCGTTGTCTACGTGGGAATAAGTCATAATCATATAGGACATTCAAACATGGAAAGAAGTCTCACTGCGCTGCTAGAATTGCGGTAATATATTTTTGATATGTCGGAACATGAAGCCTCACAGGTTTGTACTTAAGTAGGGGCGAAACGTAATGCCATCTTGAAATTATTTCTACGCTTCTCCGAAGTGCCAGATTCACGTTTAACTTTCTAAGCTATCGCTTGTTTCACGTACATTGAACTTAACCTATGTAGGGTTCCAATACTCTGGTTGAATAGGTAGGAGATTTACCACCATCCTGAGCATTAGAAATGAGAATTTTTCTGATCGTTTCCACTCGACAGTACTTTGGTTACTTCTAGTTTTCATTTTCTTGCTTATCACTTCAGATCAAATCATTCTGAACTCGGACAAGCGATTTCGAAGGGCAGCGCAGCTTTTACCAATGTGAGAGAAGCGGATATTGAAATCTATTATTGTCATTAAAATATTTGCAGCTATGAATCAACAGGATGATTCTCAGAAATCTGAAACCCTTATCTCTGGGACATCAGCCACTCCAGTTATCCAGACCGAACCACCTCTGCAGATAGTCCAAGACCAATCTACGGTTCAGGATCAACACACATTACACAACCGACTGACGAGTCAGCCTCAGCGGGATAATCAATTTCAATCGATGATTCAAGGTCAGCATTCTGTGACACATCAGCCGGCGCATCACCATCAACAGACAGGGCCGACGTTCCAGGATGGGAGGTTACATGACAACAGACATTCCTGCACGTACCTACGAAGCAGGATCAGCAGACATTGCAGCTGCAACATCCGCCTCAGGAACAACAGACACTGGAGCTTCAACATCATTCTCAGGGTCAACAGGATGTCGGAGTTTCGTCGATGTTTCAGAGTCTGCATTCTGCGTCATATCAGCCTAGGCGACAGCCACAACAGACATTGCAGCCTGAACTGACGTTCCAGGACCCGATGTCACATCACAAACAGGCATTTCAGGGGTTGTCTACGAATCAGGATCAACACACATTACACCACAGACTGACGGGTCAGCCTCAGCAGGATATCCAAATTCAATCGATGGCTCAGGGTCCGCATTCTGTGACACATCAGCCGGCGTATCAGCATCAACAGACAGGGCCGATGTTCCAGGATGGGAGATTACATGACAAACAAACATTTCAGACCTTATCTACGAAGCAGGATCACCAGACATTGCAGCTGCAACATCCGTCTCAGGAACAACAGATGCTGGGGCTTCAACAACCTTCTCAGGGTCAACAGGATGTTGGAGTTCCGTCGATCTTTCAGGGACTGCATTCTACGTCATATCAGCATAGGCGACAGCCACAAGAGACATTGCAGCCTGAACTGACGTTCCAGGACCCGAGGTCACATCCCAAACAGGCATTTCAGGGTTTATCTACGAACCAGGATCAACAGACATTACAGCTACATCGTCAGTCTTGGGATCAACAGACAGTACCGTTTGGACTCCCGTCTCGGGAAGAAAAGACAATGCGACTTCGGCACCCGCCTCGGGAACAACAGGCAATGCCGCTTCCACATTATTCTCAGGATCAACAGGACGTCGAATATCAATCCATTGCTCAGGGTCAGAATTATGCTTCACATCAACCTACGCAACAGCCTCAACTGACATTGCAGCCTCAACTGACGTTCCAAGACCCGAGGTTCCATCACAAACAGACATTTTAGCCGCTATCTAAAAACCAAGATCAGCAGACATTGCGGCTACACCATGAACCTCAGAATCAACAAACACCGCGGCTGCGACACCCGTCTCAGGAACAACTGCCACGGGGGCTTGAATATCCTTCTCAGCATAAACAGGAAGCCCAAGTCCCATCGATGTTTCAGAGTTTGTATTCTGCGCCATATCAGCCTACTCGACAGCCACAACAGACATTTCAGCGTGAACTGCTGTTCCAGGACCCGAGGTCACATCAAAAACAAACATTTCAGGGTTTACCTACGAACCAGGATCAACCGACAATACAGCTAAAACATCCGTCTTCGGATGAACAGACAGGCCACTTCCAATGCAATTATCCTGGCTGTGGCAAAATATATAGTCGTCAATCCGATTCAGACTACCATACAAGGAACAAAAGACACGCTGTCTAAAGTCCATATCCCTGATCTATCACCGGATGCGTGAAAGGCTCAACAATTCAACTAATTCATCGAATGCTCGCCTACACATGTACACTCACTTCGAATACGAACTAACCTCATTCAAGTGTATGACGTCTGTCTGCTCAGTACTCTTTTTTCCAAACTGGATTAACTCTTACACCACAAATAACGATTTTAAAAGGTCATGGCTGAGAAGGCCAATACTAGTATGCAGGTTGCTGATCAGTACTGTGGGCAAGAAGTATATTAATAGAAGAGGCCGGAGACCTGATGTTTCCATCTGGCTCAGTTCAAACTCCTGCACGCAGGTCACCGAGATGAATGTCAAAATAATTGAAGTCACATCACATTCCATACCTTGCCAGTTTCCACTCAATCACAGTGGATGTAGATTTTCAGTTAGTAAAGGCCAGAAAAATACACACCCCTGCAATTTACACCATAAGTGAAAACTAACTCGTGACTTGCTCACCATAATTATAGTGTTCAAAGAGTCTCCTTGAATAGAAAAGAGTTTGCCTGTTGGCCTTTGGTTCTTGGAGACCGTCACTGCAAATTACCTTCTCCCTGAGAATTTCAATTTGTCCAGCAGTCTTTGGTCATTGTCCTCCTCTCCTCCCCTGCACCTGTCTTTGGTCATTGTCCTCCTCTCCTCCCCTGCACCTGTTTCTCCTGTTATACATGCAAACCTTAAAGTAATACCGTCTTGTCTTGTATTATAAGCGGGAAATTGGTTGCTGCATGAATATATTTCCTGGCTGGAATAAACTGTAAAGATTTAAAACTATTAGAAACCCATCTTACGCAGTTATATAATGTACGTCTCTCATTATAGTCATGTGATTATGTATGGTATTTGTTTTCTGTCTGATTGGTTGAAATTTATTGTTGTTATTGTTTTTGTAGGTGATGATTGCTTAGTCTGAATTCGTTTTTGTCTGTTGTTTGTACAGTAGACCGCATTCTGAAACCACAATAAAAGTGAGAGGTTGTGATTGACCTGAGAGAATTGAAGGGTGGGGAGAGGGGGGGGGGGGGGGGGCAGGGGTTGGAATACTTGAAAACAAGTCTATCAATAACGGTACTTGATAAATGCATATATTCAATATCCTTCATGTTTCTTTCATACACCCACAGAATGCCGATTATGTACCATGCATGAATGTTTTGTTTCCATAATTATGTACGTGAATGTATGTACGTGTATACGCCTTTTGTGTGTATGTACTGAACATTGTCCCTGAACATCTCACCAAGTATAATTGGTTTACTTTCGCACGGGACACTCGCAATGGCATAGTACTTCCCAGAGCTTTGTCAACTATGTTTACCAAATCTCCTATCTTCTCTGCATACTCGTATTGGCTCAAGCTGCCCATGGAAATGAAGACAATATCCAATATTAGACAGTTCATAGACCATGTTAAATGTCATGCCACGTTGTAGGCTCGCTCGCCTCTTTTGCTAGCTTATCTCGCCGCTCTCCACCCTGGTCAACATAGTGATACATTTCACCCCCTGATGCATTATTTTCTTCCGATTATCATCTTCTTTCCTTCATTCTTTCTTCTTTTTTTTTCTTCTCTTGCCATGGCTGGCTAACGCCCCCTCCTTTGCATTGGCTTCTGCCATTGGACGGTGAAATAATAAAAAATGTATATATTATTCCCGTAGCTATGCAGAAGACGTTACTTCAGTAACGTCTGGCGCTAGCCAGGGTCCACACAGCTTTAATTCCCGTAGCTATGCAGAAGACGTTACTTCAGTAACGTCTGGCGCTAGCCAGGGTCCACACAGCCTTAATTCCCGTAGCTATGCAGAAGACGTTACTTCAGTAACGTCTGGCGCTAGCCAGGGTCCACACAGCTTTAATTTGGTGTTTGTTTGTTTGTTTGTTTGTTTGTTTGTTTGTTTGTTTGTTTGTTTGTTTGTTTGTGTCACGCCTGGCGCTATCCCGTATCTGTCCCGTACCGTATCGCACAGCTGGCCATTTGCTGGCTCCCGTATCTGTACCGTACCATACCGTACCATCAAACACAGCTGGCTACAAACAGCTGGCCACAATATTATGTACATGTACATGTATACGACTCCCTGTGTGTTGCAACTGTGCTTGAAGGGGACGGTTGCACTTTTCGTAGCTCCCTGGCGTATTTCTGAATTTGCTGGGGCGAGGGTTCCGCGACGCGGTCGCCAAGGCAGTGTCTTTTCAGTCACGACCGTTGTCGTCCTCGACTCTCCATTCGCGGTGGTGTAGCTGACCCCCGAATGGTTTCAAACTGCGAAGCTCGGAGGAGTACAGTGGTGGCAGATGCATGAGCTGTGAGTGGAGACGGTTGCTGGAGATGGATGGTGATGCAGGGAGAAGAGTTACGCTGCCTGACGCCGCGTGGGAAATTGTTTGAACCTGCAATGGAGGAGGAAATGAAATTAGAATGGATGTTACTTGCCGAAAAGGTGATAGGATGCGTCAGTAAAAACATACTTTGGAAGTGACATCCCGTCGTCTCCAAAATAGGCGTGAACGGGCGAGTCAGCGCTGGTCACAGGAAACGTCGGCAGAGACTGGATCCCGTCGACTCCAGAACGCGCGTGCTCGGCAGAGTCAGCGCCGTTCCAGGAAACATTTCCATCAGTTCCCACAACATGCACGATGAGCTAAGTAACAAAGCATAGCGTAGGGCCCTGAGCTTCCAAGCTCTCTCGTTTGCTATTTGTGTGTGTGTTTGTTTGTTTGTTTGTTTGTTTGTTTGTTTGTGTCACGCCTGGCGCTATCCCGTATCTGTCCCGTATCTGTCCCGTATCTGTGACTACAAAGGCTCTACAGGATTGTACATAACAGCTGTCCACAATATTTGCGGGCTCCTGTATCTGTCCCGTACCGTACCAATATTCTTCGTATTATGCATACGACTCCCTGATGTAGAGTGGGATTTGGAAAGAAATAGGGAGACGAGGAGGAAATTAAATTAGAATAGACGCCGATTAGGTGATAGGATGCGTCAGCATAAACATACTTTGGAAGAGAGATCCCGTCGTCTCCAAAATAAGCGTGAGCGAGCGATTCAGTGCCGGTCACAGGAAACGTCGGAAGAGAGATCCCGTCGACTCCAGAACGTCCGTGATCGGTAGAGTCCGGCGGTACCAGGCAACGTCAGGACAGACATCCCGTTGAGTCCAGAACGCCCGTGATCAGCAGAGTCTAAGCCGGTCCCAGGAAACGTCAGGACAGACATCCCGTCGAGTCCAGAACGCCCGTGATCGGCAGAGTCTAAGCCGGTCCCAGTAAACGTCAGGACAGACATCCCGTCGACGCGCAGAAAAACTAAATCTGCAGCCTCTTTTGCCGTCGAACAGGATACGTATTTATATAGGAGACTGTTAAGTTATGTAATGTCCAAATTTCGACGTGAGCAGCAGGTCACCCGCGTTGATTTTTTCGACGTGCGAGCCAAATAACGCGAGCTGAACTTTCGCGTCGCAGACATCCCGTCGACGCGCAGAAAAACTAAATCTGCAGCCTCTTTTGCCGTCGGACAGGATACGTATTTTAGGAGACTGTAAAGTTATGTAATGTGCTCCACAGGCAACCATGCATTCGGCGTCGTCATTGGCTCAACAGGTCAATGTACATGTATTACTACAAAAAGGCCAGAAAATCCGATTCCTGTATTAAAATCAACTAATGTTCGCTGGCGATTTAATTTCGCTGATTTCGCCGCTTGGTACCAACCGGCCAAAGTAAACGCAGGCCAACGTTTGTCATATAGGCAAATGATGCATGATTGAGCAATGGATGCATGTGAGAGCAAAAATACCGATCGATTTCAAATTTGACGTGAAACTGCGCGTCACGTCGGAAATAACGTGCATCTTAACCTCTCTAATCGAGAGGTTTCTATTTCTCATCGGCCAAAATGTGTTGATTTACAATATAAGTAAGAAAGGGTTTGCTCCCCACACCGGAGCTCGCGCTATTCCGCCGACTTTACTTGACACTTGACTGACTCACGACTGCCATCCAGAGCACACGAGAAGTCCATCGAACCTTCGACTCGGCAAACCTGCAAGAAAGCACCACTTCCTGCTCAATACACAGTGTTTCGGGGAATTCACCCCTCATCAGTTGAGCTTGAGTAGGCTGAGGAAGATTGTGCCTGAAGAGCACCACTTATATAGTGCTCTCCAGGCACAAACATCACCAGGGATACAAACTTACAGCGACGCTCCGTTTCCAGCGCGACAAACACCTCGTGAACACCAGATAGCAGCGTGAGTCAGTGTCGCTCCTGGACGGTGAGACAGACGTCGAGGACCCTTGGTCATTCGCAACGCTGTCACCTCCAAACCAACTAGTCGCAAGCCCGCGCTGGGCACAACAGTACGAAGTAGTGGTTGCGACTTCGGCGATAATTTGTAAGAAAGGGTTTGCTCCCCACACCGGAGCTCGCGCTATTCCGCCGACTTTACTTGACACTTGACTGACTCACGACTGCCATCCAGAGCACACGAGAAGTCCATCGAACCTTCGACTCGGCAAACCTGCAAGAAAGCACCACTCCCTGCTCAATACACAGTGTTTCGGGGAATTCACCCCTCATCAGTTGAGCTTGAGTAGGCTGAGGAAGATTGTGCCTGAAGAGCACCACTTATATAGTGCTCTCCAGGCACAAACATCACCAGGGATACAAACTTACAGAGACGCTCCGTTTCCAGTAACAATCTTCCTCAGCCTACTCAAGCTCAACTGATGAGGGGTGAATTCCCCGAAACACTGTGTATTGAGCAGGGAGTGGTGCTTTCTTGCAGGTTTGCCGAGTCGAAGGTTCGATGGACTTCTCGTGTGCTCTGGATGGCAGTCGTGAGTCAGTCAAGTGTCAAGTAAAGTCGGCGGAATAGCGTGAGCTCCGGTGTGGGGAGCAAACCCTTTCTTACAAATTATCGCTTAAGTCGCAACCACTACTTCGTACTGTTGTGCCCAGCGCGGGCTTGCGACTAGTTGGTTTGGAGGTGACAGCGTTGCGAATGACCGAGGGTCCTCGACGTCTGTCTCACCGTCCAGGAGCGACACTGACTCACGCTGCTATCTGGTGTTCACGAGGTGTTTGTCGCGCTGGAAACGGAGCGTCTCTGTAAGTTTGTATCCCTGGTGATGTTTGTGCCTGGAGAGCACTATATAAGTGGTGCTCTTCAGGCACAATCTTCCTCAGCCTACTCAAGCTCAACTGATGAGGGGTGAATTCCCCGAAACACTGTGTATTGAGCAGGGAGTGGTGCTTTCTTGCAGGTTTGCCGAGTCGAAGGTTCGATGGACTTCTCGTGTGCTCTGGATGGCAGTCGTGAGCCTTCATGTGTCAAGTAAAGTCGGCGGAATAGCGCGAGCTCCGGTGTGGGGAGCAAACCCTTTCTTACAAATTATCGCCGAAGTCGCAACCACTACTTCGTTACAATATAAGGAGATAAAAATTAAAGAAGGAGCAAAACAAAAGTAGATGATTATTAGAGAAACAACAATCCGCAATAAATTCTGCAAATACTTTTGCCTAACTCATAATATTCAAACCGATTGAAACGTTTTTGCAATACAGTGATGTGGCCAATCAACGGAAAAAGACAATTCCATCAGTTCTTATAACATGTACGATGAGCTAGGCAAAAAAGCATAAAAGCATAGCGTAGGGCCCTGAGCTTCCAAGCTCTCTCGTTTGGTATTTGTGTGTGTGTGTTTGTTTGTTTGTGTCACGCCTTTGCTCTATCCGTATCTGACGGCAAAAAAGCATAGGATGTTATAAATTTTTCAATTCTCCTATTTTTTCAGGCATTCATACCCGTTCTTCCAAGTTGCTTCACGTTATTACCTTGCGTTTGAAAGCCCTATTTGAATATTGCGGGCAGCTGTGTTTGATGGTACGGTACGGTACGGGAGACGGTGTTGTATTACCCTCGATCGTACCTGTCCCGTACATATCCCCTACCGTACCGTGCCATCAAAGACGGCTGGCCACAATGTATTGTATTTGTATTGTATTTATTTAAAAGGATTCTCCAAAAGCAAATGGATGCTTATCACGGAAGTCTCCCACATAAATATCGCAAGAAAAATGGGGAAATGGGGAGAGGAGAGTGGAAGATGAAGCATGGGAAGAAGGGAAACAAGTACCTAAATATCGAGGTATAAAAGCAGGAAAGAAATCGACGAGGGAAGAAATCACCTCTGCAGATAATAGCGGGACATTTAGATGAAAAAAACCCAGCAAGGATTAATTTCAAGGAAAAAAATTTCTCAAACGGAAAAGTTCGGAATTCCAGTCAGAGAATATCTATGCTGAGAGTAATGAGCCTTTAGAGCAATGCGAAAATTGACAGAGGACTGAACGCAGCGGATGTGTTCTGGAAGTTTGTTCCATTCCACAGATAAACTGAAGAGAGGGGATTTAAGGAAATGGGCGCCAGAACGAGGTAAAACTATAGAGGACGGGTGACGACAACTAAGGGATACATTGAATTTGAAACGAATTAGCAAAGACGGAAACTGGTAAAACACATGATGAAAATACAGCAAGGACAGAATCTGACGAGGCCACTTCAGGGATGACCAGTCACAAGTACGATTAAGAATCTGCTTCGGGGTTTCCCACTCAGGAGGGTGTCGGGTCTTACAAAGCAGATATGAACGAGCAGCAACGGCTTGCAGTCGATGCATATTCAAATAGGGCTTTCAAATGCAAGATCACAATGTGAAACAACTTGGAAGAATTAGTATGTATGCGAAGTGTATCGGGGGATGCATGCAGGGCACGCGATAGTGCGGGTTCGAATCCCAGGTTATGTCTTAAAAAAAGAGGATTTTTTTAAAGAATTTATAACATCCCTATGCTTTTTTTTTGTCTAGGTCATCAAGGCAAACAAGCATAGCGTAGGGCCCTGAGCTTCCAAGCTCTCTCGTTACCTTCAGCCTCGTGAATATGGGCGAATATTCACTAGTATACAAACGGAGGAGAATAAGTAGTGAATATTCGCCCATATTCACGAGGCTGAAGGTTCCATATTCACCCTCTCGTCCCTAAAACCCAACACACGAGTCCTGTTGGTCATACATGTACATGTACGCAGAAGTCGTTGTTGCTTCAGTGTCGTAAACCGACTGGCGTGTTCTTTGCTTGAATTGGAGGGCGGCGTGTTAAGAATCTTGTTCAATCGATCGTGTACACGTACTGGTGCATGTGGAATGGGAGGTGACGACCTTGGAGAACACGCTCGTGCCATTCACCATGAAGAACACGCTCGTGCAGCGTTGTGGCGGGAGCCAATCATTAGAGAGTTTTCGTTTCGCGCGAAGATTTGGCCAATCCCAGAGAGGTTTCGTTTCACGCGAAGATTTGACCAATCCGCGATCATCGCGTTAATTCGCGAATCGGTTTAAAAACAATTTTTGTCAAATTATATAACTGCGTAAGATGGGTTTCTAATAGTTTTAACACGCCAGTCGGTTTACGACACTGAAGCAACAACGACTTCTGCGTACATGTACATGTATGACCAACAGGACTCGTGTGTTGGGTTTTAGGGACGAGAGGGTGAATATGGGGAGGTAGAGGTCTATTATTACCTTCAGCCTCGTGAATATGGGCGAATATTCACTAGTTATTCGCCTCGGTTTGTATGCTAGTGAATATTCGCCCATATTCACGAGGCTGAAGGTAATAATATATACATACACACAAAAGGCGTATACACGTACATGCATTCACGTACATAGATATGGAAACAAAACATTCATGCATGGTACATAATCGGCATTCTGTGGGTGTATGAAAGAAACATGGAGGATATTGGATATATGCATTTATCAAGTACAGTTATTGATGGACTTGTTTTCAAGTATTCCAACCCCTGCCCCCCCCCCTCCCTCTCCCCACCCTTCATTTCCCTCAGGTCAATCACAACCTCTCACTTTTATTGTGGTTTCAGAATGCGGTCTACTGTACAAACAAAAGACAAAAACGAATTCAGACTAAGCAATCATCACCTACAAAAACAATAACAACAATAAATTCCAACCAATCAGACAGAAAACAAATACCATACATAATCACATGACTATGATGAGAGACGTACATTATATAACTGGGTAAGATGGGTTTCTAATAGTTTTAAATCTTTACAGTTTATTCCAGCCAGGAAATATATTCATGCAGCAACCAATTTCCCGCTTAAAATAAAAGACAAGACGGTATTACTTTAAGGTTTACATGTATAACAGGAGAAACAGGTGCAGGGGAGGAGAGGAGGACAATGACCAAAGACAGGTGCGGGGAGGAGAGGAGGACAATGACCAGACAGAAAACCATAAAGGTGCAAACACCAGCAAGAAATAGCATGGAGGCGATGTCAGCTGAATACTGGTAGCTTTTGAAGCTGGATATTTCGCTTATCCCGCCCGCTATCACTATTTCGTAACGTAACAAACCTTGCAGGAAGTTGGGAAAATATCAAGTCGAGCCTGCTTCTGTTGCCCGATGTTAATAGCAGGCCTTCAATATGGAGCAAGGCTGAAACAGTTTGGATTACTAGAATCAGCGCTGAAAACCCGTTTTCCTAACACATTCTTCACTTCCGTGAAGCTCACACTAAGCAATGTGTGGAAAATGTGTTCGGTTATATGGAGAGTTATCCCCGATGCGACCTTTTCAAAATACCTTTGCTTTGTTGTGGTTGCTCGACTGGACTTTGGACATTTCCGTGACATTATTTTGAATGTTGACCCTCCAGTTCGGATAGTCATTATTGCAGACCAGGAATTGATGTTCGCTCAACAATCCAGTGTATCGATTGCTCCGGCTGCAACAATGGCTGGGTGAACAACGGAACTATTACGCTCAATTCAAAGCGATGCCAAGCTCATGCCACAATAAAGAAGTGTAACATTTCCCCTACGGTTCTCCACCAGATTTTCCAGGGATGTCGTCATCGGAGAATTTGTCAGAATCACCGGTCTGCAACACTAGGGTATCCGTTCCGCACCAAGTCCAGAGTGTCCACCGTTTACAGACGATGCAGCCATCACGAAACGTCACGCCAAGCCAGATCGTTCAGGCTGCTCAGATCAATCAGCCTCCCCAGACTGCACAGGTTTTGCAGGCAATACAGCCTCCCCAGGTCGTCCAGCCTGGCCCGATCGTTCTACATCGCCAGGTCGTCCAGCTTGAGCAGATCGTCCAGCCTGCCCAGATCGTGCCCTTTTACACTCCGGTCCCGCATTACCAGCAAATACAGCCTGGTGAGACAGCCCAGATCACTCAGCCTGTTCCGATGGTTCAGTTTCCGACTTCGGTGCCATATTTCCAGCAAGCACAGCCTGCCCAGACTGCACATCATATGCAGATCTTCCAGCCTGCCCAGACCGTTCAGCCTGCCCAGACTGTTCAGCCTGCCCAGACCGTTCAGCCTGCCCAGACCGTTCAGCCTGCCCAGACCGTTCAGCCTGCCCAAACCGTTAAGCCTGCCCAGACCGTTCAGCCTGCTGAAATGGTTCAGTTTCCCTCTGGGTTCACGTATTTACAGAAATTCCAGCATCGCCAGACTGCCCAGACGTCACAGCCTCCACAGACATTGCGGCCTACCCAGACTGCACAGCCTACCGAGACTGCACAGCCTACCCAAACCATCCAGCCTACCCCAATCGTTCATCCTGCCCCGACTGCACATCATCATCAAAATCATGAGTGTAAGTGGCGTTTGAACAATGGTGAGGGTGTAGTGTGTGCCGTGCGCTGCCAGACTGCAGGAAACCTAGCACATCACGTCAAAAAGGAACACGTAGGATCATCAGCATACAATCCCTATAACTGCCACTGGCAAGGATGTGACAAGAAATATCTGAACAGATATCACCTTTTAAGGCACATTGGCTCTCACACTAACCACTTCCTATGTCCTCATCCTGGCTGTGGTAAATCATATACTAGGAGAGAATATTTAGAGATACATAGCAAACAACACACTGGCTAAGGACCGTTTCCCTGTTCTATCACCGGGCGCAATAAATGTTATTCCGCATCGTCAGACCTCCGCCTCCACATGAAAACCCACCCCCGTGACATATGCATTATAGACGCTTGGCTGTTCACTATTGCGTTTGAGTGCGGGCAAACTCTTCCACCACAAACGGATTTCAGGGCTTGGGTGAGGAGGCCAATGTACAGGATTCCGAACAGTACTGTGGAAAAGAAAAAGCTAGGAGGCTAGTGACTTGATGTTTCCCCCTGGTTCCCTGCCAGCAGCTTCACATAAACATAACTCATAGTGGAGGAAGGTGAGGCCACATCACCTTCAACATCTTCCAAAAGTCCACTCAGTCACAGTTGAAATAACTGTCCTGTAATGCGAGAGTATATGCATCATGTATTATGTTTTGCCTAAATCAATGCACAATACTCATGTCATGCAAATTATTAAATGAGTCTTCTAAACAAGGTCCTCGTGTATTTGGTTGTCCCTTGTATTCCTTACCCAATGTATACCATTTGTCAATGCTTTTTGCATTTCGCCATCGTAGGGTATCTTCTAGGTAAAGATTGGAGTTTTGTTAAGATAACATTGTCCGAGGTCCCCTCATTTTTCAGAATTCTGTCTTTGCTTGTTATAAAACTTGCAATCAGTGCAATATTGTCTGTTTAATTAGACGTTGGCTGGTGCATCCAAATATCCCTGACCATCTCAACTGATAAAAATTGTAAATCTGTCACGTTCTTCTCTTTCTTCAAATATGAACTTAATGTGCGTCTCCAAAAAAAAAGAAGTGGTATACATCTCCAAATTAATGAGCCTATGTTCTTTTTGTTCCTGTTAGACTGGCTGCCCACGTCTAATGGTGATCATAGATATTGTGAGTTTTTTATTTTATTATTTTACAGAATGCACCTCCTACTGATAGACCATAACAAAGAGAGGAGAAGAAGAAGACAAAAGAAAATAATGATCGAGACAACAAAGGAGATAGACATACAATGTACTAGTAGGGGCTCTCAGGGAGCCTATGCCGGTGAGGCGGGACTAGCAACGCCGACCTAGGGTCTCGGCGTTAGCGCTATCCAGCACACCATAGACGGGATTACGAAACACGTATAAATAGATAAGTGAGAGGGAGGGAGTTGATGTTGATGTTGAGGCCGCGTCTCTGCACTCGATCGAGAAGGCGCAAATGGCTTGAAGCTGCTCCCATCCATACCAATGGCGCATACTCTAGGACTGGCCTCACAAAACCTCTGTAGACGGTTCGTTTGCCTGCACCATCGAGTACGCGAGCAACTTTGCGCAGGAAGCCCAGGCGAGAATTCGCCTTGAGTGCTGTTTTGTGGAGGTGAGTCTTGAAGGAGAGGCCCGAGTCGAGTGCTTACTTTGAGAGGGAATTTGTAAAGGATAGCATGTCTCAGCGGAGAATACCAAAGTATGTGTGCAAGTGGATCTCTCCGATTTCGCTCAAAATTTGCAGGTAGGTTCCCTTTGGGTCGGCGATCGATTGTGCAAAACCCTTGAAAAAGTTTCTGAAGGGAATCTTGAAATTTGAATACCCCTCAAAAATGGCTGAAATATCACATTAGTTATGGGTCTAGACACGAGTCACGGCACAGCGTATACGAACAAGCTACGAACAAAACTCCATCAAGCCAACATTGCCTCACCTTAGAAGAGGTCCTCGAGCAGTACCGCTTAGCCAAGCCAGGATCCCAGAAGACGAGGTCCATCACCCCTTGACGCCACAAATGATCGTCTTGAAAATAGCCAATTTTCAAGCGCTGGCAAAACAGCCAGCTACGTCCTCAATTGGCCAGAACTATACACCGGCAGATAGTAGAACACCTCTTCTATCGCTGAGGATATGTACCCCATCTTTCGTTTGGGGTTTTCTTGAAATAAACGTTTTTGAATTTTTCCACTCGACCATGCTGAAATACGGCCAAAGTCATACCTGCGCAGGAAAGATCGCCCCTCCGCGACGTCTCCTCAGCACTTTCTACTCCCACACTACAGTCAACCTCGCTAATAACGACTGCGGATATAACGACAATTCGCGAATAACGACAGCATTTCCATGCCCAGAGCAAATTCCCTCCCAACTGAAATACATAGAATGAGACTTCGGGTATAACGACACTTCGCGAATAAGAACACTTTTTGATGCCCCGCCGAATGTTGTTATAAGCGAAGTTGACTGTACTCCCATGGCCGCAGAACAAACTGTATTGTTGACTCTGACAAGGAAAAGCAGCGATGATCACTTGTCATTCCAAACGACAAGCTTCTCCTTGCGCCACCAATACTTTTTGTGCGATTCAAAGGAAACAAGAGTCACAACCGTCTAACAACTTCTGCTTCAAAATGGAGGGGAATTACTTCTAAAATCACATCCAGGCCATTTGTAACTGGTTGAACTGTTTGAGTGATCTATCATCTACCGTTTGGTTAGAAAAATGAACGCATAAACCAAGAGCAGAGGTTCAGAGAAGGCACGGGGGTACATCAGAAACGAACACAGCGTTAGAATTGAAACATTCTGCATTTTCCGTAATCTTCACTACCCTTGGTAACATATAAATTATTTTAGTGAATATATTCATTCCAGGAACACTACACCATAAATACTTTCTACCTTATTGATATATGATGTAAATAGTTCAGCGGAGTTCAAGTGGTGGAAAAATCCCCATCCCCCTCCTGTCCGTGCGATTGTCTTTTGGGCGATATTGTGCACATGGAAGAGAGGCCCCCAACCAACCACCATTGGCATTTCCTCTTGACAGTAGAGAGTGTGGGTGCGGATCGTAAACCTTCCGGCCTTTTGTTGTTCTGCAGTTAAGCTTGCAAAAAGAATCTCACCCACAAAATAATGCTCCGGGAACGAACGTTTTGTAAGGTATTTTTGCTTTCCAAACTCTTCCAGACTATGATATAAAGCCAGTAGCGTTCCGGTAATCTGTGCCTTCAGCTTGGCTTCAAGAATGATTCTATTCGCTGACAAGCTCAGGATGTTGAAACGATATCTGGCTGAGGTGAGAATACAGTGAATGCACCACTTTACTCAAAACAAATCACCTAAAGCGAGGTGTGCATGACAGAAACAAACTGATGCAGTATGGCTTTCGTTGTGGACAATTCCAATGCATAGATGCGATATGATTAGAATGACAACCTTTAGAGATTGTGAAGTATGCTCTTTACAACAACAATACCAATATTCCCAGTAAATGACGTTCGGTCGCTCAGAACTCCTTTACCAACAGTTTTCTCTCCATCAGTGTCATTGTCACGCCCGATGGGGGACTCTTGCTCTCCAGTCAGAAAACCTGCATGTCTTGTGGCTCTAATTTCACCTACAGACTAGTAACCCACAGGGTACATGAAAAGAGCACATTAAGTGAAGAAGGTCTCATCTCTGTTTTCTACCAACAGCCTAATCGCTCACGGGTGTTTCAGCAGCACCACTTAAAAATATGGCGTCATTTCGCGCGGTTTGGCAGGATTATGTTAGATCCGGCGCGAGTTATGAATTTATCAGAGTGTACCTAATCGATTTTCTTATTCACTTAGGTTTATCAGCGATATTTCGGTTTAGCAAAAGAGACAAACTATTTTTCAAATTCTACGAGTGAACAAGAATTATTTGGACAAGAAGCACACAATCATGTTGACAGGTTCTCTGCTGGCGAACAGACAGTTATACACTAGTTTGCTCACTTACCGAGGACTTCTTCTGTCAGTTTGGCTGTCCAGCTCGTGCCGACCTACTGTTCCTGCGACTTTCTCTTCCGTGGCGCAGGACGCAGTGCTATCGCCTCGTTCGTCGTCGTCAGGAGGTGCTGTGCTGCAACAGTTTGGAGGCGCAGCAGTTCTCGAGGAATAGACTTGTACTTGAAGTTCAGAGAATTCAGTGAAGAGTGGAGACTCTCTGCACCTTGTTCTGCGAGGAGGCCCAATCCTACGCGGACTCGTTTCATCAGGGGAACTGTGTGTTCTTCTAATAGGTGCAACTTCGGCGTGATGTGGCCGAATTTCCTGGACACTACTTCCTTCCTGCAGAGGGCCAGGAATTTCTCGATGTCTTGTTGGAGTTGACCCAAGTCAGCGTCATCGACTGGTTTGCAGTGGCTGAACTTGGCTCGACACGTTGCGTAGCTGTTCATGAGAGCTACGTATCTATCCGCAATTTTAGTGGCCTCAGGACACAAGTCAGGACACCTTGTTTGGACTGACGAAAGATGTGCGGAGGTGATGGCAGTGACCACGGTGGGTTTCAAGGCTTCGTGGATGTGGTTACCAACGAAAGCACCACCGTGGTATACCTGACGCTCAATGCCATGAAGCTGTAGGACTGGCTCCAGTGCCGCGACGCATGGGCCACAGAATTGCTTACAGCCGCTCAGTTTGTCTACTTGCTGCTGAAGTTGTGCTGACCGCTGCTGGTGATGGTCACGCTGCTGTATTGCTGTTTGGTACACTTCTTGCAAGTTGGCGACAACACCAAGCTCGTCCATGCCGCCTTGCTGCTGTACGTGCAGTGCAACAAATTCAAGCTGTTCCTGAGTCGTAGTTAGCTGCTGGTTGAAATTCTGGACGAGCTGCTGTTCAGCAGTCAGTTCGCTATGTACATCGCACAGCTTCTTGTACGCAGGACCATCCGTGTCTAGTGCCTGGCTTCTTGCCACCAGTGCCAAGTCCAGTATTCGGAGCTCGCTCCGCATAGCTTCGAACAGCCAGGGGTAGATCCCGAGATCCAAGTGTAAGACTGGAATGATGACGTTCGGGATTGACACAGGCAGAACAATTGGTCGAATCACATTGTTATATTTCTTTGCCTGCGCCAGCTTTGAGCCTGCTGCTACATATTGGCTGTGGTCGCTTGCTAGAGATGCTAGTGTGCGTGGTTCTCTCTCGGCCTCCTCTCTCGCATCACTCTCAAGCTCCATGCTCTTCTTCGTGCATAAACAATGGAGACATGGCCGGAGTCCAGATGAGCCAGACAATCCAAAGTTGACAGTCTGAAACTCATAGTCCCCGAATAAATAAATCTTCATTGTCTTGGCTTTCCAGGAAGTCTGCTGAAGCTGCTGAAGCTGGGGTCGGTATTGTCCCAATGCCGTCTCCAAGTTTGCAGGCGTGTCTTTGCCGTTGAAGATGCAGAACGGTATTATGTTTGTGAGTGAATTCGGATGCTCGGTGTTGACGATCTGAAAGCTTAGCTTGAACGATCCACCTCCGTGATCTCCGCCAATCTTAATCCAAATCTCTGACTCAGGAATAGCTCCACCATGCCATGTTAGTCGGCTACTGTCCTGCAGCTGGTCCAGAAAGAATATGACAATATCCACCAAGTTAGGGAAGAGCACAGTTGCTATCATCGTAACTCCGCCATCCTTGTCTGTCATAGGGAGCTCTTTGGCGGTGTATGAAGGCAGCTTCGAAGCTATAAATGTGCGGATTGTCTTCTCGGATTCCATTTCAACGCCAAATTCGTGTAGCCAGCGACGTAGCTTCCGCAACTGACTCCACGGGAGGCTGAGGTCTGCCTTTATAGCCAGTGCACTGCCGGGTGACGGCTTCTTGGCCTTGATGCCAGCATCTAACAGAAGCTGCTCCTGTTCAGCAGCAGACAATCTCTGCAAGCCAGCCACCTCTTGTGCTCTGGCTCCAGCCACACCACCGCACACTGTCTCAGCATGTCTCGTCAATTCTGAGGATCTGCGGCGCAAAGTTGTGTCAGCAGCTCGGTCAGACGGCACATTACTCACAACAGCCCGTTGATAGACCTGTGGCTTGCCATGTGATGCTGTCCTTACCTCCAACCGCCCGTCATGCACCCTTGCTGCCACCAGGTGACCTGTTAGACGGTCAGCTACGTTGCCGCACAACTTGGACGGTGATGCGGACAGCACGTCCTCGACAGTCGAGCTTTGTCTAACGGTGCGGATTGGAGCTGTCGTCGTGGCAGGATTGAACTGGCATGCTGCAACATGCTTTCGCAGATCTCTCAGCGGAGTAACCACCGGGCAGCCTTGCAGAGATGGCTTGTGGAAGTCACACCGGAGTGTCCAACCATCCATCATCCTGCGTGGAACCTTTCCTGGCGTCTTTAGCTCAGATGCCTTCAAACGGTTGGCACATGCAGGACATTGCTTGTGCGTTGCTAACCATTCACACATGCAGTCTGCACAAAAGTACTCTTCGCAGCATGGTACTTCTATTACGTTGTCCACGATGTTACTGCATATGTTGCACTGCTGTACTGTGTGTGCGTTAATGAACCGCTCTTTGTTCAGTGGAATCGTTGCAGTATGTTGGCTGCTGCCTGTTGCATATACTGTCTCTCTTGGCACATCCAAACCACATTCCAGTTGTGTTGCTGATGTTTGTGAGGCGGGTTGTTGTGTTGGGGTGGCGGTTGCGGTACTCACGCGTTCGTCCTGAGTGCGTGTTGTTTGCGGAGCGGCCGCGCGCCAGTGTGTGAGTTGCTTTGCATGCCGTTTTCCCGTGGCCTTTGCTGTATGATCAGTACAGAATGAACAGGCTGAGCGTTGATGTGGTGTCCATTTCACAGGAGGGCCACAGCCACCGCCGCAGTGCATGGCTTTTTCGCTGGCTCTCTTCATGGCCCTCTGGCACAATACACATAGGTATGGGGGGTGTACTTGTGCTTCATCTTCATCAATTTTTATCCCATGCACGGCTTCAAGCTGGGATTTATAAGATGCAACGGGATAACGGGTCTTCTGTGTGCATGTGGCGAATTTTCTGCCACCAACGCGACATACCTCGCCAAGATAAGATACGTGTGCGTCCATATCTTGTCGTAGCTGAAGGAAAACAACAGAATTTTGATGTTCACGTCTTTAGAAACGAATTCGCGTCTTGCCAAAAAAATGTCGCAGATCGCTTCGTCAAGAACATACCTATGGCGAATCAAATCAACTAAGTCGATGCCGAAGTGATAACTACTTGATAATGGCCAAGAAAGCTTGTGCTAGTATCTGCGCAATTTCAGGTCGAGCGTGGAACACAACTTCGTTCTCTGCGAGGCAATTTGAATTTCGATCGTGGTGCGCGAGGTATGAAAGTGAAGCTAGGAAGGAGTCAAAGAAAAAGAACACGATTTCACCGTACAGAACCCAGTTTGGGCTGGGTAGTGACCTGCTTTAGAGCAGTATATCGATAAGTATTTCAGTAATCCACCACGGCCAGAGATTCAAATTTTCAAATTTCGGCAAAAAAAGGACGCCATTTTTAGTGGGCGGAAATCGTGCAAAAAAACATCCGTGCGCTGTCTACGTAGGATTACGTCATAATCATACAGGACATTCAAAAATGGAAAGAAGTCTCACCGCGCTAGAATGGAGCTAGAATTGCGGTAATATATTTTGGATAGGACGGAACATGAGGCCTCATAGGTTTGCAAGAGCGGCACGTGATGCCATCCTCGGATTATTTCTGCGCTTCTCTTAAGTGCAGTATTCATGTCTAACGTTCTAAGGGAGGGCTTGTTTCACGTTCTAAGGGAGGGCTTGTTTCACGTTCTAAGGGAGGGCTTGTTTCACGTTCTAAGGGAGGGCTTGTTTCACGTTCTAAGGGAGGGCTTGTTTCACGTTCTAAGGGAGGGCTTGTTTCACGTTCTCAGGGAGGGCTTGTTTCACGTTCTAAGGGAGGGCTTGTTTCACGTGCATTAAACTTAACCTATGTAGGGTTCCAATACTCTGGTTGAATAATGAATAGGTAGGAGATTTACCACCATCCTGAGCATTAGAAAAAAGGATTTTTCTTGATCGTTTCCACTCGACAGTACTTTGGTTACTTCTAGTTTTCATTTTCTTGCATATCATTTCAGATCAAATCATTCTGAACTCAGACAACCGTGTTCGAAGGGCAGCACAGTTTTTACTAATGTGAGAGAAGCGGATATTGAATTCTGTTCAGCATATTATTGTCCGTCTTGGGATCAACAGACAGTACCGTTTGGACACCCGTCTCGAGACGAAAAGACACTGAGGCTTCGGCACCCGCCTCAGGAGGAACAGGCAATGCTGCTTCCACATCCTTCTCAGGATCGACAGGACGTCCAATACCAGTCCATGGCTAAGGGTCAGAATTATGCTTCACATCAACCTACGCAACAGCCTCAACAGACATTGCAGCCTCAACTGACGTTCCAGAACTCGAGGTTCCATCACAATGAAACATTTCAGGCTTTATCTACGAACCAGGATAGGCTGACATTGCGGCTACAACATGCACCTCAGAATCAACAAACACCGCGGCTGCGACACCAGTCTCAGGAACAACTGGCACTGGCGCTTGAATATCCTTCTCAGCATCGACAGGAAGCCCAAGTCTCACCGATGTTTCAGAGTTTGTATTCTGAGTCATATTAGCCTACTCTACAGCCACAACAGACATTGCAGCGTGAACTGACGTTCCAGGACGCAAGGTCACATCATAAACAAACATTTCAGGGTTTACCTACGAACCAGGATCAACCGACATTACAGCTAAAACATCCGTCTTCGGATGAACGGACAGTGTCGCATAGACACCCATCTCCTGAGGAACAGACACTGCGGCTTCGACACCGGCCTCTGGAACAGGAGGCAATGCCGCTGTCTCAGGACCAACACCCAGTGTCACTTCAAGATCTGTCCCATGGTATACAAACAACGCCGCTTTGCTACCCGTTTCAGGATCAACAGGCATTGCAGTCTACACAGAGAGTCCAGCCCCTTGGCCAGACCGTGCAGCCTACCCAGACATTACAGCCTACCCCGAGCATTCATCCTGCCCTGACTGCACATCATCATCAAAATCATGAGTGTAAGTGGCGTTTGAACAATGGTGAGGGTTTAGTGTGTGCGGTGCACTGTCGGACTGCAGGAGACCAGTCACCTAGCAGATCACATCGAAAAGGAACACGTAGGATTCGCAAGACACTATCGTTATCCTTGCCACTGGCAGGGATGTGAGTATACGGTAAGCGAGAGGTATCGCCTACTACTGCACATTGCCTATATCACATAAGACCCATCCAATGCACGTGTCCTGGCTGTGGTAACTCATATACTCGGCAATTTGATTTGGACAAACATAAACGTGACAAAGGACACACTGTTTAAAGTTCATATCCCTGATCTATCACCGGATGCAAGAAAGGATCAACAGTGCAACTAATTCATCGAATCCACACCTACACATGTACACCCACTTCGAATATGAACTAACCTCATTCAAGTGTATGACGTCTGGCTGCTCAGTACTCTTTTTTCCAAACTGGATTAAATCTTACACCACCCAATAATGATTTCAGGTCATGGCTGAGAAGGAACAGCATTTATAGAAGAGGCCGGAGACCTAAAATTTACATCTGGCTCAGTTCAAACACCTGCATGCAGGTCACCGAGATGAATGTCAAAATAATTGAAGTCACTTCACATTCCATACCTTGCCAGTTTCCACTCAGTCACAGTGGATGTAGATTTTCAGTTTGTAAAGGCCAGAATAATACACACCCCTGCAATTTACACCATAGGTGAAAACTAACTCGTGACTTGCTCACCATAATTATAATGTTCAAAGAGTCTCCTTGAATAGAAAGGAGTTTGCCTGTTGGCCTTTAGTTCTTAGAGACCGTCACTGCAAATTACCTTCTCCCTGAGTATTTCAATTTGTACAGCAGTCTTTGGCCATTGTCCTCCTCTCCTCCCCCGCACCTGTCTTTGGTCATTGCCCTGCTCTCCTCCCCTGCACCTGTCTCTCCTCTTATACATGTAAACCTTAAAGTCTTGTCTTTTATTTTAAGCGGGAAATTGGTTGTTGCATGAATATATTTCCTGGCTGGAATAAACTGTAAAGATTTAAAACTATTAGAAACCCATCTTACGCAGTTATATAATGTACGTCTCTCATCATAGTCATGTGATTATGTATGGTATTTGTTTTCTGTCTGATTGGTTGAAATTTATTGTTGTTATTGTTTTTGTAGGTGATGATTGCTTAGTCTGAATTCGTTTTTGTCTGTTGTTTGTACAGTAGACCCCATTTTAAAACCATAATAAAAGTGAGAGGTTGTGATTGACCTGAGGGAAATGAAGGGTGGGGAGAGGGGGGGGGCGAGGGGGGGGGGGGCAGGGGTTGGAATGCTTGAAAACAAGTCCATCAATAACGGTACTTGATAAATGCATATATTCAATACCCTCCATGTTTCTTTCATACACTCACAGAATGCCGATTATGTACCATGCATGAATGTTTTGTTTCCATATCTATGTACGTGTATGTATGTACGTGTATACGCCTTTTGTGTGTATGTATATATTATTACCTTCAGCCTCGTGAATATGGGCGAATATTCACTAGTATACAAACCGAGGCGAATAACTAGTGACTATTCGCCCATATTCACGAGGCTGAAGGTAATAATAGATTTATACCTCTCAATATTCACCCTCTCGTCCCTAAAACCCAACAAACGAGTACTGTTGGTCATACATGTACATGTACGCAGAAGTCGTTGTTGCTTCAGTGTCGTAAACCGACTGGCGTGTTCTTTGCTTGAATTGGAGGGCGGCGTGTTCAGAATCTTGTTCAATCGATCGTGTACACATACTGGTGCATGTGGCATGAGAGGTGACGGCCTTGGAGAACGCGCTCGTGCCATTCACCATGAAGAACACGCTCGTGCAGCGTTGTGGCGGGAGCCAATCATTAGAGAAGTTTCATTTCGCGCGAAGATTTGGCCAATCCCAGAGAGGTTTCGTTTCACGGGAAGATTTGACCAATCCGCGATCATCGCGCTAATTCGCCCGTCGGTTTATAAACAGCGAGCCAAGCGGTTCTACCCTCACTTCTTTTCTTTTCAGGCAGCGCTTTGGAGCTGCTGTGTGCCCTACAGTCCATTTCAAAACTATAGATGCGTAGGGTTTTTGAAATATTTCAAATTTGGCTGGAACTTTTCGAGAATAGTTTTCGGAATATTGCTCAGGACCGCTCCACAATTACTTTCATATAGTTAGTTTCTAAATGATTGGATAACAGACGCCCAATTTGGAAAAAAATATGCACAAAGTGATCACAGATTTTATAATTATGGTATAGATGCTGGCATAACGGTTTTTGCCTAGGTACGCGTTTATAGTTTTGAAATGGACTGTAGGAAAAGTCTTCGCTAACGTCTAACGTCCGAACAGGGCTGTTCTGAGTACAAACGAAATTCCTGGCTTGCCGGTTGATCCGCAATCATCGGGCCATTGACATGTTGAGCGTCAAAAACCTTGTTTGCTCGCTGAAATGCTCCGTCTGTGAAGATGCTCACTGTTGGCTGATGACTTGGCAGCACTCGGTCACATGCGGATCCAGCGGCAATGGCAAGCAAGGAATTTCGTTTCTACTCAGAAAAGTCCTGTTTACGGAAGTTAGCGCAGAAATTTTCTAGGGCACTCGGCAGCTCCGGTGCGCTGACTGAAGAGGAATCAAGCGCAGTACCGAGTACTGCTCTCTTTACACTTACAGTATGTATCGAATATAAGGTAAGTGGTGAATATGAGGTAAGTGGTGAATATGAGGTAAGTGGTGATTATGGGGTTATGTATTTTACCGGTTGTAAGTCGACCCCGGTTATAGGTCGACCCCCGTATCCTGAGGTCTCAATTCTACGTTTTAAAGTTTTCACCCAAAGAAGCACTACTAACCACTCCCTGCTACTTACACATCAACAAATCATGTAAACATTCCTTATTGGAGGGTATAACGTCCCAATCCTTGAAAAAGACCAATAAACTGGCAAAATGTGTACACATGGTGCACTCGTGCATGCAGTACAGGTCATTTTTTTGTAAGATACTGATAGTTCCCGGTTATAAGTCGAATCCCGGTTGTAAGTCCCACACTTTCTTCCTTCTATTTTTAGTTGCAAAAGGTCGACTTACAACCGGAAAAATACGGTAAGTGGTGATTATGAGGTAAGTGGTGAATATGAGGTAAGTGGTGAATATAAGGTAAGTGGTGAATATGAGGTAAGTGGTGAATATGAGGTAAGTGGTGAATATAAGGTAAGTGGTGAATATGAGGTAAGTGGTGAATATGAGGTAAGTGGTAATATGAGGTAAGGGGTGAATATGAGGTAAGTGGTGATTATAAGATAAGTGGTGAATATAAGATAAATGTGGAAGAGAAAAAGACATATGGATACGAGTTAAGAGTAACTCTCCATCACTGTATCATGATACTATATACGGAGATGTGTTGAAGCAAGGTGTCAGGACGTCGAATGTTTCAGCACTCTGTCAGTTTTGTGCCTAGTTATTGCACTTTCTGACTGTATATAGTATCATGTTACAGTGATGGAGAGTTACTCTTAACTCGTATCCATATGTCTTTTTCTCTTCCAAATATAAGATAAGTGGTGAATATAAGATAAGTGTTGAATATAAGATAAGTGGTGAATATAAGCGGTGAATATTCAGCAATATTCACCACTTATGTAGATGGCCAATTGTATGTGGGTGAATATGGAATGAGGTATAAGTATGTATCTCCCACAACCACTGTGGTCGTAGGGGTGTCATGCGTGGCATAAGGCAGCAACATCAAAAGAACGGAAAACAAAAGGAAAAAAAGCCGGTTAGCCGTCCTTATCTAGACGGCAAAACGATCGTCGTGTGAATCTGGCGCTTGTTACTGCTGCCTATTGTCCGTATAAATTGTCATACCCTAGGTACAGTACTATTTAACTTATACGTTTTGTTTGTCATGGTTCATGTTCGCTTAGCTTCCTCTTCATTTGATCTTTGCATCTTTTGTGCCACGCAAGTTGTGTGTTACATGTATATTGCTAAGCATCTTTGAATCGTGGTTTGACCGCATTGTCTAATGCTATTGTCAGTCTCGTTATCGGCATACATGAACATTCGCCAACGTCCTTCACAGCTGAGACTTTCAGGTCGTACTTGTCTGGGTTGCGCTCACCTTCCCCTCGTACTTCGAAGTATGTTTATATAGAACTTAGAACATTCCAAGTTGGCAGGCTGTTGTAGTGCGCAACCCAAACGCGCTAGAGCGTATATCCAGTCAGTTGCAGAACGTCAGTACTACCGGTCAATTTTGTGCAATGTTATCGCATGAGCTGATTGTCAAGTAACTGGTGGTGATAGTGGACATTAAAGAGTAACTTTTTCTTCACTATAGAAGAGAAAACAGAATTGTGTGTCGCTCCCTACGTGGGACCTTGTGCTATTCCTGCCGACTTGAATTCTCACTTGACTGACTCACGACTGCCATCCAGAGCACGCGAGAAGTTCATTAAACCTTCCCTTCCGCAAACCTGCAAGAAAGCTCAACTCCTGCTCAATACATAGTGTTCTGGGTAATTCACATCTCATCTCTTGAGCATGAGTAGGCTGAGGAAGGATGTGCCTGAAGAAAACCACTTATAATTATAGTGATCGCCTGACACAAATATCACCAAGGATACAAACGTACAGAGACGCTCCGTGGCCAGCGCGACAAATTCCTCGTGAACACCAGGTAGGAACGTGAGTTAGTGTTGCTCATGGAGGTGCTGAACAAACGCTGAGGACCGTTGGCCATTCACAACGTTGTTGCCTTCAAACTATCTAATTTGCAAGCCCGCGCTAGGGACAACAATTTGAAGAAGATGTTGGTGCGACAAAGGCGATACTTTAAGGAATTGTGTGTTGCTCCCTACGTGGCAGTTTGCGCTCTTTCTACCGACTTGAATTCTCGATTGTGGGACTCACGACCGCCGTTTAGATTACAGAAACAGAAAACGCATCCCTCTAACAACGTCTACTTCATAACTGAGTTGTATAACTTCTACGATCTGAACCAGGCCGGATTGGACAGGTTTACCACTTGTAGGATGTTGAATGTTCCGGTGAAACTCGGAGTAAGAGTGGTATTTAGTCACCTTCTCGGAGGTCTGTCTTCTTCCTACATGAAATTGTCACAGATTTTCTTTACTGCAGCAATTTATAAACACTTTATTCGACTTTAATTGAACTCGTTTACTTGTTACAATTACAGAACAACGGGTTTTACGATGTGAATTTCATCCACCGTCCGTGGAGGGCTCAATGTGCCGAAAGCAAGGGAGTACACAGACATGAGAATGAACAGTATCTCTGAGTTTCAGTAACTGAATGAATCATCAGACGAACAACAATCAAGGTGCTAACACCAGCAAGAGGTAGCAGGGAGGCGATGGCAGCCGAATACTGGTAACTTCCAAAGCTGGATCGAGGTTTCGCTTATCTCGGTATCAATATTTCGTAACGTAACAAACCTTGCAGGAAAGGGGGAAATTATCAAGTACAGCCTGCTTCTGTTGCCCGATGTCAAGGGAGGTCGTCAATAGAGCAAGTCAGCCAAAGTTTGGATTGCTAGAATTGGCGCTGGAAACTCGTTTTTCTATCACATTCTTCACTTACGTGGAGCTCACACTACGCATTGTGCGGTCAATGTGTTCGGTTATATGGAGATTTATCCCCGAGCCGACCTTTTCAAAATACCTTTTGCTTTGTTGTAGCTGCTCGAAGGACTTTGGACATTTATGTGACATTATTTTGACTGTTGACCCTCCATGAGGGATAGTCGTTATTGTAGACCAGGAATTGATGTTCGCTCAAAAATCCAGTATATCAATTTTATCGGCTGACATTACGGCTGAACAGAACTGTAACGCTCTTTTCAAAGCGATGCCAAGCTCATGCCACAATAGAGAAGTGTAACATTTGCACAACGGTTCTCCACCCTATTTTTAAGGGATGTCGTCATCCGAGGATTGGTCAGAATCGCCAGTCTGTAACACTGGGGCATCCGTGTCGCAAAAAGTCCAGATTGTCCAGCGTCTACAGACGCCGCAGCCATCCACAATCATCCAACCTAGCCAGATAGTTCAGCGTGCTCAGATCAATCAGCCTACCGAGACCGCACAGTTTATGCCTGCAATACAGCCTCCCCAGATCGTCCAGCCTGGCCAGATTGGTCTACATGCCCAGATCGTCCAGCCTGAGCAGATCGTCCAGCCTGAGCAGATCGTCCAGCCTGAGCAGATCGTCCAGCCTGAGCAGATCGTCCAGCCTGAGCAGATCGTCAAGCCTGAGCAGATCGTCCAGCCTGAGCAGATCGTCCAGCCTGAGCAGATCGTCCAGCCTGAGCAGATCGTCCAGCCTGAGCAGATCGTCCAGCCTGAGCAGATCGTCCAGCCTGGCCAGATTGTTCTACCTCCCCAGGTCGTCCAGCCTGATCAGCTCGTCCAGCCAACCCAGGTCGTCCCGTTTAATCCTGTCGTCCCGCATTTCCAGCAAATCCAGCCCGGTCAGAGTACCCAGATCAGTCAGCCTGTTCCGGTGGGTCTCTTTCCCACTTCGGTGCCATATTTTCAGCTACCACAACCTGTTCAGACACTACAGCCTGCCCACACTGCACCTCATGTGCAGATCGTCCAGCCTGCCCAGACAGTCCAGCCTGCCCAGACCGTTCAGCCTGCTCCAATGCTCCAGCTTCCCCCTCGGGTCAGGTGTTTACAACCAGTGCAGCCTGACCACACCTCCCAGACTGCACAGCCTACCCAGACTCCACAGCCTACCCAGACTGCACAGCCTACCCAGACTGCAAAGCCTACCCAGACTGCACAGCCTACCCAGACTGCACAGCCTACCCAGACTGCACAGCCTACCCAGACGGCACAGCCTACCCATACTGCACAGCCTACCCAGACTGCACAGCCTACCCAGACTGCACAGCCTACCCAGACTGCACAGCCTACCCAGACTGCAAAGCTTACCCTGACTGCACAGCCTACAAAGACGGCACACCTTACCCAGACTGCAAAGCCTACCCTGACTGTACAGCCGACACGGACTGCGCTACCTACCCCGACCGTCCAGCCTACCCAGACCGTTCATCCGTACCCGACTGCACATCCCCATCAAAATCATAAGTGTAAGTGGCTTTTGAGCAATGGTGAGGGTTTAGTGTGTGGCATGCGCTGCCGGACTGCAGGAGACCTAAGAGATCACGTCAAAAGGGAACACGTAGGAACATCTGTAAGCAGCAACTATACGTGCTACTGGGACGGGTGTGATAGAAGGCAATACGTGACTAGATATGAGCTTTTACGGCACATTGGTTATCACACACTCCACTTCCAATGCAATTATCCTGGCTGTGGCAAAACATATAGTCGTCAATCCGATTTAGACTTCCATACAAGGAACAAAAGACACGCTGTCTAAAGTCCATATCCCTGATCTATCACCGGATGCGAGAAAGGCTCAACAATTCAACTAATTCATCGAATGCTCGCCTACACATGTACACTCACTTCAAATACGAACTAACCTCATTCAAGTGTATGACGTCTGGCTGCTCAGTACTCTTTTTTTCCAAACTGGATTAACTCTTACACCACAAATAACGATTTAAGGTCATGGCTGAGAAGGCCAATACTAGTATGCAGGTTGCTGATCAGTACTATGGCAAGAAGTAAATTAATAGAAGAGGCCGGAGACCTGATGTTTCCATCTGGCTCAGTTCAAACTCCTGCATGCAGGTCACCGAGATGAATGTCAAAATAATTGAAGTCACATCACATTCCATACCTTGCCAGTTTCCACTCAATCACAGTGGATGTAGATTTTCAGTTTGTAAAGGCCAGAAAAATACACACCCCTGCAATTTATACCATAAGTGAAAACTAACTCGTGACTTGCTCACCATAATTATAGTGTTCAAAGAGTCTCCTTGAATAGAAAAGAGTTTGCCTGTTGGCCTTTGGTTCTTGGAGAGCGTCACTGCAAATTACCTTCTCCCTGAGAATTTCAATTTGTCCAGCAGTCTTTGGTCATTGTCCTCCTCTCCTCCCCTGCACCTGTCTTTGGTCATTGTCCTCCTCTCCTCCCCTGCACCTGTTTCTCCTGTTATACATGCAAACCTTAAAGTAATACCGTCTTGTCATGTATTTTAAGCGGGAAATTGGTTGCTGCATGAATATATTTCCTGGCTGGAATAAACTGTAAAGATTTAAAACTATTAGAAACCCATCTTACGCAGTTATATAATGTACGTCTCTCATCATAGTCATGTGATTATGTATGGTATTTGTTTTCTGTCTGATTGGTTGAAATTTATTGTTGTTATTGTTTTTGGAGGTGATGATTGCTTAGTCTGAATTCGTTTTTGTCTGTTGTTTGTACAGTAGACCGCATTCTGAAACCACAATAAAAGTGAGAGGTTGTGATTGACCTGAGGGAAATGAAGGGTGGGGAGAGGGGGGGGGGCAGGGTTGTTTGAATACTTGAAAACAAGTCTATCAATAACGGTACTTGATAAATGCATATATCCAATATCCTCCATGTTTCTTTCATACACCCACAGAATGCCGATTATGTACCATGCATGAATGTTTTGTTTCTATATCTATGTACGTGAATGTATGTACGTGTATACGCCTTTTGTGTGTATGTATATATTATTCCCGTAGCTATGCAGAAGACGTTACTTCAGTAACGTCTGGCGCTAGCCAGGGTCCACACAGCTTTAATTCCCGTAGCTATGCAGAAGACGTTACTTCAGAAACGTCTGGCGCTAGCCAGGGTCCACACAGCTTTAATTTGGTATTTTTGTGTGTTTGTTTGTTTGTTTGTTTGTTTGTTTGTTTGTTTGTGTCACGCCTGGCGCTATCCCGTATCTGTCCCGTATCTGTCCCGTATCTGTGACTACAAAGGCTCTACAGGATTGTACATAACAGCTGTTTACAATATTACAATATTTGCGGGCTCCTTTATCTGTCCCGTACCGTACCAATATTCGTCGTATTATGCATACGACTCCCTGATGTAGAGTGGGATTTGGAAAGAAATAGGGAGACGAGGAGGAAATTAAATTAGAATAGACGCCGATTAGGTGATAGGGCTAGGCGGATAATGCTCGCCGAAATCCCTCATTCTGCTTTTCGGTCTGCTCAATATTCTGCTCATGAAAGTGCATTTTCTGCTGAAATTTCTGCTGAAATCCAGTTATGTAAAAATACACTTGGCACACATAATAAATTATTGGGTTCAGGATCTAAAAAGATGAGTCATGTGAAATACTAGACAAGGCATGAAAAAGAACACATGTGGCCGGCGCAGGCGCACTTCAGATGAAGGCTAGCCACACTACATAATATGGCCCAGTTGCAGCGATTTTCGACCTTCGTTGCAAAATGCTTGTTTTGCGAACATTTTCAAGTCTGACTTCACTGGTGTCGTGATCCACGGAATACCCGTCCGCGGCCCGGCTTGCGCAGCAAAAGATGATTTGATTTGAATCTTTTCACACAGCGGGCTTTTTCACCGAAGGTCGAAAATCGCTGCAACTGGGCCATATTATGTAGATCTACGACTCGTAGACTTCTGCCACTGGCCTGCCATTCAAGGCTGCTACCTTCCGCAAAGTAACAGTTCCGGCCACATTTGGTGGATGGATGGACTGCGTGTCGAAGAACGCGGCAAATTTGCTGCAAAAGCAGAACGTCGCACGCCAATTCCGTGGTAACTGTCATTTGACATGGCAGAGAATGCTTTTTCAGCCCCCGTTCTGCCGAAATATGCTCGACCCCCCAAACAGGCGTTTTCTGCCGAAAATTCTGCCGGCATTATCCGCCAAGCCCTATTAGGTGATAGGATGCGTCAGCATAAACATACTTTGGAAGAGAGATCCCGTCGTCTCCAAAATAAGCGTGAATGAGCGATTCAGTGCCGGTCACAGGAAACGTCGGAAGAGAGATCCCGTCGACTCCAGAACGTCCGTGATCGGTAGAGTCCGGCGGTACCAGGCAACGTCAGGACAGACATCCCGTTGATTCCAGAACGCCCGTGATCGGCAGAGTCTAAGCCGGTCCCAGGAAACGTCAGGACAGACATCCCGTCGAGTCCAGAACGCCCGTGATCGGCAGAGTCTAAGCCGGTCCCAGTAAACGTCAGGACAGACATCCCGTCGACCCGCAGAAAAACTAAATCTGCAGCCTCTTTTGCCGTCGAACAGGATACGTATTTATATAGGAGACTGTAAAGTTATGTAATGTCCAAATTTCGACGTGAGCAGCAGGTCACCCGCGTTGATTTTTTCGACGTGCGAGCCAAATAACGCGAGCTGAACTTTCGCGTCGCAGACATCCCGTCGACGCGCAGAAAAACTAAATCTGCAGCCTCTTTTGCCGTCGGACAGGATACGTATTTTAGGAGACTGTAAAGTTATGTAATGTGCTCCACAGGCAACCATGCATTCGGCGTCGTCATTGGCTCAACAGGTCAATGTACATGTATTACTACAAAAAGGCCAGAAAATCCGATTCCTGTATTAAAATCAACTAATGTTCGCTGGCGATTTAATTTCGCTGATTTCGCCGCTTGGTACCAACCGGCCAAAGTAAACGCAGGCCAACGTTTGTCATATAGGCAAATGATGCATGATTGAGCAATGGATGCATGTGAGAGCAAAAATACCGATCGATTTCAAATTTGACGTGAAACTGCGCGTCACGTCGGAAATAACGTGCATCTTAACCTCTCTAATCGAGAGGTTTCTATTTCTCATCGGCCAAAATGTGTTGATTTACAATATAAGTAAGAAAGGGTTTGCTCCCCACACCGGAGCTCGCGCTATTCCGCCGACTTTACTTGACACTTGACTGACTCACGACTGCCATCCAGAGCACACGAGAAGTCCATCGAACCTTCGACTCGGCAAACCTGCAAGAAAGCACCACTTCCTGCTCAATACACAGTGTTTCGGGGAATTCACCCCTCATCAGTTGAGCTTGAGTAGGCTGAGGAAGATTGTGCCTGAAGAGCACCACTTATATAGTGCTCTCCAGGCACAAACATCACCAGGGATACAAACTTACAGCGACGCTCCGTTTCCAGCGCGACAAATACCTCGTGAACACCAGATAGCAGCGTGAGTCAGTGTCGCTCCTGGACGGTGAGACAGACGTCGAGGACCCTTGGTCATTCGCAACGCTGTCACCTCCAAACCAACTAGTCGCAAGCCCGCGCTGGGCACAACAGTACGAAGTAGTGGTTGCGACTTCGGCGATAATTTGTAAGAAAGGGTTTGCTCCCCACACCGGAGCTCGCGCTATTCCGCCGACTTTACTTGACACTTGACTGACTCACGACTGCCATCCAGAGCACACGAGAAGTCCATCGAACCTTCGACTCGGCAAACCTGCAAGAAAGCACCACTCCCTGCTCAATACACAGTGTTTCGGGGAATTCACCCCTCATCAGTTGAGCTTGAGTAGGCTGAGGAAGATTGTGCCTGAAGAGCACCACTTATATAGTGCTCTCCAGGCACAAACATCACCAGGGATACAAACTTACAGAGACGCTCCGTTTCTCGTTTGGTATTTGTGTGTGTTTGTTTGTTTGTTTGTGTCACGCCTGGCACTATCCGTATCGGACGGCAAAAAAGCATAGGATGTTATAAATTTTTCAATTCTCCTATTTTTT
Organism: Sycon ciliatum; assembly: GCF_964019385.1. Taxonomy (NCBI): domain Eukaryota; kingdom Metazoa; phylum Porifera; class Calcarea; order Leucosolenida; family Sycettidae; genus Sycon; species Sycon ciliatum. The sequence continues at coordinate 1,415,612 of NC_088648.1, read as the reverse complement.
TCAGGCATTCATACCCGTTCTTCCAAGTTGCTTCACGTTATTACCTTGCGTTTGAAAGCCCTATTTGAATATTGCGGGCAGCTGTGTTTGATGGTACGGTACGGCACGGGAGACGGTGTTGTATTTTTTTTTTCCTGGTTCCAAGCCTCTTGTACGGGCAAAATAAACACAAGTGCAAGGTCAACAGCTTAGTACCGAGAGAAAATGAGCTGAAAATTTAATGGCTGTGAAAACAGTCTTATACGGAGGAAGCTACAATGGCTGTGAAAACAGTCCAATAAGGAGGAAGCTAAAATGGCTGTGAAGACAGTCTAATGCGTAGCAAGGCGAGCCTCAGCCTGGACGAGGTCGACAGGCACAAGGTTGATGTGACGGCGGCGAACGGAGCGTGATCCTCGAAGTGTGTTGTATTACCCTCGATCGTACCTGTCCCGTACCTATCCCCTACCATACCGTGCCATCAAAGACGGCTGGCCACAATGTATTGTATTAATTTTGTATTGTATTTATTTAAAAGGATTCTCCAAAAGCAAATGGATGCTTATCACGGAAGTCTCCCACATAAATATCGCAAGAAAAATGGGGAAATTGGGAGAGGAGAGTGGAAGATGAAGCATGGGAAGAAGGGAAATAAGTACCTAAATATCCAACTCCCAATACGAAGTCGAATGGAGGATAATCACGAAGCGGTGTTCCCTCTGTACCAGAGAAAAGTATCACATCCTGAACACGCTAGGGTCACCGTCCAGCCTCAACAAGCGCTCCGAAATGGTGTCCAAGTGCCGACACGAGAACAAGTATCTCCTAAAAAACCACGGTGTCACCTAAACATGTCTCCACAGCCTCCTGCCCACACCATTCACGTTCACACACCGTGCTCATAACACCCTGCCCACACCAGACATATCCATTTACATTGCGCTAATATCACACTGCTAGCTCTACAGCCTCCTGCCTACAACATCCACACGCATTGTTCACCACCTCCTGCCCACACCAGCCACACACTTCGCGCTTACACTGCACTGCTAGCCCCTGCCTTCAACAACCACACACTCTGCACACAGCCCCCTGCCTAAAACATCACCGCTACTGCGCTAGCCCCCACAGTCTCACACAGCTTTTTATACCACCTTCTCCTGGCATATATACCGGCATGGTCGGCACCCGATCTTCATGTTGCCTGATGATTGCGTAAGCATGAAACTTAAAGTAGCAGCAAACAAGCCTTGATTGTCCTTGTTGTTCTGTTGTGTATTACGCTCTGCCTTTGTGGTGTTGAGCACTGTCAAGCACTCTGGGTACATCCTTCGGTAAATATCGAGGTATAAAAGCAGGAAAGAAATCGACGAGGGAAGAAATCACCTCTGCAGATAATAGCGGGACATTTAGATGAAAAAAACCCAGCAAGGTTTAATTTCAAGGAAAAAAATTTCTCAAACGGAAAAGTTCGGAATTCCAGTCAGAGAATATCTATGCTGAGAGTAATGAGCCTTTAGAGCAATGCGAAATTGACAGAGGACTGAACGCAGCGGATGTGTTCTGGAAGTTTGTTCCATTCCACAGATAAACTGAAGAGAGGGGATTTAAGGAAATGGGCGCCAGAACGAGGTAAAACTATAGAGGACGGGTGACGACAACTAAGGGATACATTGAATTTGAAACGAATTAGCAAAGACGGAAACTGGTAAAACACATGATGAAAATACAGCAAGGACAGAATCTGACGACGCCACTTCAGGGATGACCAGTCACAAGTACGATTAAGAATCTGCTTCGGGGTTTCCCACTCAGGAGGGTGCCGGGTCTTACAAAGCAGATATGAACGAGCAGCAACGGCTTGCAGTCGATGCATATTCAAATAGGGCTTTCAAATGCAAGATCACAATGTGAAACAACTTGGAAGAATTAGTATGTATGCGAAGTGTATCGGGGGATGCATGCAGGGCGCGCGATAGTGCGGGTTCGAATCCCAGGTTATGTCTTAAAAAAAGAGGATTTTTTTAAAGAATTTATAACATCCCTATGCTTTTTTTTGTCTAGGTCATCAAGGCAAAAAGGCATAGCGTAGGGCCCTGAGCTTCCAAGCTCTCTCGTTACCTTCAGCCTCGTGAATATGGGCGAATATTCACTAGTATACAAACGGAGGAGAATAAGTAGTGAATATTCGCCCATATTCACGAGGCTGAAGGTAATAATAGACTTATACCTCTCCATATTCACCCTCTCGTCCCTAAAACCCAACACACGAGTCCTGTTGGTCATACATGTACATGTACGCAGAAGTCGTTGTTGCTTCAGTGTCGTAAACCGACTGGCGTGTTCTTTGCTTGAATTGGAGGGCGGCGTGTTCAGAATCTTGTTCAATCGATCGTGTACACGTACTGGTGCATGTGGCATGAGAGGTGACGACCTTGGAGAACACGCTCGTGCCATTCACCATGAAGAACACGCTCGTGCAGCGTTGTGGCGGGAGCCAATCATTAGAGAGTTTTCGTTTCGCGCGGCGATTTTTTTTGCCAATCCCAGAGAGGTTTCGTTTCACGCGAAGATTTGACCAATCCGCGATCATCGCGTTAATTCGCGAATCGGTTTAAAAACAATTTTTGTCAAATTATATAACTGCGTAAGATGGGTTTCTAATAGTTTTAACACGCCAGTCGGTTTACGACACTGAAGCAACAACGACTTCTGCGTACATGTACATGTACCGTATGACCAACAGGACTCGTGTGTTGGGTTTTAGGGACGAGAGGGTGAATATGGGGAGGTATAAGTCTATTATTACCTTCAGCCTCGTGAATATGGGCGAATATTCACTAGTTATTCGCCTCGGTTTGTATGCTAGTGAATATTCGCCCATATTCACGAGGCTGAAGGTAATAATATATACATACACACAAAAGGCGCATACACGTACATAATTATGGAAACAAAACATTCATGCATGGTACATAATCGGCATTCTGTGAGTGTATGAAAGAAATATGGAGGATATTGAATATATGCATTTATCAAGTACCGTTATTGATGGACTTGTTTTCAAGTATTCCAACCCCTGCCCCCCCCCCCTCGCCCCCCCCCCCTCCCTCTTCCCACCCTTCGTTTCCCTCAGGTCAATCACAACCTCTCACTTTTATTATGGTTTTAAAATGGGGTCTACTGTACAAACAACAGACAAAAACGAATTCAGACTAAGCAATCATCACCTACAAAAACAATAACAACAATAAATTTCAACCTTGTTTTCCGTAAATTGCCGCTCAATCGTTAACAAATCTGCCGAACTGTCTGTCATTGCTGATTTCAACAAACCTGATGTCATCTGTCTAAATGAAACATGGCTAAATCCAAGCATAGCGCTCACCATCTCCGGTTATACCACATTTCGTCGCGACCGACCACCTCATGATAACAAATCCGGTACGGCAACCAGAGGATATGGTGGAGTTGCGATTCTTGTCCAGCAAAATCGCTTCGGAAGAGTCCAAGTTCGCGACGACCTTGCTCGTCCGACCTGTGAATCCGTATGGGTTGAGCTTCACCCAATCTTAGGCTCCCCGACACCCATCCTCGTCTGCTGTACCTACCGTCCGCCCTCAGTCAAAACCACGGAAATAGACCACTTCTGTGATATGCTAGCTAGTGCTTTGGTAACCGTTCCCATGTCATCGTACCATGTCATAATGGCTGGGGACTTCAACAGTAAGCACAAACGGTGGTGCCCATCGGATTTAACGTGTCCTGCTGGGGCGGCACTTTTTCGCACCCTTACCTGCTTCGGTTTGGATCAGCTGGTGCACAGTCCAACGCACACAACATCTTCCGGAACACAGTCATGTCTAGACCTTGTCTTCACGAACCAACCCCTGCTGGCGACGGATGTTCACACAGCTTGCGCTCTTGGCTCCTCGGACCATCTCATGGTTTCATGCCAGTTCGCCGTCTCATTGCCCTCGGATCCAGACCTGCCACTTCCTTCTCGCAAACCGTTCCCATATCGCTTCCGTCGAGTTCCCTCTCAGTGCTGGGACTCTATGAACGCTGATTTCTCCTGCCACGACTGGTCGTTTCTGCAACCAGAAGGCTCTCCAACTGTTGACGCCGCGGTAGATCACTTTGCAGCCGTCCTTGAACGAGGGTTCCAACAGCACCTCTCTAACTTTGCTATCGGCTACAACAACCGGAAACATTCCAACCCAACATCCTCGACATCTAGTCCCCCATGGGTGACACGGTCCCTCGTATCTGAAGTGAAGCGCAAGCGTGATCTTTTCAGCATCTACAAGAAATTCCCAACGCCGGTTAACCGGGAGGCTTACCGAGTTCAACGCAACTTCGTCAAGCACCTTTCTCGTACCTCACACCGCTCCTTTCTAAACTCTCTTTCTGCAACACTCTCCTCCCCCGATCGCCCATCACTCCACCAATTCATTCGCAACCAGTGCCGCGGGACCTCCCGCGCGCCAATCCAGTACCTGACGGACTCCCATGGCAACCGCCAGCACGATGTGAAGGCGATTGCAGACACACTGAACAAGCCGTTTGTTTCATCCGGCATTCCGGAAGATCCGAATTGGGTCATTCCATCGCTGTCCCCAGCCCCTGAACTTAGCGCACCACTCACACGCGTCGTTACCACGACTGCTACCGTCTGTAAGCACCTCAAACTCCTGAAGAATTGTAAGTCCCCTGGCGAAGATGGCATACCCAATGAGGTTCTCAAATGGCTTGCGCCATCTCTGTCCTATCCCTTGTGCATGCTCTTTAACATGTCATATCGTACAGGAGTATTTCCGTCCGTCTGGAAATCTGCTGTTATCGTCCCGATCTATAAGAAAGGCCAACGCTCTCAGGCTGGCAACTACAGACCAATCTCTCTCCTTCCCGCTGTGTCCAAGGTCTGTGAACGTATTTTCTTTGAGTCTCTGTACTGCCACGTCACCCCAGCGCTTTCACCATCTCAATCCGGTTTCTGCCGTGGAGACTCCACAACTTTCCAACTAACACGTCTAGTACAAGACATCTACACCCAGCGGAACCTCAGGCGGCATGTTGGCATCGTGTTCTTTGACCTAGCGAAAGCTTTCGACACCGTCTGGCATCGTGGTCTGCTTGCAAAGCTAGAGTCCGTCTTCTTGGTACACGGTCCAGCCCTGCAATGGCTCTCATCCTATCTTTCCTGCCGCCACCAGACTGTCAGAGTATCTACCTTCCTATCAGACCCATTACTAGTCGTGTCTGGGGTACCCCAGGGGTCCATACTTGGGCCGCTCCTATTTCTACTGTACGTTAATGACTTGCCAGCCCTTGTACCAAATGTAAGTCTTTTTGCTGACGACACTGCTCTGATGTGCTCCGACAGCTCGGCAGACAACCTCACGGCCTCCATGCAGTCCGGGGTCAACGCTACAGTAACATGGATGGAAACCTGGAAACTGAAGCCTAACCTCGCCAAAACCGAGGCCATGTTCTTCTCTCCCTCGCCCCCCACTCAACTTCTGTATTTTCCTGGTCTAAATAGTACACCTATTAAAGTTGTTAACGAGCACAAGCACCTGGGCGTTATTCTCGACCGCCAACTCTCCTGGTCTCCACAAGTCCAGTCTGTGTGCAAGCGTGCGAGTGCGTCCTTAGGTATGCTACAACCCCACTGCCAACACTTGAATGATAACTGCAGAAAATTGTTCTTTAAGTCGTACATTTTGCCTATATTTGACTATTGCGATATAGCTTGGTGCGGGTTGTCTCAGACTTTACTCCACAGACTGGAGGTACATCAACGCTTGCTTCTGAAAATTCTGTTTCGAAAAGACCAAACATTTGCCTCCCTTTGTCTTTATAAACTTGCTTCCACGCACCCTCTTCTTGCCCGACATCAGCAGCATCTTTGTATCCTTGTGCAAAAAATCTTCCTAGCCCAAGTCCCGAAACATATTGCCAAGTACAACTGGTTTGTTACCACTAGACCAACACGCAATGCCTTATCACTGCCCCGAGCTAGTTCCTCTCTGTTTTTGAAATCCCCTTTCTTCTCAGCATACTCCCTTTGGTCTAACCTGCCTACTAGCATTAAGACATGCCAGGATATCAGGAAATTCACAGTCCAGCTTTCCACACTGTCTCATCCGAAGTGATCCCATGTATTATTAATGTGCCTCCCTTTCTTTTTCTCTCCCTATCTCCTTTCCCTCTCTGACAGCATCTTTCTTTTTTTTCCCTTTTAGCTTGCCGTGGTTGGCTATCACCTGACCTCTCATGTTTATTGGCAGTCTTCGGACGGGCCAGGAGATGTTGAATAAATAAATAAATAAATAAATAAACCAATCAGACAGAAAACAAACACCAAACATAATCACATGACTATGATGAGAGACGTACATTATATAACTGCGTAAGATGGGTTTCTAATAGTTTTAAATCTTTACAGTTTATTCCAGCCAGGAAATATATTCATGCAGCAACCAATTTCCCGCTTAAAATAAAAGACAATACGGTATTACTTTAAGGTTTACATGTATAACAGGAGAAACAGGTGCAGGGGAGGAGAGGAGGACAATGACCAAAGACAGGTGCGGGGATGAGAGGAGGACAATGACCAGACAAAAAACCATAAAGGTGCAAACACCAGCAAGAAATAGCATGGAGGCGATGTCAGCTGAATACTGGTAGCTTCTGAAGCTGGAGATTTCGCTTATCCCGCCCGCTATCACTATTTCGTAACGTAACAAACCTTGCAGGAAGTTGGGAAAATATCAAGTCGAGCCTGCTTCTGTTGCCCGATGTTACTAGCAGGCCTTCAATATGGAGCAAGGCTGAAACAGTTTGGATTACTAGAATCAGCGCTGAAAACCCGTTTTCCTAACAAATTCTTCACTTTCGTGAAGCTCACACTAAGCAATGTGTGGTCAATGTGTTCGGTTATATGGAGAGTTATCCCCGATGCGACCTTTTCAAAATACCTTTGCTTTGTTGTGGTTGCTCGACTGGACTTGGGACATTTCCGTGACATTATTTTGAATGTTGACCCTCCAGTTCGGATAGTCATTATTGCAGACCAGGAATTGATGTTCGCTCAACAATCCAGTGTATCGATTGCTCCGGCTGCAACAATGGCTGGGCGAACATCGGAACTATTACGCTCAATTCAAAGCGATGCCAAGCTCATGCCACAATAAAGAAGTGCAACATTTCCCCTACGGTTCTCCACCAGATTTTCCAGGGATGTCGTCATCGGAGAATTTGTCAGAATCACCGGTCTGCAACACTAGGGTATCCGTTCCGCACCAAGTCCAGAGTGTCCACCGTTTACAGACAATGCAGCCATCACGAAACGTCACGCCAAGCCAGATCGTTCAGGCTGCTCAGATCAATCAGCCTCCCCAGACTGCACAGGTTTTGCAGGCAATACAGCCTCCCCAGATCGTCCAGCCTGGCCAGATCGTTCTACATCCCCAGGTCGTCCAGCTTGAGCAGATCGTCCAGCCTACCCAGATCGTGCCCTTTTACACTCCGGTCCCGCATTACCAGCAAATACAGCCTGGTGAGACAGCCCAGATCACTCAGCCTGTTCCGATGGTTCAGTTTCCGACTTCGGTGCCATATTTCCAGCAAGCACAGCCTGCCCAGACTGCACATCATATGCAGATCTTCCAGCCTGCCCAGACCGTTCAGCCTGCCCAGACTGTTCAGCCTGCCCAGACCGTTCAGCCTGCCCAGACCGTTCAGCCTGCCCAGACCGTTCAGCCTGCCCAAACCGTTAAGCCTGCCCAGACCGTTCAGCCTACTCAAATGGTTCAGTTTCCCTCTGGGTTCACGTATTTACAGAAACTCCAGCATCGCCAGACTGCCCAGACTTCACAGCCTCCACAGACATTGCGGCCTACCCAGACTGCACAGCCTACCGAGACTGCACAGCCTACCCAAACCATCCAGCCTACCCCAATCGTTCATCCTGCCCCGACTGCACATCATCATCACAATCATGAGTGTAAGTGGTGTTTGAACAATGGTGAGGGTATAGTGTGTGCCGTGCGCTGCCAGACTGCAGGAAACCTAGCACATCACGTCAAAAAGGAACACGTAGGATCATCAGCATACAATCCCTATAACTGCCACTGGCAAGGATGTGACAAGAAATATCTGAACAGATATCACCTTTTAAGGCACATAGGCTCTCACACTAACCACTTCCTATGTACTCATCCTGGCTGTGGTAAATCATATACTAGGAGAGAATATTTAGAGATACATAGCAAACAACACACTGGCTAAGGACCGTTTCCCTGTTCTATCACCGGGCGCAATAAATGTTATTCCGCATCGTCAGACCTCCGCCTCCTCATGAAAACTCACCCCCGTGACATATGCATTATAGACGCTTGGCTGTTCACTATTGCGTTTTGAGTGCGGGAAAACTCTTCCACCACAAACGGATTTCAGGGCTTGGGTGAGGAGGCCAATGTACAGGATTCCGAACAGTACTGTGGAAAAGAAAAAGCTAGGAGGCTAGTGACTTGATGTTTCCCCCTGGTTCCCTGCCAGCAGCTTCACATAAACATAACTCATAGTGGAGGAAGGTGAGGCCACATCACCTTCAACATCTTCCAAAAGTCCACTCAGTCACAGTTGAAATAATTGTCCTGTAATGCGAGAGTATATGCATCATGTATTATGTTTTGCCTAAATCAATGCACAATACTCATGTCATGCAAATTATTAAAAGAGTCTTCTAAACAAGGTCCTCGTGTATTTGGTTGTCCCTTGTATTCCTTACCCAATGTATACCATTTGTCAATGCTTTTTGCATTTCGCCATCGTAGGGTATCTTCTAGGTAAAGATTGGAGTTTTGTTAAGATAACATTGTCCGAGGTCCCCTCATTTTTCAGAATTCTGTCTTTGCTTGTTATAAAACTTGCAATCAGTGCAATATTGTCTGTTTAATTAGACGTTGGCTGGTGCATCCAAATATCCCTGACCATCTCAACTGATAAAAATTGTAAATCTGTCACGTTCTTCTCTTTCTTCAAATATGAACTTAATGTGCGTCTCCAAAAAAAAAGAAGTGGTATACATCTCCAAATTAATGAGCCTATGTTCTTTTTGTTCCTGTTAGACTGGCTGCCCACGTCTAATGGTGATCATAGATATTGTGAGTTTTTTATTTTATTATTTTACAGAATGCACCTCCTACTGATAGACCATAACAAAGAGAGGAGAAGAAGAAGACAAAAGAAAATAATGATCGAGACAACAAAGGAGATAGACATACAATGTACTAGTAGGGGCTCTCAGGGAGCCTATGCCGGTGAGGCGGGACTAGCAACGCCGACCTAGGGTCTCGGCGTTAGCGCTATCCAGCACACCATAGACGGGATTACGAAACACGTATAAATAGATAAGTGAGAGGGAGGGAGTTGATGTTGATGTTGAGGCCGCGTCTCTGCACTCGATCGAGAAGGCGCAAATGGCTTGAAGCTGCTCCCATCCATACCAATGGCGCATACTCTAGGACTGGCCTCACAAAACCTCTGTAGACGGTTCGTTTGCCTGCACCATCGAGTACGCGAGCAACTTTGCGCAGGAAGCCCAGGCGAGAATTCGCCTTGAGTGCTGTTTTGTGGAGGTGAGTCTTGAAGGAGAGGCCCGAGTCGAGTGCTTACTTTGAGAGGGAATTTGTAAAGGATAGCATGTCTCAGCGGAGAATACCAAAGTATGTGTGCAAGTGGATCTCTCCGATTTCGCTCAAAATTTGCAGGTAGGTTCCCTTTGGGTCGGCGATCGATTGTGCAAAACCCTTGAAAAAGTTTCTGAAGGGAATCTTGAAATTTGAATACCCCTCAAAAATGGCTGAAATATCACATTAGTTATGGGTCTAGACACGAGTCACGGCACAGCGTATACGAACAAGCTACGAACAAAACTCCATCAAGCCAACATTGCCTCACCTTAGAAGAGGTCCTCGAGCAGTACCGCTTAGCCAAGCCAGGATCCCAGAAGACGAGGTCCATCACCCCTTGACGCCACAAATGATCGTCTTGAAAATAGCCAATTTTCAAGCGCTGGCAAAACAGCCAGCTACGTCCTCAATTGGCCAGAACTATACACCGGCAGATAGTAGAACACCTCTTCTATCGCTGAGGATATGTACCCCATCTTTCGTTTGGGGTTTTCTTGAAATAAACGTTTTTGAATTTTTCCACTCGACCATGCTGAAATACGGCCAAAGTCATACCTGCGCAGGAAAGATCGCCCCTCCGCGACGTCTCCTCAGCACTTTCTACTCCCACACTACAGTCAACCTCGCTAATAACGACTGCGGATATTTTTTTATTTTTTATTTATTCAACATCTTATGGCTTCCGATGGCAGCCAAAACGGGAAGATGTGGGTGATGGCCAACCATGGTAAAAGAAGGAGAAGATTATATACATGAAAAGGAAACAGCCGAAAAGCTATATTGATTAGTTTTTACTTGCAAGTATTATTATTATGGTGCACTCAGTCATCAGCAGGCCCTCAGATTCACTTTAAATTCTTTCAATGATGCAGAAGTCTTCACTGATTCGGGAAGTTGTAGCCATGCACAGTAGCCCTGGAAGAATGGCGATCTTGTGAATTGCGTTGACTTGGCCTTGGGAAGAGACACTTTGTTTCTGGTTGAGCGGCCCGAGACAAACCAGTTATAAGGCTTTATATGTTCAGGAACACAACCCAAGAGAATTCGATGAACCAATATACAGAGGCAAGTTAGTCGGCGTTGCTCTAACGGAGTAGTCTGAGCTAATAAGTACAACTCATTGGAGGGAACGGAAGGTTTCTTCGAGAACAAAATTTTTAGAACTTTCTTATGATGAACTTCAATGGAATCGGATAAGACCTTAGCTAGGCCACACCAGGCTGTGGCAGCATATTCAAACAATGGAAGGAGATAAATTTTATATATAGCGGAACGGCACGGAATAGAGAGATGTTTACAATGACTTTTAATATAGCCAAGAGCACGGCTGACTTTATTACAAATGTAATCTACATGAGCCGACCAGGACATGGATGAATCGAACATTACCCCTAGGTGTTTGTGCTCCTTTACCGTCTGAATTTCTGTGGGTGAATTGGGAAAGGTGAACTTAAACATTGAGGCAGAATCTGTTAGAAACAGTACTCTGGTTTTTGAAACGTTTGCCTGAAGCCTCCAACTGGACATCCAGGTGACAATCATATTTATCGCGTCTTGCAACTCTGACTCAAGCTGTTTGACAGTTTTACTGTGGCGCAAAGCAGCTGTGTCGTCAGCAAACAATGACATTCCAGAAACATGACTTGGTAGATCATTAACATACAAAACAAAAAGCAATGGTCCAAGAATTGAGCCCTGAGGCACCCCCGACAGCACGGGTAGCTTTGGAGAGTCTGCTCCCGACACGGACACAAACTGGCTTCTCCCAGAAAGATAGCTCTCTATCCACTTCAACGGTGTGTCAGAGATATTAAATATGACTTGAAGCTTCCTCAAGAGACCTCTATGCCACACTGTGTCGAACGCCTTTGCAAGATCGAAGAAGCAAATGCCCGTGTACAACTTTTCTGCTCTTGCTCCGATAATGTCCTGTACAAGGCGAGTCAGCTGCAGTGAAGTCGAGTCTCCACGACGAAAGCCAGACTGAGCAGGGTGAATGGCAGGGGCAACATGGCTATACAACTGATCATAAAATATTCGTTCACATAATTTTGAAATGCATGATAAGAGAGAGATTGGCCTGTAATTTCCAGGAGTAGCTTTACTACCTTTGCCCTTAAATATCGGCGTTATTTTGGCCACTTTCCATGCCGATGGAAACTTCCCTTTTCTGAAAGACAAATTAAATAAAAGACATAAAGGATATGATAATGATGGTGCTAGAGCCTTAACAACTTCACTGGAAATGCCGTCCATACCAGGCGATTTGTTAAGCTTAAGCTTCGCAATAGCTTTGCGCACTCCAGCTGTGGTTATTATCGGAGCACGAAACGCATTCGGGAGGCAAGGGTGTTGGTCTAAGGACGGCAATGGTATGCGCGGGTCGTCAACAACCGCCACTGATGCAAATTGCTCGTTCAAAGCTGCAGCTTTAGCTGCAGGGTCTGCTGCCAACTTTCCATTTGATGCGAGGTCAGGTATTCCAGGGCTATTTCCCGAAGATCTCTGCATGCGAATGAATTGATGCAATGAAGGGTGATTACTGGTATCGCAAATCAGGACCTGCAGCTTTCGGATATACTCCCGGTGACATTTCCGGGACAGCGACCTCACAATATTTCGTTGCTTTTTAAACAGATATTTGTTGACAGGACTTGGGTACTTCCTACTCCGACTGTGAAGTTCCGCCTTGTGACGGATAGCACCTTTCAATTCCGCATTAATCCAGGGCGGAAGTTGTTTCGACAGGCGTGATCTCCCTGTATCCCTGATGGAGCAACGGTCGTAGTGCTGCACACTAATGTGCTGCGTAAAGATGCGGTCTAGAACAGTCTGAATATTTGCAAGTGATTCGTCCACATCTGACGTAACAACCGTATGCCAGGCAACTGCCGCTAGATCATCATTAATACCCGCCCATGTGGTAGGTGTCACTCTCTTAAAATTGTACTTACGGGCAGAAGATGACTGCACAAAATCCCTGGATGAAGCACAAGAGGGAAGCGGGTCCATGGGGATATCAAACTGGCATGAAACGAGGAGGTGATCCGATGCACCCAGAGCACAGGCTGTGTCTATGGACGACACTAGTTGGCTACGATTGCTGAAGATGAGGTCCAAGCATGCCTGGTTGCCTGAAGGTGCGGTGTGCGTGTTTGTGGCGACCAGTTGTTGAAGACCAAAGCAGCCAAACTCTCGTTGTATTGCAGCACCAGCAGGGCATGTATGGTCTGTTGAGCACCAGAGGCTGTTTTTTCCATTCAAATCTCCAGCAATGATGACGTGAGAGGACGATACAGGAATCATCCTGAGAGAATCACCAATCATGTCGCAGTAGCGAGTTATGTCCAAGCTCCTGGTTGAAGGCGGTCGATACGTACAGCAAACGACAATTGGTTCAGTACGGCTTGACCTGGGCGTGAGCTGGACCCATACAGCCTCACACATAGGACGGAGTAGATCCGGGCGATATCGTATGGATCTAAAACGGTGTTCCAGAACAAGGATTGCAACACCACCGTATGCCCGGGAGGTAGTGCCAGACTTGTTTTCACAAGGCGGTCTGTCTCGCCGATAGGTTAGGTATCCCGGAATACAGAAAGGTATAGTAGGCTCTAGCCAAGTTTCAGTTAAGCAAATCACATCAGGGTGGTGTTGTTCGACGATTACGGACAATTCAGCATGTTTATTGACAATTGAACGATATCATATTGAACGATATAACGACAATTCGCGAATAACGACAGCATTTCCATGCCCAGAGCAAATTCCCTCCCAACTGAAATACATAGAATGAGACTTCGGGTATAACGACACTTCGCGAATAAGAACACTTTTTGATGCCCCGCCGAATGTTGTTATAAGCGAAGTTGACTGTACTCCCATGGCCGCAGAACAAACTGTATTGTTGACTCTGACAAGGAAAAGCAGCGATGATCACTTGTCATTCCAAACGACAAGCTTCTCCTTGCGCCACCAATACTTTTTGTGCGATTCAAAGGAAACAAGAGTCACAACCGTCTAACAACTTCTGCTTCAAAATGGAGGGGAATTACTTCTAAAATCACATCCAGGCCATTTGTAACTGGTTGAACTGTTTGAGTGATCTATCATCTACCGTTTGGTTAGAAAAATGAACGCATAAACCAAGAGCAGAGGTTCAGAGAAGGCACGGGGGTACATCAGAAACGAACACAGCGTTAGAATTGAAACATTCTGCATTTTCCGTAATCTTCACTACCCTTGGTAACATATAAATTATTTTAGTGAATATATTCATTCCAGGAACACTACACCATAAATACTTTCTACCTTATTGATATATGATGTAAATAGTTCAGCGGAGTTCAAGTGGTGGAAAAATCCCCATCCCCCTCCTGTCCGTGCGATTGTCTTTTGGGCGATATTGTGCACATGGAAGAGAGGCCCCCAACCAACCACCATTGGCATTTCCTCTTAACAGTAGAGAGTGTGGGTGCGGATCGTAAACCTTCCGGCCTTTTGTTGTTCTGCAGTTAAGCTTGCAAAAAGAATCTCACCCACAAAATAATGCTCTGGGAACGAACGTTTTGTAAGGTATTTTTGCTTTCCAAACTCTTCCAGACTATGATATAAAGCCAGTAGCGTTCCGGTAATCTGTGCCTTCAGCTTGGCTTCAAGAATGATTCTATTCGCTGACAAGCTCAGGATGTTGAAACGATATCTGGCTGAGGTGAGAATACAGTGAATGCACCACTTTACTCAAAACAAATCACCTAAAGCGAGGTGTGCATGACAGAAACAAACTGATGCAGTATGGCTTTCGTTGTGGACAATTCCAATGCATAGATGCGATATGATTAGAATGACAACCTTTAGAGATTGTGAAGTATGCTCTTTACAACAACAATACCAATATTCCCAGTAAATGACGTTCGGTCGCTCAGAACTCCTTTACCAACAGTTTTCTCTCCATCAGTGTCATTGTCACGCCCGATGGGGGACTCTTGCTCTCCAGTCAGAAAACCTGCATGTCTTGTGGCTCTAATTTCACCTACAGACTAGTAACCCACAGGGTACATGAAAAGAGCACATTAAGTGAAGAAGGTCTCATCTCTGTTTTCTACCAACAGCCTAATCGCTGTCTACGTAGGATTACGTCATAATCATACAGGACATTCAAAAATGGAAAGAAGTCTCACCGCGCTAGAATGGAGCTAGAATTGCGGTAATATATTTTGGATAGGACGGAACATGAGGCCTCATAGGTTTGCAAGAGCGGCACGTGATGCCATCCTCGGATTATTTCTGCGCTTCTCTTAAGTGCAGTATTCATGTCTAACGTTCTAAGGGAGGGCTTGTTTCACGTTCTAAGGGAGGGCTTGTTTCACGTTCTAAGGGAGGGCTTGTTTCACGTTCTAAGGGAGGGCTTGTTTCACGTTCTAAGGGAGGGCTTGTTTCACGTTCTAAGGGAGGGCTTGTTTCACGTTCTAAGGGAGGGCTTGTTTCACGTTCTAAGGGAGGGCTTGTTTCACGTGCATTAAACTTAACCTATGTAGGGTTCCAATACTCTGGTTGAATAATGAATAGGTAGGAGATTTACCACCATCCTGAGCATTAGAAAAAAGGATTTTTCTTGATCGTTTCCACTCGACAGTACTTTGGTTACTTCTAGTTTTCATTTTCTTGCATATCACTTCAGATCAAATCATTCTGAACTCAGACAACCGTGTTCGAAGGGCAGCACAGTTTTTACTAATGTGAGAGAAGCGGATATTGAATTCTGTTCAGCATATTATTGTCCGTCTTGGGATCAACAGACAGTACCGTTTGGACACCCGTCTCGAGACGAAAAGACACTGAGGCTTCGGCACCCGCCTCAGGAGGAACAGGCAATGCCGCTTCCACATCCTTCTCAGGATCGACAGGACGTCCAATACCAGTCCATGGCTAAGGGTCAGAATTATGCTTCACATCAACCTACGCAACAGCCTCAACAGACATTGCAGCCTCAACTGACGTTCCAGAACTCGAGGTTCCATCACAATGAAACATTTCAGGCTTTATCTACGAACCAGGATAGGCTGACATTGCGGCTACAACATGCACCTCAGAATCAACAAACACCGCGGCTGCGACACCAGTCTCAGGAACAACTGGCACTGGCGCTTGAATATCCTTCTCAGCATCGACAGGAAGCCCAAGTCTCACCGATGTTTCAGAGTTTGTATTCTGAGTCATATTAGCCTACTCTACAGCCACAACAGACATTGCAGCGTGAACTGACGTTCCAGGACGCAAGGTCACATCATAAACAAACATTTCAGGGTTTACCTACGAACCAGGATCAACCGACATTACAGCTAAAACATCCGTCTTCGGATGAACGGACAGTGTCGCATAGACACCCATCTCCTGAGGAACAGACACTGCGGCTTCGACACCGGCCTCTGGAACAGGAGGCAATGCCGCTGTCTCAGGACCAACACCCAGTGTCACTTCAAGATCTGTCCCATGGTATACAAACAACGCCGCTTTGCTACCCGTTTCAGGATCAACAGGCATTGCAGTCTACACAGAGAGTCCAGCCCCTTGGCCAGACCGTGCAGCCTACCCAGACATTACAGCCTACCCCGAGCATTCATCCTGCCCTGACTGCACATCATCATCAAAATCATGAGTGTAAGTGGCGTTTGAACAATGGTGAGGGTTTAGTGTGTGCGGTGCACTGTCGGACTGCAGGAGACCAGTCACCTAGCAGATCACATCGAAAAGGAACACGTAGGATTCGGAAGACACTATCGTTATCCTTGCCCCTGGCAGGGATGTGAGTATACGGTAAGCGAGAGGTATCGCCTACTACTGCACATTGCCTATATCACATAAGACCCATCCAATGCACGTGTCCTGGCTGTGGTAACTCATATACTCGGCAATTTGATTTGGACAAACATAAACGTGACAAAGGACACACTGTTTAAAGTTCATATCCCTGATCTATCACCGGATGCAAGAAAGGATCAACAGTGCAACTAATTCATCGAATCCACACCTACACATGTACACCCACTTCGAATATGAACTAACCTCATTCAAGTGTATGACGTCTGGCTGCTCAGTACTCTTTTTTCCAAACTGGATTAAATCTTACACCACCCAATAATGATTTCAGGTCATGGCTGAGAAGGAACAGCATTTATAGAAGAGGCCGGAGACCTAAAATTTACATCTGGCTCAGTTCAAACACCTGCATGCAGGTCACCGAGATGAATGTCAAAATAATTGAAGTCACTTCACATTCCATACCTTGCCAGTTTCCACTCAGTCACAGTGGATGTAGATTTTCAGTTTGTAAAGGCCAGAATAATACACACCCCTGCAATTTACACCATAGGTGAAAACTAACTCGTGACTTGCTCACCATAATTATAATGTTCAAAGAGTCTCCTTGAATAGAAAAGAGTTTGCCTGTTGGCCTTTAGTTCTTAGAGACCGTCACTGCAAATTACCTTCTCCCTGAGTATTTCAATTTGTACAGCAGTCTTTGGCCATTGTCCTCCTCTCCTCCCCCGCACCTGTCTTTGGTCATTGCCCTGCTCTCCTCCCCTGCACCTGTCTCTCCTCTTATACATGTAAACCTTAAAGTCTTGTCTTTTATTTTAAGCGGGAAATTGGTTGTTGCATGAATATATTTCCTGGCTGGAATAAACTGTAAAGATTTAAAACTATTAGAAACCCATCTTACGCAGTTATATAATGTACGTCTCTCATCATAGTCATGTGATTATGTATGGTATTTGTTTTCTGTCTGATTGGTTGAAATTTATTGTTGTTATTGTTTTTGTAGGTGATGATTGCTTAGTCTGAATTCGTTTTTGTCTGTTGTTTGTACAGTAGACCCCATTTTAAAACCATAATAAAAGTGAGAGGTTGTGATTGACCTGAGGGAAATGAAGGGTGGGGAGAGGGGGGGGGGGCGAGGGGGGGGGGCAGGGGTTGGAATGCTTGAAAACAAGTCCATCAATAACGGTACTTGATAAATGCATATATTCAATACCCTCCATGTTTCTTTCATACACTCACAGAATGCCGATTATGTACTATGCATGAATGTTTTGTTTCCTTATCTATGTACGTGTATGTATGTACGTGTATACGCCTTTTGTGTGTATGTATATATATATTACCTTCAGCCTCGTGAATATGGGCGAATATTCACTAGTATACAAACCGAGGCGAATAACTAGTGACTATTCGCCCATATTCACGAGGCTGAAGGTAATAATAGATTTATACCTCTCAATATTCACCCTCTCGTCCCTGAAACCCAACAAACGAGTACTGTTGGTCATACATGTACATGTACGCAGAAGTCGTTGTTGCTTCAGTGTCGTAAACCGACTGGCGTGTTCTTTGCTTGAATTGGAGGGCGGCGTGTTCAGAATCTTGTTCAATCGATCGTGTACACATACTGGTGCATGTGGCATGAGAGGTGACGGCCTTGGAGAACGCGCTCGTGCCATTCACCATGAAGAACACGCTCGTGCAGCGTTGTGGCGGGAGCCAATCATTAGAGAGGTTTCATTTCGCGCGAAGATTTGGCCAATCCCAGAGAGGTTTCGTTTCACGGGAAGATTTGACCAATCCGCGATCATCGCGCTAATTCGCCCGTCGGTTTATAAACAGCGAGCCAAGCGGTTCTACCCTCACTTCTTTTCTTTTCAGGCAGCGCTTTGGAGCTGCTGTGTGCCCTACAGTCCATTTCAAAACTATAGATGCGTAGGGTTTTTGAAATATTTCAAATTTGGCTGGAACCTTTCGAGAATAGTTTTCGGAATATTGCTCAGGACCGCTCCACAATTACTTTCATATAGTTAGTTTCTAAACGATTGGATAACAGACGCCCAATTTGGAAAAAAATATGCACAAAGTGATCGCAGATTTTATAATTATGGTATAGATGCTGGCATAACGGTTTTTGCCTAGGTACGCGTTTATAGTTTTGAAATGGACTGTAGGAAAAGTCTTCGCTAACGTCTAACGTCCGAACAGGGCTGTTCTGAGTACAAACGAAATTCCTGGCTTGCCGGTTGATCCGCAATCATCGGGCCATTGACATGTTGAGCGTCAAAAACCTTGTTTGCTCGCTGAAATGCTCCGTCTGTGAAGATGCTCACTGTTGGCTGATGACTTGGCAGCACTCGGTCACATGCGGATCCAGCGGCAATGGCAAGCAAGGAATTTCGTTTCTACTCAGAAAAGTCCTGTTTACGGAAGTTAGCGCAGAAATTTTCTAGGGCACTCGGCAGCTCCGGTGCGCTGACTGAAGAGGAATCAAGCGCAGCAACGAGTACTGCTCTCTTTACACTTACAGTATGTATCGAATATAAGGTAAGTGGTGAATATGAGGTAAGTGGTGAATATGAGGTAAGTGGTGATTATGGGGTTATGTATTTTACCGGTTGTAAGTCGACCCCGGTTATAGGTCGACCCCCGTATCCTGAGGTCTCAATTCTACGTTTTAAAGTTTTCACCCAAAGAAGCACTACTAACCACTCCCTGCTACTTACACATCAACAAATCATGTAAACATTCCTTATTGGAGGGTATAACGTCCCAATCCTTGAAAAAGACCAATAAACTGGCAAAATGTGTACACATGGTGCACTCGTGCATGCAGTACAGGTCATTTTTTTGTAAGATACTGATAGTTCCCGGTTATAAGTCGAATCCCGGTTGTAAGTCCCACACTTTCTCCTTCTATTTTTAGTTGCAAAAGGTCGACTTACAACCGGAAAAATACGGTAAGTGGTGATTATGAGGTAAGTGGTGAATATGAGGTAAGTGGTGAATATAAGGTAAGTGGTGAATATGAGGTAAGTGGTGAATATGAGGTAAGTGGTGAATATAAGGTAAGTGGTGAATATGAGGTAAGTGGTGAATATGAGGTAAGTGGTAATATGAGGTAAGGGGTGAATATGAGGTAAGTGGTGATTATAAGATAAGTGGTGAATATAAGATAAATGTGGAAGAGAAAAAGACATATGGATACGAGTTAAGAGTAACTCTCCATCACTGTATCATGATACTATATACGGAGATGTGTTGAAGCAAGGTGTCAGGACGTCGAATGTTTCAGCACTCTGTCAGTTTTGTGCCTAGTTATTGCACTTTCTGACTGTATATAGTATCATGTTACAGTGATGGAGAGTTACTCTTAACTCGTATCCATATGTCTTTTTCTCTTCCAAATATAAGATAAGTGGTGAATATAAGATAAGTGTTGAATATAAGATAAGTGGTGAATATAAGCGGTGAATATTCAGCAATATTCACCACTTATGTAGATGGCCAATTGTATGTGGGTGAATATGGAATGAGGTATAAGTATGTATCTCCCACAACCACTGTGGTCGTAGGGGTGTCATGCGTGGCATAAGGCAGCAACATCAAAAGAACGGAAAACAAAAGGAAAAAAAGCCGGTTAGCCGTCCTTATCTAGACGGCAAAACGATCGTCGTGTGAATCTGGCGCTTGTTACTGCTGCCTATTGTCCGTATAAATTGTCATACCCTAGGTACAGTACTATTTAACTTATACGTTTTGTTTGTCATGGTTCATGTTCGCTTAGCTTCCTCTTCGTTTGATCTTTGCATCTTTTGTGCCACGCAAGTTGTGTGTTACATGTATGTTGCTAAGCATCTTTGAATCGTGGTTTGACCGCATTGTCTAATGCTATTGTCAGTCTCGTTATCGGCATACATGAACATTCGCCAACGTCCTTCACAGCTGAGACTTTCAGGTCGTACTTGTCTGGGTTGCGCTCACCTTCCCCTCGTACTTCGAAGTATGTTTATATAGAACTTAGAACATTCCAAGTTGGCAGGCTGTTGTAGTGCGCAACCCAAACGCGCTAGAGCGTATAGCCAGTCAGTTGCAGAACGTCAGTACTACCGGTCAATTTTGTGCAATGTTATCGCATGAGCTGATTGTCAAGTAACTGGTGGTGATAGTGGACATTATAGAGTAACTTTTTCTTCACTATAGAAGAGAAAACAGAATTGTGTGTCGCTCCCTACGTGGGACCTTGTGCTATTCCTGCCGACTTGAATTCTCACTTGACTGACTCACGACTGCCATCCAGAGCACGCGAGAAGTTCATTAAACCTAACCTTCCGCAAACCTGCGAGAAAGCTCAACTCCTGCTCAATACATAGTGTTCTGGGTAATTCACATCTCATCTCTTGAGCATGAGTAGGCTGAGGAAGGATGTGCCTGAAGAAAACCACTTATAATTATAGTGATCGCCTGACACAAATATCACCAAGGATAAAAAACGTACAGAGACGCTCCGTGGCCAGCGCGACAAATTCCTCGTGAACACCAGGTAGGAACGTGAGTTAGTGTTGCTCATGGAGGTGCTGAACAAACGCTGAGGACCGTTGGCCATTCACAACGTTGTTGCCTTCAAACTATCTAATTTGCAAGCCCGCGCTAGCGACAACAATTTGAAGAAGATGTTGGTGCGACAAAGGCGATACTTTAAGGAATTGTGTGTTGCTCCCTACGTGGCAGTTTGCGCTCTTTCTACCGACTTGAATTCTCGATTGTGGGACTCACGACCGCCGTTTAGATTACAGAAACAGAAAACGCATCCCTCTAACAACGTCTACTTCATAACTGAGTTGTATAACTTCTACGATCTGAACCAGGCCGGATTGGACAGGTTTACCACTTGTAGGATGTTGAATGTTCCGGTGAAACTCGGAGTAAGAGTGGTATTTAGTCACCTTCTCGGAGGTCTGTCTTCTTCCTACATGAAATTGTCACAGATTTTCTTTACTGCAGCAATTTATAAACACTTTATTCGACTTTAATTGAACTCGTTTACTTGTTACAATTACAGAACAACGGGTTTTACGATGTGAATTTCATCCACCGTCCGTGGAGGGCTCAATGTGCCGAAAGCAAGGGAGTACACAGACATGAGAATGAACAGTATCTCTGAGTTTCAGTAACTGAATGAATCATCAGACGAACAACAATCAAGGTGCTAACACCAGCAAGAGGTAGCAGGGAGGCGATGGCAGCCGAATACTGGTAACTTCCAAAGCTGGATCGAGGTTTCGCTTATCTCGGTATCAATATTTCGTAACGTAACAAACCTTGCAGGAAAGGGGGAAATTATCAAGTACAGCCTGCTTCTGTTGCCCGATGTCAAGGGAGGTCGTCAATAGAGCAAGTCAGCCAAAGTTTGGATTGCTAGAATTGGCGCTGGAAACTCGTTTTTCTATCACATTCTTCACTTACGTGGAGCTCACACTACGCATTGTGCGGTCAATGTGTTCGGTTATATGGAGATTTATCCCCGAGCCGACCTTTTCAAAATACCTTTTGCTTTGTTGTAGCTGCTCGAAGGACTTTGGACATTTATGTGACATTATTTTGACTGTTGACCCTCCATGAGGGATAGTCGTTATTGTAGACCAGGAATTGATGTTCGCTCAAAAATCCAGTATATCAATTTTATCGGCTGACATTACGGCTGAACAGAACTGTAACGCTCTTTTCAAAGCGATGCCAAGCTCATGCCACAATAGAGAAGTGTAACATTTGCACAACGGTTCTCCACCCTATTTTTAAGGGATGTCGTCATCCGAGGATTGGTCAGAATCGCCAGTCTGTAACACTGGGGCATCCGTGTCGCAAAAAGTCCAGATTGTCCAGCGTCTACAGACGCCGCAGCCATCCACAATCATCCAACCTAGCCAGATAGTTCAGCGTGCTCAGATCAATCAGCCTACCGAGACCGCACAGTTTATGCCTGCAATACAGCCTCCCCAGATCGTCCAGCCTGGCCAGATTGGTCTACATGCCCAGATCGTCCAGCCTGAGCAGATCGTCCAGCCTGAGCAGATCGTCCAGCCTGAGCAGATCGTCCAGCCTGAGCAGATCGTCCAGCCTGAGCAGATCGTCAAGCCTGAGCAGATCGTCCAGCCTGAGCAGATCGTCCAGCCTGAGCAGATCGTCCAGCCTGAGCAGATCGTCCAGCCTGAGCAGATCGTCCAGCCTGAGCAGATCGTCCAGCCTGGCCAGACCGCATTTCCAGCAAATCCAGCCCGGTCAGAGTACCCAGATCAGTCAGCCTGTTCCGGTGGGTCTCTTTCCCACTTCGGTGCCATATTTCCAGCTACCACAACCTGTTCAGACACTACAGCCTGCCCACACTGCACCTCATGTGCAGATCGTCCAGCCTTCCCAGACAGTCCAGCCTGCCCAGACCGTTCAGCCTGCTCCAATGCTCCAGCTTCCCCCTCGGGTCAGGTGTTTACAACCAGTGCAGCCTGACCACACCTCCCAGACTGCACAGCCTACCCAGACTCCACAGCCTACCCAGACTGCACAGCCTACCCAGACTGCAAAGCCTACCCAGACTGCACAGCCTACCCAGACTGCACAGCCTACCCAGACTGCACAGCCTACCCAGACGGCACAGCCTACCCATACTGCACAGCCTACCCAGACTGCACAGCCTACCCAGACTGCACAGCCTACCCAGACTGCACAGCCTACCCAGACTGCAAAGCTTACCCTGACTGCACAGCCTACCCAGACGGCACACCTTACCCAGACTGCAAAGCCTACCCTGACTGTACAGCCGACACGGACTGCGCTACCTACCCCGACCGTCCAGCCTACCCAGACCGTTCATCCGTACCCGACTGCACATCCCCATCAAAATCATAAGTGTAAGTGGCGTTTGAGCAATGGTGAGGGTTTAGTGTGTGGCATGCGCTGCCGGACTGCAGGAGACCTAAGAGATCACGTCAAAAGGGAACACGTAGGAACATCTGTAAGCAGCAACTATACGTGCTACTGGGACGGGTGTGATAGAAGGCAATACGTGACTAGATATGAGCTTTTACGGCACATTGGTTATCACACACTCCACTTCCAATGCAATTATCCTGGCTGTGGCAAAACATATAGTCGTCAATCCGATTTAGACTTCCATACAAGGAACAAAAGACACGCTTTCTAAAGTCCATATCCCTGATCTATCACCGGATGCGAGAAAGGCTCAACAATTCAACTAATTCATCGAATGCTCGCCTACACATGTACACTCACTTCAAATACGAACTAACCTCATTCAAGTGTATGACGTCTGGCTGCTCAGTACTCTTTTTTTCCAAACTGGATTAACTCTTACACCACAAATAACGATTTAAGGTCATGGCTGAGAAGGCCAATACTAGTATGCAGGTTGCTGATCAGTACTATGGCAAGAAGTAAATTAATAGAAGAGGCCGGAGACCTGATGTTTCCATCTGGCTCAGTTCAAACTCCTGCACGCAGGTCACCGAGATGAATGTCAAAATAATTGAAGTCACATCACATTCCATACCTTGCCAGTTTCCACTCAATCACAGTGGATGTAGATTTTCAGTTTGTAAAGGCCAGAAAAATACACACCCCTGCAATTTATACCATAAGTGAAAACTAACTCGTGACTTGCTCACCATAATTATAGTGTTCAAAGAGTCTCCTTGAATAGAAAAGAGTTTGCCTGTTGGCCTTTGGTTCTTGGAGAGCGTCACTGCAAATTACCTTCTCCCTGAGAATTTCAATTTGTCCAGCAGTCTTTGGTCATTGTCCTCCTCTCCTCCCCTGCACCTGTCTTTGGTCATTGTCCTCCTCTCCTCCCCTGCACCTGTTTCTCCTGTTATACATGCAAACCTTAAAGTAATACCGTCTTGTCTTGTATTTTAAGCGAGAAATTGGTTGCTGCATGAATATATTTCCTGGCTGGAATAAACTGTAAAGATTTAAAACTATTAGAAACCCATCTCACGCAGTTATATAAATAATGTACGTCTCTCATCATAGTCATGTGATTATGTATGGTATTTGTTTTCTGTCTGATTGGTTGAAATTTATTGTTGTTATTGTTTTTGGAGGTGATGATTGCTTAGTCTGAATTCGTTTTTGTCTGTTGTTTGTACAGTAGACCGCATTCTGAAACCACAATAAAAGTGAGAGGTTGTGATTGACCTGAGGGAAATGAAGGGTGGGGAGAGGGGGGGGGGGGGGGTAGCGGGGTGGGGGGGGGGGCAGGGTTGTTGGAATACTTGAAAACAAGTCCATCAATAACGGTACTTCCTCCGTATACAAAAACTTCGTGACTTTTTTTTGAAAGCTGCGCACAGCTCTGAAATAGGGCTTGAAAGTGATGACGTCAAAAACGGCCTGGGAGTAGTAAATTGACATCAGATTTCTATTTTGGATCCACTAAGGTGTGACTTTGCTATTGCCTCAGTATGTGGGTGCATAGCAACCCACTCATGCCGTATGCAGGTGCAACTTTTACTTCGCCACCAGTTGTCACCCCGCCCCCACTAGCCAAATCAGTCAGTTTCACTGGCAACATCACCTTGCTGTGAGTGAGACCGCTTGAAATGTGCTTGGATCCATACAAAAACTGGATCCAGGTGGATCCAGTTTTCGAATTTTTCAAATTGTTGCTATGCCATTGCTATGGAGTGACGTAGCACTTTCAAGCCCTATTGTTCCGTTTGACTCGGAATAACACTCGTGGCATTGTCTAACCTGTTTACAAGCTATATACAAAGAAAATGCAACTCAGACGAATGAGATTGAGTTTTTTCAGAGTCTTCGTCGCTCATGTCATTGTCACCTGACGACGCTGACTCCGCATCGCCAACAGACTCTGCTTCCGCTCGCATTTCGTTCAGATTCTTGTCACCTGCAGTGATGATCCGACGCTGGACTTTGGCTACGTCCTCTTCATCTCTAGAGCTGTGTACGAATCGGTGTCAACTATATTCAGTTGTTCCAACCCGCGACCTCCATTGTGCCGTGAAACGAGTCGTACAAGCACATCCACACGCTTCGCATTTTCTCGCCAGGATAATCCTCCCAAGCATTCTACAATGGCTTCGAGGAGGTCCCTGCGATTCCCCTTGGCGACAAAGGAGGCGTCTGACTGGAGAGAGGCGAAGAAAGCCAGGCCATCGACATTCTCATCCTAAGTCTGCGCTGGTTGCACGACGACTGAAATGTTTCATCTTGCCGTGCGAGCGAAACAAATCTATGTTCTCACGCTGCGTAGATATGGGGCCGCGCACCGCAAGTACGAGCCTCGCCAGTTTCACGGCAGCGAGTGCCGCGTGACTCCGTGTTCCAGCCACGAGCTACACTTCGTCACTGTGTCAGTTTCAAGCAAGTAAATGTTAGTTTTTTTTTCATTTGACTCTTGAGTTTCTGTCGGCAACGTCCTCACACGCATGGCGTACGTGGAGAATCTGTTCGGGATCAACCAAACTCATCTCGACATGGACGTGGGTTGTCGATGACAGCCTTTGGCGCCGTTCGTTGAGCAGGTTATTGCTCAAAAGCACCGTTCAAAAAAAGTCACGAAGTTTTTGTATACGGAGGAAGTACTTGATAAATGCATATATCCAATATTCTCCATGTTTCTTTCATACACCCACAGAATGCCGATTATGTACTATGCATGAATGTTTTGTTTCCATATCTATGTACGTGTATGTATGTACGTGTATACGCCTTTTGTGTGTATGTATATATATATATTACCTTCAGCCTCGTGAATATGGGCGAATATTCACTAGTATACAAACCGAGGCGAATACCTAGTGAATATTCGCCCATATTCACGAGGCTGAAGGTAATAATAGATTTATACCTCTCCATATTCACCCTCTCGTCCCTAAAACCCAACACACGAGTTCTTTTGGTCATACATGTACATGTACGCAGAAGTCGTTGTTGCTTCAGTGTCGTAAACCGACTGGCGTGTTCTTTGCTTGAATTGGAGGGCGGCGTGTTCAGAATCTTGTTCAATCGATCGTGTACACGTACTGGTGCAAGTGGCATGGGAGGTGACGACCTTGGAGAACACGCTCGTGCCAATCACCATGAAGAACACGCTCGTGCAGCGTTGTGGCGGGAGCCAATCATTAGAGAGGTTTCGTTTCGCGCGAAGATTTGGCCAATCCCAGAGAGGTTTCGTTTCACGCGAAGATTTGACCAATCCGCGATCATCGCGCTAATTCGCGAGTCGGTTTATATACAGCGAGCCAAGCGGTTCTACCCTCACTTCTTTTCTTTTCAGGCAGCGCTTCGGAGCTGCTGTGTGCCCTACAGTCCATCTCAAAACTATAGACGCGTAGGGTTTTTGAAATAATTATTTCAAATTTGGCTTGAACGTTTTGAGAATAGTTTTCGGAATATTGCTCAGGAACGCTCCACAATTACTCTCAAATAGTTTCCAAACGATTGGATAACAGACGCCCAAGTTGGAAAAAAATATGCACAAAGTGATCACAGATTTTATATGGTATAGATGCTGGCATAACGGTTTTTGCCTAGGTACGCGTTTATAGTTTGGAAATGGACTGTAGGAAAAGTCTACGCTAACGTCGAACATCCGAACACGCCTGTTCTGAGTACAAACGAAATTCCTGGCTTGCCAGTTGATCCGCAATCATCGGGCCATTGACATGTGGAGCGTCCAAAACCTTGTTTGCTCGCTGGAATGCTCCGTCTGTGAAGATGCTCACTGTTGGCTGATGACTTGTCCACACCTGGTCACATCATCAAGACTCACATGCGGATCCAGCGGCGATGGCAAGCAGGGAATTTCGTTTCTACTCAGAAAAGTCCTGTTTACGGAAGTTAGCGTAGAAATTTTCTAGGGCACTCGGCAGCTCCGGTGCGCTGACTGAAGAGGAATCAAGCGCAGCACCGAGTACTGCTCTCTTTACACTTACAGTATGTATCGAATATGAGGTAAGTGATGAATATAAGCGGTGAATATTCAGCAATATTCACCACTTATGTAGATGGACAATTGTATGTGGGTGAATATGGAATGAGGTATAAGTATGTATATATTTATCTCCCACAATCACTCTAGTTGTAGGGGTGTTATGTTTGGCATAGGGCAGCAGCATCAAAAGAACGGAAAACAAAAGAGAAAAAAGCCGGTTAGCCGTCCTTATCTAGACGGCAAAACGATCGTCGTGTGAATCTGGCGCTTGTTACTGTTGCCTATTGTCCGTATAAATTGCCATACCCGAGGTACAGTACTATTCAACTTATACGTTTTGTTTGTCATGGTTCATGTTCGCTTAGCTTCCTCTTCATTTGATCTTTGCATCTTTAGAGCCACGCAAGTTGTGCTACATGAATGTTGCTAAGCATCTTTGAATCGTGGTTTGACCGCATTGACTAATGGTCTTGCCAGTATCGTCATCGACATACATGAACATCCGCCAACGTCCTTCACAGCTGAGCCTTTAAGCTCCTACTTGTCGTGGTCGCGCTCACCTTCTCCTCCTATTTTTTTCATATAACTACAAGCTGTTGGAGTGCGCAACCCAAACGCAGTAGAGCTGATAGCTAGTTAGTTGTAGAACGTCCGTATTTCGGTCAGTTTGTGCAATGGTATCGCATGAGCTGATTGCCAAGTATCTGGTGGTGTTAGTGCCACTGGACATTATAGCTTACCTTGTAGTTCCTTGGTCCTTTTATTTTACTAAAATGGTCTTTGAGGAGAAATGGGAACTTGTGTGTTGCTCTATACGTGGGAGCTCGCGTTATTCCTGCCGACTTGAGTTCTCACTTCACTGACCCACGACTGCCTTCCAGAGCACACGAGAAGTCCATCGAACCTGCCACTCTGCAAACCTGGAAGAAAGCACCATTCCCTGCTCAATACGCAGTGTTTTTTAAACGGGGGGGGGGGGAATTCACCCCTGATCAGTTGATATTCAGTAGGCTGAGGAAGGATGTGTCTGAAGAGCACCACTTCTATAGTGATCGCCAGGCACAACCATCAGCAGGGATACAAACTTACAGAGACGCACCGTTGCCAGCGCGACAATCTCCTCGTGAAAACCATATCGTAGCGTGAGTCACTGTTGCTGGTGGAGGTGCTGAACAAATGCTGAAGACCTTTGGCCATTCACAACGTTGTTGCCTCCAAACTTTCTAATTTGAAAGCCCGCGCAGGGGACAACAATGTGAAGAAGAGGTTGGTGCGACTTCGGGGATAGTTGTCGAATTGTGTATTGTGCTTGTGCTATTCCTGTGGACTTGAATATTCACTTGTGGGACTCACGACTACCGTCCAGAGTTCCAAAACAGAAAACTCATCCCTCTAACAATGTCTACTTCATAATTGAGTTATATAACTTCTACCATCTGAACCAGGCCGGATTGGACGGTTTTACCACTTGTAGAATGTTAAATCTTCCACTGAACCTTGGAATCACTGTAAGGGTCGTATTGAGTCACTTTCTCGGACGTTTATAATCTTTCTACATGACATTGTCACAGGTTTTCTTTACTGCAGCAATTTCTTTATTTATTAAATACCACTTTTGGTTAGATTACTTGCAAATTGCTATTATTGACTGCCAGTTACTGTATTATCACTGTACGAGTATTATAACTCGAGTACGTAGGACACTTATTGTCAATACATCAATAAAATTATTACTTTTCGTTTTTGAAGAATCCCTTGAGTGATGTCAACACCAGAAATAATCACCAAAAACACGTTCTCGTTAACTCTAAGTCGACCTTAATGGAACTAGTTTACTTGGTACAATGACAGCCCAACATATTTTACCATGCGAAGTACATCAACTGTCCGTAGAGGGCTCTATTTGCCGAAAGCAAAGAGCGGAGTAGACAGACATAATAACGAACTCGTAACTCTGATTTTCAGTAACTGAATTAATAATCAGACGAAAACCATTTAAAAGGTGCTAAGACCAGCAAGAGATAGCAGGGACGCGATGGCAGCCGAATACTGGTAACTTACAAAGCTGGAGGTTTCGATTATCCCGCTATCACTATTTCCTAACGTAACAAACCTTGCAGGAAGTTGGGAAAATATCAAGTCGAGCCTGCTTCTCTTGCCCAATGTTGAGGCAAGTCGCCAATATGGAGCAAGGCTGGAACAGTTTGGATTGCTAGAATTGGCGCTGGAAACTCGTTTTCTTAACACATTCTTAACTTCCCTGGAGCTGACAGTAAGCATCGTACGGTCAATGCGTTCGTTTATGTGGAGAGTTATCCCAGAGGCGACCTGTTCAGAATAGTTTGTTTTTGCTTTGTTGTGGTTGCTCGACTGGACTTTGAAAATTTCTGTGACATTATTGTTGACCGTCCAGTTTGCTTGTCCTTATTGCAGACCAGGAATTGATGTTCGCTCAGCAATTCAGTGTATCGTTTTCTCTGGCTGACATTACGACTGGGCGAACCACTGAACTATTACGCTCAATTTAAAGCGATGCCAAGCTCATAACACGATAAAGGAAGGTAAACTTTGCTCTACGCTTCTCCATGAGATTTACCAGAGATGTCTGTATGGGAGTATTTGTCAGAATTGCGAGACAGTAACACTGATGCATCCGTGTCGCCCGAAGTCCAGAGTGTCCAGCCTCTACAGACAATCCAGCCTTGCCAGAACGTTCAGCCTGCCCAGACCGTTCAGCCTGCCCAGCAAGTCCAGCCTGGCAAAATTGTTCATACTTCACTGCCTACCCAGACTATACAGCCTACCAAAACGGCACAACCTATCCAGACTGCTCAGCCTACCCAGACGGTACAGCCTACCCAGACTCCACAGCCTACCCAGACTGCACAGCCTACCCAGACTGCAAAGCCTACCCTGACTGCACAGCCTACGAGGACTGCACAGCCTACCCAGGCGGCACAACCTACCCCGACTACACAGCCTACCCAGACTGCACAGCCTTCCCAGACTGCACAGCCTACCCAGACTACACAGCCTACCCAGACTGCACAGCCTACCCAGACTGCACAGCCTACCCAGATTGCACAACCTACCCAGTCTGCACAGCCTACCGAGGCTGCACAGCCTAACCAGACTGCACAGCCTACCCAGACCGCACAGCCTACCCAGACTTTACAGCCGACACGGACTGCACACCCTACCCAGACTGCACAGCCTAGCCCGATCGTTAATCCTTCCCCAACTGCACATCATCAGGCATTTGCTTTTCACACGTCTCTCAGAGACCACAAAGTAACGCACACAGACAAATATCTCAAATGTACTCCTAAGCCTGGTTGTTCCAAACAATATAAGCACGCGAGTTCAGTGAGGAGACATCTACAACGTCGTCATGCTAGCCATAACAATGCTGCAGTGGCCAATGTGGCAGATGATCATCATGACGATGAATCTGAAGGAAGTGACGAGGAAAATTATACTATACCTTCTCCAACCAGTTCTCTCGAAGTGAATCCAGGATCCCCAACGGGCGAAAGTGAGGGTTCACCATTCTCCATATCTGATCAGTGAGAGCCTGAGTTGTGTCCTAACTCTCCATCATCAGGTAGTGAGAGTGCATCGAAGACTGAGAACGAGTTTCTGGAACTTTCAACAGCCGTTACAGCAGAGACCTCACCAGTAGGAACACCTATCAAGGCCAAGGGACAAGCTTCAGAAGCAGATGGTGCATTCGCGCAACCACTAGAGCAGCATGTCCCAGCACCGTCAACACCACAGCATCAGCAGCAGCCACTTTCACGGACACCAAAATCCCAGCAATGCGCGCTTAACAAACGGCCTTACCCCCGCAACCACCATCATTAGACTGAGAAGCAGAATTATGATACAAAGCGATGTAAACTTTGCATCTGGCTTCACCACTGAGAAGATTTCCAAAACAAAAAAGCTACCTCTTCTGCGCGTGATCGTCGACTCCCTGAAGACTGATTGGCTGCAGCTTAGTCCCACCGTTCACATCCTAATCAATGCTCTGCCCTCCACTTAATACACACAGCTAGCACTCACAATAAATCAGCGTTATGACAAATAAGGTGATAAGTGAAATTTTAAATAGCTGGTTAGTTGCTACTGTTCTCTAGCCCATAATAATTAACGACCTTCAGTTTGCCCCACCGATAGGCATTCGGATGAAAAGATCAAAATTGACACACACATTGTATGACTGTCTTGCTCGTCCTATTCCTGTCTTTTCTTGAAGTGTGTCTCAGATCTATAATTTAAAGATTTGTTTCTGTTGTTAAACAGGCTAGATACTTTCACTAGCATAACACGTCAATGCGGAATTCGTTTTCATTATAATTATGGCGTCCGCTGAGTCTCCTGTAACCATGGTCACCTAACGGAATTTGGTAGCCTACATGTTTGCTGTGTCCCTCTTGTAGTCATAAGCATGTTATGTCTTATGTTTGTTTGTCATGATCCTGAAGAGCTGTGTTCGTAAACACAACGTCTTCATATTTTTAGTGGGAAGCTAATTGTCGGTGGGACTAGAGTTCCGACTCATCCCAGTTCCACAAATTGACAGTAGCTGGATTTCAAGGTGGTTAATTTGGCTGTTGCGTCATTAGGATGCGTGGCACGTTTTGCGGGCTTACTTCGTA
This sequence comes from Sycon ciliatum, assembly GCF_964019385.1. Classification (NCBI taxonomy): domain Eukaryota; kingdom Metazoa; phylum Porifera; class Calcarea; order Leucosolenida; family Sycettidae; genus Sycon; species Sycon ciliatum. Next base: position 1,383,477 of record NC_088648.1, on the reverse strand, counting down.
GGGACGACTTTGTCAATATTTCCTGGAACTTGACCTGGACTGTTGTTGGGGAGATTAAAAGAATAATCACAAATTTTCTTTAAACAAACCGTCTACCTCTCCACACTGCGCTCTTGACCCACATTCACAACACCACGTATGCGAAATGAACTATGAATCGGCATTTAGGCTGCGTTTACACGACAACGCACGGCCAGTTTTCCGTTTTCAGTCTCGCATTTCTTTGCTAGTTTTCGTACGTGTACATGACCAAAGCTGATTCGGGCCGCGGCGCGGTCCCCGTTTGTATCGTTTTCGCGCATCTACGCAGGAGCCAAGGATCCACCAAAGCACGTCATGTGCCAAGTGTTATCGTGGAAGCACCAGTCACACTCAACGTATAGTTGAAATCAAATCACATCATAGCACTCCTCACATGATAAACATTTAAAAAATAATTGTTTTGATTGTCGGATACATCGGATCCGCGTGTACGGGCGAAAACTAAAGAAATATTTCCAGCAGAACATTTCCTTTTCCAAATTTTTCCCTTTGGCCAGCGTTTTGGTTTCCTTCCGGTTTGGGTGTACAACTTTTACGTTTTCCTCCGCGTACCGTGTGAATGAACCATCCATCCCAAAGGATGTTTTTGCGTTTTCGCCCCCAGCGGTGTCATGTAAACTCGGCCTTACCACCGTTGCTACCTATCTAAATGGTCAGTGACAATCCTGCGGTGTGGAGAACCGTGCAAAGAAAATGTTCTAGAGACTTTTGCTATGTGATAATTATACTGATGGCCGTGGTACTAATGTGGTCAACATTTTTCGAACTGCAATTAGAAGTGCTTACATTATCCTGAAAGGTGGGGAGTAACATATGGAAGGACAGGAATGGAAGGGGGGGGGGGGGTAAATTCGTTAAAGGTACTGGGGCATAAATTTGATTTCACGACAAGGAGGATGAGCTGAAGTGACATTGGTCTAATGTGACTTCAGCTCGTCCTCCTTGTTATGATTTTGACAGCGCTAGTTTCCATGCCATTGTACGAATTTAATGCTTTTTGAGCTTGAGGATATTGTGCTATACTACCACCGATGTATATGAGGGTATATCATTGAGCTTCCACTCCAAGGATATGTGGATGTATCTACTGATCGTCTATGTCTAAGGTTGCGCTGTGGTCCTCCTCTTCTCTACATTGCTATCTTTCTGTGTTCACAGTGCCACTTTTGGATGCATCGCTTATCTAGTGACGTTGATTACACGTGAGAAGGGAGGTCGCATCACAGCTTCCTCTATACTTTATGTGTGAATGTTACAGATTGTTCTAAAGGTTGTGGAGATGCCCCCTTAGGCACTTTATTTCTCACACAGTTCTACACCACTCTTCAAAACGGTCCCGACCTCTTCGTCATGGTGCCCGTCTCTAACCAACTTACTGCAGTTTCAGTCGTGCAATATAATCACCTACATGTTCGACACTACATTCATACTACAGAACTAAATATTGCGACAGAGTTTTCGGCCATATTTTCAATTCATTGCATTCCCAACTCATCACAACCACGCGCTCTTCAGCCGAACCATACAGACACCAGCAAGGACACTTCCGTTGAGAGATAATAACTATTGCTCCACGCCTCTAGACAGCTGTTTCGCTCCCTGTCGGAGCTCATCAGTAGAGGATGATAATGATGATAATGGAGGAATGATCATTCTTATATACCAGAAATGGCGCAAGTGCGCGCTTTCCACATATATCAATTGCATATGCAAGCTGCTAAAATGGTAAAGTGTGAGAACAGCGATAAATAATCATAGTACGCGCTCATTGGTGGAGAAACACACCACACAAGCGACGAAAATCTTACGCACTTTACCTTTACCATTTTAGCAGCTTGCATATGCTGATTGCTTTCGACCACAACCTAACCACAAGCTGTATTCTGCAAGAGCACCTCTCTCGTGCACCCATCGTTGGGAGCAGCACTACCTGCTTTCTTTTCGCCTAAAGAGAAATGGTGGATTCTACTGATTCTGAGCCGACGAATGCCTCTGCTGCCGCCACGATGAAGGAACAGGCCGACGATGGTGAAAACCAAAAACCAGCTGTAACGAACCATGTTTGTCAGGGGTGTGTGAGCAATGGTGAAGGAACTGTTTGCTATAAGAGCTTCGCAACTGTGGAAGAGCTTGCAGCTCACACCGTCAATGAACACCTGCACAGCAGGGAGCAGCAAGCCAAGCCTAAATGCCAATGGCTGGGGTGTGGAAGCAAGACATTCAAAGAAAAAATGAATCTTATTATGCACTTACGAAAGCACACAGGTGAACGCCCGTTTAAATGCAAGCATCACGGCTGTGGTAGAGCGTTCCGTCGTGCCCGACAATTGAAGGTAAATGAGGAAACGCAAACAGAGAGAAAATGTTTTGAATATCCTAAGCTCGACTGTTCAAAAAAATACCTTCCCAAGAGGTCACTCTGGAAACACCGGGTACGGCATCATCCCAGCGATAGCAATGTTGAAGTGGCCGAGGCGGTGCAGCACGTATTCTAGCCGTGGATATTGCAGGAGCATTCGACCGTGTGTCCCATACAGGCTTCCTCCAAAAAGTTCGCCATCTTGGCATTGGCGGCCCCCTGCATACCTGGCTCTCTTCCTACCTAGGTGGACGGTCCATTCAATGCTTGGTGGGCGGCCAAACCTCATCGCCGTACACCATATCATCAGGAGTTCCCCAAGGGTGCATACTCGGTCCCACACTCTTCCTGATTTACGTGAACGACGCCTCAGAGGCCCTCTCACCCGGAGCCCACCTGGAGGCGTACGCCGACGATACTACCTTGATAGCCTGATATCCCTCGACACATCTCCAGCCGACGCAGCATCAAACCTCCAGACTTCTGTTCGCTTGCATCAGTGGGGCCGCAGATGGCGCATTTCCTTCGAACCGTCGAAGTCCCAAGCCATGACAACCAATCTCCGCAGAACCCCATCAATTTGCCTCGCATTGTCTTCGGCGGCACTCCTGTCCTTGAGGAGAAGGCTCTCTCTTTACTTGGAGTGACCTATGACTCGAAGCTGTCATTCAGCACTCATCTCCGGAAGGTTGCCGCTCGAGCCAAGCAACGCCTGGGCTTCCAGCGCCGTACATCGCATATTCTCGCGCTACAGTATATAAGGCATTTGTTCAACCGGTTATGGAGTATGCCCCCCTCATCTGGATAGGTGCTCCGCCCAGCTACCTGCAACGCCTGGATCATATCCAACGCTGTGCTCTGCAAATCATCGGTCCAGGTGCACTATTACCTAGCCTGGCCATCCGTCGCACTGTTGCCTCGCTTGCCTGCCTATACAAGCTGCATTACCTGCCTGGCCCTCCGCAGCTGATCTCTGTTTTGCCACCGCGCCATTTTCCCTCATCCAGCCCCAGAACTCGCAGCGAGCATGGTAGTGTCATTGGCCATGACCACCAGCTCCAACACCAGCTGCTTGCATCTGTCCCGCTGGCATTGAAGCGCTCGTTCCCACACTGCAGTATTAGTGACTGGAACTCCCTCCCCACCGCTCTTCTGTCCCAGCCTCCCCACAGCAAGGGAATGCAAGCATTCGAAACCAACGTTTATCGCCATCTGCGAAGCACAAACTGGCTCTGGGCAGTCGACTCGCTATGATGATGCTCTCGTGCGTCTATCCCTATCTATGCACCACAACTGACTCGGACAATCGACTCGCCATGATCAGCCATGATGATGCTCCTCTCAGTTACAACCCTTGTAATGTGTTAAGAGTCTCACAGTTCAGGAAAAATTATATTATTTTCTTATGCTCATGATGGTGGTAAATCTGTCCCAGCAGCCTCTCTTTTTACGAGCAAACACAATTTGCAATTTATGGAAGAGTAGAACACAATTCAAGTATGGAAAACAATTTCATGAAAGGAAGAATGGGATAATTAAATTAGGACCCTACTCAAAGACAGCAAAATTCAATGAAACGAGAACTGTCGTAGAATGAAAATGCCATACACTCTCAGTAGTATGACAGAAATATAACCCGATCTGATTCATTACATCATGTACTTATCAATATCGAACTCCGGAACACCACAGGAAACGACTAAAACGTGCACTCGCCTATCGCCAAGGTGCGCAAGGCATTGGTAGGGCGATGATACGCAGAGCGCGCTCTTGTTACGAACATAGTGGCTGCGCAAAGCAGCGCAAAGGATAGCTGACATCGCAGGAATGCAATCACTTGACCATAGGGCTTTCCGACGGTCATGCTGCGCTAACAGGCCACACAAACCCTTCAGATGGTTGTAAATCTCCTACCTATTCCCCACAGTATTGGAACCCTACATATTATTATTATTATACGCATTCCCGCGTTGAAATGTAGCAGCAGTATGCTGCGTCCACAGCTTCGCTTATGCAGAATGGCTTGGGTGAGAGGAGAGGGGAGAGAAAGCAATAAGGCAACCAACATCTATGAAATTGGTCACAATAACATGAAGAGAACCAACCTACATATGCATGATTGCACAAGAATGGAGACGACCAAATTATAATGGCTATAATCATTGTGCCACAAAACCGGTACACAGGAGATCTGACGACAATGTAACGAAACATAAAACTCAGTTACTCAATACAGGTTCCTCTAAATTACAAGAGGACAACGTTAGAATTGCCGCTAAATTATCGCAAGTGTAGAGAACGAGTCCAATACAAATGAAAACCATGAACAGACTGTCCCGAAGTTATTTTGGGAACAAATTGTACTACATGACTGTACTTGCTGATACTGACGCTGACGGAACACGAACTTGAGTTGAATACTCACGAAGTCTTGTACATGCGCATCATTATGCGCCGGTGTTGTGGAGTAAGCAGGTACGTCAGTCACCAATCCAGCTTCAGCTCCACGCTCGCTTCAGCAGAATGTTGCCCGCGTTTGCTTTGCCTCCACACGGATAGACGACCAGCGCAGAGTCCCGCAGCTCCGTGGCCGTAACTAGGTCTTGATATTCGCCGTTAGCGCCGTCAAGTCTCAGTCCACCTGTTGTTGTTGTTGTTGTTGTTGTAGAAGTTTATTTAACGTCGCACCACAAACAGGCGATTTCGCCTCCTTTGATACATGTGGACGACAGAAGGAATGAGAGAGAGGGGGGGGGGACAGAAGTATGGAGAGAGGAAGGGTAGAAATAAATAAGCAATCAACCTCAGGGCTACACCAAAGCAAAAACGGAATGGGAACATACTATATACAAAATAGCTTCATACATATTATTGCAAAACACGTTTACTATTCTTCAGTCCGCTATACCACAGAAACACACTAGCCGAAAAGCATTTAAACGGAGCCATCATGCGCTTTTAGCAGGGCACAGAACTGAAGGTGGCTGGGCTCGGAACGGAGATCAGGCGGGAGCTGGTTCCACAGGACTGCGCCGATGAACTGCATGGTCGCTCGACCCGCAGGTCCGGGCCAAAATGGTACTCGAACGAGGTGATGTGCTGCTCCCCGAGTGCGGTCACCAGTAACTCTCACACCAAGCCGCCCTATAAAAATCTTTCTCTCTCCATTGGAGTGCTCCCCAGTTGCGCGAGGAGACTAGAGAAATTCCTCCGGTGAGCGAGGAAGAAGAGCGGAGTTACCCAACTCAACCTAACAAACCCTAGATAGGCTAAGTTAAAATGCACGTGACACAAGCGATAGCTTAGAAAACATATAAAAGTGAATGTGGCGCTTCGGAGAAAGTATAAGACGTAGAAATAATCACAAGAAGGCTTTCTCATTCCGCCCTAGCAAACCTACAAGACTTCATGTTCCGTGCTATCAAAAAATAATATTAAACGCCAATCCTAGGAGCCCAATGGGACTGGATTCCATTTCCGAATCGCCTGTATACATGATATAAGACGTTGGTAGAAAACAAAGATGAGACTTACATCAACCGTGTAACGTTAATTTTGGCCTTCACAAGAGTTCAGCGAGTTCCTGCATTTTTTCCTTTTCCTGACATACATGTTAAAAATCAATGATGTCATGGTTCATAGAAAGAGTTACATAACTGTACATAATTACAGATGGAGCGGACTCGCTCCCTTCTATTTACACTGCAACGTTCGAACACATTTTCGTAGTTAAAACAACGTTTCGGCATATAGCCCTCATCAGGTTTGCAATGATGTGCACTCTACAAAGGAGCAGCAAATATACTGTGCCGTGCTGTGTTTGCGCTAAATGTGTCAGCTACAAAGGTGGCGAAAGGGATTGGTGATATATTAATATCCAGATACGATATATTCACAGTAGTGCCCAGCCAGCATTAGTGTTTACTTGTGGCCGCAAGTTGCGGATTTCAACAGCTTCTCGCAGTTTTCTGCTTGCTCTGTCGCCTGCCCTTGCCAGGACTGACACAGCCGAGAACACACTATCCGCAGCAGCTATACTCTCGCCAGAATGTTTGTCGCGCACGTGGTCACCCCATGGCTTATCGAGAGTGCGACGGCGGGCCTCGCCATTGTGCTCCCGAATTCTTGTTTCCAAGGAGCGTTCCGTCTCCCCTACATACGTTTCCCGGCACCATTTGCATTGCAATTCGTAGACTACATTCTTTGTCATACATACTCGTTCGCCTCCAGACTGACAGGTAATGCAAGGCCCTAGTGGACGTCCTCTTCGTCTTTTTTCAGTAATGTTGGGCTCGTTTACGCACTTGGGTGGTAACAGCGCCGAACGGCACAGTTGACGCCTGAGGCTGCCCGAGTGCTCGTATACGACACGTACCGGCAACTTGTATTTCCGTATTGCTTTGTTCACATGGTGGTGTACTTCATCGGACTTGAACGGTAGTTTAAGGAAGGCAGAGCGGGGATTACCGCGTCGTCTACGCCGAGGTTTCCTGGCAGCTTCCCTTGCTTCCGATATGATACTGTCTGGGTAGTTATTTATGCGCAGTTGTTTGTGTATTTTTTGTTCGCTCTCGGCTTGCATCATGGGGTTAGACGATAGTCGCTGTGCCCTTAGGAATTGAGATTGAGCGACGGCTAACTTGATGTGGTGAGGAACTGCCGATGAATAATCCACCAGTAGGCCACTACTGCATGCCTTCTGGAACAATTTGAATGACAGCTCTCCGGTTTGCCCAACCGCGATCGTTACGTCCATGTAGTCTATGCAGCCACTGTCACAACTTAATTCATGCGTGAATTTGATACGTTCGTGGCTGGCGTTGAATCTTTCTATGAGCTCCAGAAGGCGCTGCCTACCATGTGTCCATAGGATGATGATATCGTCGATGTATCGTCTGAACAGAATAGGTTGGAAGGGTGAGTCCTGAAGAAGTCGTGTCTCAATGGTGTGCATAAACAGGATGGCAAATGGAGGTGCCAGGTTGTTCCCCATAGCAACCCCATCTAGCTGGTGGTAGATCTGTCTGCCAAATCTGAAGTAGTTATGACTCAGAACAAACTTCAGTAGTGTCCTGACTTGGGTCACGCTCAGCCCGAGCATATCAACTCTGTTACGGTGTTGCTCTAGCACGTCACTAACGGCATTCACGCCCTCTTCGATCGGTATGCTGGGATACAAACCCACCACATCCATCGTAGTCAGAATCGTTCCAGCAGGTGCTTTAAGGCCAGGGTATATGGTGCGGATATTGTCTAGCGCGCCTTTGGTGTTGATGAGGTGCGATGGGACAAATGCAAGCAGTTGATGCAATATGCGTTCGAGAACCACCGAAATTCCTGTGACTGGACTGTCACAAGCAGAGACAACAGGTCGGAGGGGCAAATTTTGCTTGTGGTCCTTTGGAAGACCGTATAGTTCCGGGAATCGTGTGTCATGAGGGAGTATTGCAGTCAGAAGATCAGGATCCATATTCGTGCATTGCTCTTCCAGTATGGATTTAACCTCTTTCTCATACGCAGTGATAGTTAGATCCACTTTTCTGTACATAGTGCTGTCAGACAGAAGTGCCTCTGCCTTCTCCAGGTAGAGTTCCTGTTTCATAGCTACTAGCTTCTTGCTCTTGTCGGATTGCTTTATCACTACACTGGGGTCATGACGAAGTTCTCTCAGTCCGTCGCGTTCCTCTTGCGTCATATTATGCTTGGGAGGTCTTTGTTTGCCATATGCTGCCAAAACTTCGTCCTTGAAGTTGGCCATCTTTCTTTCCCCATCCTGGCTCATTCTGGGCGGTTGCTTGAAGCCATGCTTCTTTAGCTTCCACAGCCTGCGATCACACTCGGTACCGGTATCGTGGTCGTCCTCTGGCTGGTCCACACCCTGAGGCCGCGCCTGCTGCCATCTCAAAGTGTAGGCCATCCGTTCTACGGAGGTGACCACTTCTGATTTCTCACGACTGGTTAACTTGCCCGTGGACGGTACAAAACCGGGTCCCAGTTCCAATACCCGTCTGGCATTGTCTGTTACACACGAGTCCATGACAAGCGTTCGCCGAGAATGCTCCATTCCCGTCCGGCCGGGACTACCCAGGGCTGTCCCACTCTGGTAGGACGACGCGGGCAAACATGCCTCATGCGCTTCCCTGGCATCTTCTTGGGCTTGAAGCCTAGACAGCTTCCATCGAAGCCTTGCATTGGTACGGATGCGCTCCTCCGTAACCACACAGCGCCGCAGGGCGCGAATACGCACGTAATCCTCCCTGGAAAACGACCAAAGCTGTTCGCAGAAGTACCGGCACTGTCTTGTACGGAAGTCCCTTTCTGCGCACTTGTCCTGTATTGCGTCGCTCAGAAGTCGGAGACAGTACTGGAAGCGTCTTTGCTGTCGAACACTCTTGTGCCTTGAGGCTCGAGGTGGCCGAACCGATTGCGTGATGAACCGTGGGATGATACGCTCCCGCCGGCATTGAAGAAGAAACGACAACTGGCACTGGCTCCTCTGGAGTTTGCACCCCCATTGCAAGTATCGCCATGGCGCCTCGCTCCTAGAAGAGGAGAACCAAGAGATTAGAAGCGGTGAGGCCTCCTGCAGTTTCATACAGAATTACAGATGGAGCGGACTCGCTCCCTTCTATTTACACTGCAACGTTCGAACACATTTTCGTAGTTAAAACAACGTTTCGGCATATAGCCCTCATCAGGTTTGCAATGATGTGCACTCTACAAAGGAGCAGCAAATATACTGTGCCGTGCTGTGTTTGCGCTAAATGTGTCAGCTACAAAGGTGGCGAAAGGGATTGGTGATATATTAATATCCAGATACGATATATTCACAGTAGTGCCCAGCCAGCATTAGTGTTTACTTGTGGCCGCAAGTTGCGGATTTCAACAGCTTCTCGCAGTTTTCTGCTTGCTCTGTCGCCTGCCCTTGCCAGGACTGACACAGCCGAGAACACACTATCCGCAGCAGCTATACTCTCGCCAGAATGTTTGTCGCGCACGTGGTCACCCCATGGCTTATCGAGAGTGCGACGGCGTGCCTCGCCATTGTGCTCCCGAATTCTTGTTTCCAAGGAGCGTTCCGTCTCCCCTACATACGTTTCCCGGCACCATTTGCATTGCAATTCGTAGACTACATTCTTTGTCATACATACTCGTTCGCCTCCAGACTGACAGGTAATGCAAGGCCCTAGTGGACGTCCTCTTCGTCTTTTTTCAGTAATGTTGGGCTCGTTTACGCACTTGGGTGGTAACAGCGCCGAACGGCACAGTTGACGCCTGAGGCTGCCCGAGTGCTCGTATACGACACGTACCGGCAACTTGTATTTCCGTATTGCTTTGTTCACATGGTGGTGTACTTCATCGGACTTGAACGGTAGTTTAAGGAAGGCAGAGCGGGGATTACCGCGTCGTCTACGCCGAGGTTTCCTGGCAGCTTCCCTTGCTTCCGATATGATACTGTCTGGGTAGTTATTTATGCGCAGTTGTTTGTGTATTTTTTGTTCGCTCTCGGCTTGCATCATGGGGTTAGACGATAGTCGCTGTGCCCTTAGGAATTGAGATTGAGCGACGGCTAACTTGATGTGGTGAGGAACTGCCGATGAATAATCCACCAGTAGGCCACTACTGCATGCCTTCTGGAACAATTTGAATGACAGCTCTCCGGTTTGCCCAACCGCGATCGTTACGTCCATGTAGTCTATGCAGCCACTGTCACAACTTAATTCATGCGTGAATTTGATACGTTCGTGGCTGGCGTTGAATCTTTCTATGAGCTCCAGAAGGCGCTGCCTACCATGTGTCCATAGGATGATGATATCGTCGATGTATCGTCTGAACAGAATAGGTTGGAAGGGTGAGTCCTGAAGAAGTCGTGTCTCAATGGTGTGCATAAACAGGATGGCAAATGGAGGTGCCAGGTTGTTCCCCATAGCAACCCCATCTAGCTGGTGGTAGATCTGTCTGCCAAATCTGAAGTAGTTATGACTCAGAACAAACTTCAGTAGTGTCCTGACTTGGGTCACGCTCAGCCCGAGCATATCAACTCTGTTACGGTGTTGCTCTAGCACGTCACTAACGGCATTCACGCCCTCTTCGATCGGTATGCTGGGATACAAACCCACCACATCCATCGTAGTCAGAATCGTTCCAGCAGGTGCTTTAAGGCCAGGGTATATGGTGCGGATATTGTCTAGCGCGCCTTTGGTGTTGATGAGGTGCGATGGGACAAATGCAAGCAGTTGATGCAATATGCGTTCGAGAACCACCGAAATTCCTGTGACTGGACTGTCACAAGCAGAGACAACAGGTCGGAGGGGCAAATTTTGCTTGTGGTCCTTTGGAAGACCGTATAGTTCCGGGAATCGTGTGTCATGAGGGAGTATTGCAGTCAGAAGATCAGGATCCATATTCGTGCATTGCTCTTCCAGTATGGATTTAACCTCTTTCTCATACGCAGTGATAGTTAGATCCACTTTTCTGTACATAGTGCTGTCAGACAGAAGTGCCTCTGCCTTCTCCAGGTAGAGTTCCTGTTTCATAGCTACTAGCTTCTTGCTCTTGTCGGATTGCTTTATCACTACACTGGGGTCATGACGAAGTTCTCTCAGTCCGTCGCGTTCCTCTTGCGTCATATTATGCTTGGGAGGTCTTTGTTTGCCATATGCTGCCAAAACTTCGTCCTTGAAGTTGGCCATCTTTCTTTCCCCATCCTGGCTCATTCTGGGCGGTTGCTTGAAGCCATGCTTCTTTAGCTTCCACAGCCTGCGATCACACTCGGTACCGGTATCGTGGTCGTCCTCTGGCTGGTCCACACCCTGAGGCCGCGCCTGCTGCCATCTCAAAGTGTAGGCCATCCGTTCTACGGAGGTGACCACTTCTGATTTCTCACGACTGGTTAACTTGCCCGTGGACGGTACAAAACCGGGTCCCAGTTCCAATACCCGTCTGGCATTGTCTGTTACACACGAGTCCATGACAAGCGTTCGCCGAGAATGCTCCATTCCCGTCCGGCCGGGACTACCCAGGGCTGTCCCACTCTGGTAGGACGACGCGGGCAAACATGCCTCATGCGCTTCCCTGGCATCTTCTTGGGCTTGAAGCCTAGACAGCTTCCATCGAAGCCTTGCATTGGTACGGATGCGCTCCTCCGTAACCACACAGCGCCGCAGGGCGCGAATACGCACGTAATCCTCCCTGGAAAACGACCAAAGCTGTTCGCAGAAGTACCGGCACTGTCTTGTACGGAAGTCCCTTTCTGCGCACTTGTCCTGTATTGCGTCGCTCAGAAGTCGGAGACAGTACTGGAAGCGTCTTTGCTGTCGAACACTCTTGTGCCTTGAGGCTCGAGGTGGCCGAACCGATTGCGTGGTGAACCGTGGGATGATACGCTCCCGCCGGCATTGAAGAAGAAACGACAACTGGCACTGGCTCCTCTGGAGTTTGCACCCCCATTGCAAGTATCGCCATGGCGCCTCGCTCCTAGAAGAGGAGAACCAAGAGATTAGAAGCGGTGAGGCCTCCTGCAGTTTCATACAGAATTACAGATGGAGCGGACTCGCTCCCTTCTATTTACACTGCAACGTTCGAACACATTTTCGTAGTTAAAACAACGTTTCGGCATATAGCCCTCATCAGGTTTGCAATGATGTGCACTCTACAAAGGAGCAGCAAATATACTGTGCCGTGCTGTGTTTGCGCTAAATGTGTCAGCTACAAAGGTGGCGAAAGGGATTGGTGATATATTAATATCCAGATACGATATATTCACAGTAGTGCCCAGCCAGCATTAGTGTTTACTTGTGGCCGCAAGTTGCGGATTTCAACAGCTTCTCGCAGTTTTCTGCTTGCTCTGTCGCCTGCCCTTGCCAGGACTGACACAGCCGAGAACACACTATCCGCAGCAGCTATACTCTCGCCAGAATGTTTGTCGCGCACGTGGTCACCCCATGGCTTATCGAGAGTGCGACGGCGTGCCTCGCCATTGTGCTCCCGAATTCTTGTTTCCAAGGAGCGTTCCGTCTCCCCTACATACGTTTCCCGGCACCATTTGCATTGCAATTCGTAGACTACATTCTTTGTCATACATACTCGTTCGCCTCCAGACTGACAGGTAATGCAAGGCCCTAGTGGACGTCCTCTTCGTCTTTTTTCAGTAATGTTGGGCTCGTTTACGCACTTGGGTGGTAACAGCGCCGAACGGCACAGTTGACGCCTGAGGCTGCCCGAGTGCTCGTATACGACACGTACCGGCAACTTGTATTTCCGTATTGCTTTGTTCACATGGTGGTGTACTTCATCGGACTTGAACGGTAGTTTAAGGAAGGCAGAGCGGGGATTACCGCGTCGTCTACGCCGAGGTTTCCTGGCAGCTTCCCTTGCTTCCGATATGATACTGTCTGGGTAGTTATTTATGCGCAGTTGTTTGTGTATTTTTTGTTCGCTCTCGGCTTGCATCATGGGGTTAGACGATAGTCGCTGTGCCCTTAGGAATTGAGATTGAGCGACGGCTAACTTGATGTGGTGAGGAACTGCCGATGAATAATCCACCAGTAGGCCACTACTGCATGCCTTCTGGAACAATTTGAATGACAGCTCTCCGGTTTGCCCAACCGCGATCGTTACGTCCATGTAGTCTATGCAGCCACTGTCACAACTTAATTCATGCGTGAATTTGATACGTTCGTGGCTGGCGTTGAATCTTTCTATGAGCTCCAGAAGGCGCTGCCTACCATGTGTCCATAGGATGATGATATCGTCGATGTATCGTCTGAACAGAATAGGTTGGAAGGGTGAGTCCTGAAGAAGTCGTGTCTCAATGGTGTGCATAAACAGGATGGCAAATGGAGGTGCCAGGTTGTTCCCCATAGCAACCCCATCTAGCTGGTGGTAGATCTGTCTGCCAAATCTGAAGTAGTTATGACTCAGAACAAACTTCAGTAGTGTCCTGACTTGGGTCACGCTCAGCCCGAGCATATCAACTCTGTTACGGTGTTGCTCTAGCACGTCACTAACGGCATTCACGCCCTCTTCGATCGGTATGCTGGGATACAAACCCACCACATCCATCGTAGCCAGAATCGTTCCAGCAGGTGCTTTAAGGCCAGGGTATATGGTGCGGATATTGTCTAGCGCGCCTTTGGTGTTGATGAGGTGCGATGGGACAAATGCAAGCAGTTGATGCAATATGCGTTCGAGAACCACCGAAATTCCTGTGACTGGACTGTCACAAGCAGAGACAACAGGTCGGAGGGGCAAATTTTGCTTGTGGTCCTTTGGAAGACCGTATAGTTCCGGGAATCGTGTGTCATGAGGGAGTATTGCAGTCAGAAGATCAGGATCCATATTCGTGCATTGCTCTTCCAGTATGGATTTAACCTCTTTCTCATACGCAGTGATAGTTAGATCCACTTTTCTGTACATAGTGCTGTCAGACAGAAGTGCCTCTGCCTTCTCCAGGTAGAGTTCCTGTTTCATAGCTACTAGCTTCTTGCTCTTGTCGGATTGCTTTATCACTACACTGGGGTCATGACGAAGTTCTCTCAGTCCGTCGCGTTCCTCTTGCGTCATATTATGCTTGGGAGGTCTTTGTTTGCCATATGCTGCCAAAACTTCGTCCTTGAAGTTGGCCATCTTTCTTTCCCCATCCTGGCTCATTCTGGGCGGTTGCTTGAAGCCATGCTTCTTTAGCTTCCACAGCCTGCGATCACACTCGGTACCGGTATCGTGGTCGTCCTCTGGCTGGTCCACACCCTGAGGCCGCGCCTGCTGCCATCTCAAAGTGTAGGCCATCCGTTCTACGGAGGTGACCACTTCTGATTTCTCACGACTGGTTAACTTGCCCGTGGACGGTACAAAACCGGGTCCCAGTTCCAATACCCGTCTGGCATTGTCTGTTACACACGAGTCCATGACAAGCGTTCGCCGAGAATGCTCCATTCCCGTCCGGCCGGGACTACCCAGGGCTGTCCCACTCTGGTAGGACGACGCGGGCAAACATGCCTCATGCGCTTCCCTGGCATCTTCTTGGGCTTGAAGCCTAGACAGCTTCCATCGAAGCCTTGCATTGGTACGGATGCGCTCCTCCGTAACCACACAGCGCCGCAGGGCGCGAATACGCACGTAATCCTCCCTGGAAAACGACCAAAGCTGTTCGCAGAAGTACCGGCACTGTCTTGTACGGAAGTCCCTTTCTGCGCACTTGTCCTGTATTGCGTCGCTCAGAAGTCGGAGACAGTACTGGAAGCGTCTTTGCTGTCGAACACTCTTGTGCCTTGAGGCTCGAGGTGGCCGAACCGATTGCGTGATGAACCGTGGGATGATACGCTCCCGCCGGCATTGAAGAAGAAACGACAACTGGCACTGGCTCCTCTGGAGTTTGCACCCCCATTGCAAGTATCGCCATGGCGCCTCGCTCCTAGAAGAGGAGAACCAAGAGATTAGAAGCGGTGAGGCCTCCTGCAGTTTCATACAGAATTACAGATGGAGCGGACTCGCTCCCTTCTATTTACACTGCAACGTTCGAACACATTTTCGTAGTTAAAACAACGTTTCGGCATATAGCCCTCATCAGGTTTGCAATGATGTGCACTCTACAAAGGAGCAGCAAATATACTGTGCCGTGCTGTGTTTGCGCTAAATGTGTCAGCTACAAAGGTGGCGAAAGGGATTGGTGATATATTAATATCCAGATACGATATATTCACAGTAGTGCCCAGCCAGCATTAGTGTTTACTTGTGGCCGCAAGTTGCGGATTTCAACAGCTTCTCGCAGTTTTCTGCTTGCTCTGTCGCCTGCCCTTGCCAGGACTGACACAGCCGAGAACACACTATCCGCAGCAGCTATACTCTCGCCAGAATGTTTGTCGCGCACGTGGTCACCCCATGGCTTATCGAGAGTGCGACGGCGTGCCTCGCCATTGTGCTCCCGATACTTGCAATGGGGGTGCAAACTCCAGAGGAGCCAGTGCCAGTTGTCGTTTCTTCTTCAATGCCGGCGGGAGCGTATCATCCCACGGTTCATCACGCAATCGGTTCGGCCACCTCGAGCCTCAAGGCACAAGAGTGTTCGACAGCAAAGACGCTTCCAGTACTGTCTCCGACTTCTGAGCGACGCAATACAGGACAAGTGCGCAGAAAGGGACTTCCGTACAAGACAGTGCCGGTACTTCTGCGAACAGCTTTGGTCGTTTTCCAGGGAGGATTACGTGCGTATTCGCGCCCTGCGGCGCTGTGTGGTTACGGAGGAGCGCATCCGTACCAATGCAAGGCTTCGATGGAAGCTGTCTAGGCTTCAAGCCCAAGAAGATGCCAGGGAAGCGCATGAGGCATGTTTGCCCGCGTCGTCCTACCAGAGTGGGACAGCCCTGGGTAGTCCCGGCCGGACGGGAATGGAGCATTCTCGGCGAACGCTTGTCATGGACTCGTGTGTAACAGACAATGCCAGACGGGTATTGGAACTGGGACCCGGTTTTGTACCGTCCACGGGCAAGTTAACCAGTCGTGAGAAATCAGAAGTGGTCACCTCCGTAGAACGGATGGCCTACACTTTGAGATGGCAGCAGGCGCGGCCTCAGGGTGTGGACCAGCCAGAGGACGACCACGATACCGGTACCGAGTGTGATCGCAGGCTGTGGAAGCTAAAGAAGCATGGCTTCAAGCAACCGCCCAGAATGAGCCAGGATGGGGAAAGAAAGATGGCCAACTTCAAGGACGAAGTTTTGGCAGCATATGGCAAACAAAGACCTCCCAAGCATAATATGACGCAAGAGGAACGCGACGGACTGAGAGAACTTCGTCATGACCCCAGTGTAGTGATAAAGCAATCCGACAAGAGCAAGAAGCTAGTAGCTATGAAACAGGAACTCTACCTGGAGAAGGCAGAGGCACTTCTGTCTGACAGCACTATGTACAGAAAAGTGGATCTAACTATCACTGCGTATGAGAAAGAGGTTAAATCCATACTGGAAGAGCAATGCACGAATATGGATCCTGATCTTCTGACTGCAATACTCCCTCATGACACACGATTCCCGGAACTATACGGTCTTCCAAAGGACCACAAGCAAAATTTGCCCCTCCGACCTGTTGTCTCTGCTTGTGACAGTCCAGTCACAGGAATTTCGGTGGTTCTCGAACGCATATTGCATCAACTGCTTGCATTTGTCCCATCGCACCTCATCAACACCAAAGGCGCGCTAGACAATATCCGCACCATATACCCTGGCCTTAAAGCACCTGCTGGAACGATTCTGGCTACGATGGATGTGGTGGGTTTGTATCCCAGCATACCGATCGAAGAGGGCGTGAATGCCGTTAGTGACGTGCTAGAGCAACACCGTAACAGAGTTGATATGCTCGGGCTGAGCGTGACCCAAGTCAGGACACTACTGAAGTTTGTTCTGAGTCATAACTACTTCAGATTTGGCAGACAGATCTACCACCAGCTAGATGGGGTTGCTATGGGGAACAACCTGGCACCTCCATTTGCCATCCTGTTTATGCACACCATTGAGACACGACTTCTTCAGGACTCACCCTTCCAACCTATTCTGTTCAGACGATACATCGACGATATCATCATCCTATGGACACATGGTAGGCAGCGCCTTCTGGAGCTCATAGAAAGATTCAACGCCAGCCACGAACGTATCAAATTCACGCATGAATTAAGTTGTGACAGTGGCTGCATAGACTACATGGACGTAACGATCGCGGTTGGGCAAACCGGAGAGCTGTCATTCAAATTGTTCCAGAAGGCATGCAGTAGTGGCCTACTGGTGGATTATTCATCGGCAGTTCCTCACCACATCAAGTTAGCCGTCGCTCAATCTCAATTCCTAAGGGCACAGCGACTATCGTCTAACCCCATGATGCAAGCCGAGAGCGAACAAAAAATACACAAACAACTGCGCATAAATAACTACCCAGACAGTATCATATCGGAAGCAAGGGAAGCTGCCAGGAAACCTCGGCGTAGACGACGCGGTAATCCCCGCTCTGCCTTCCTTAAACTACCGTTCAAGTCCGATGAAGTACACCACCATGTGAACAAAGCAATACGGAAATACAAGTTGCCGGTACGTGTCGTATACGAGCACTCGGGCAGCCTCAGGCGTCAACTGTGCCGTTCGGCGCTGTTACCACCCAAGTGCGTAAACGAGCCCAACATTACTGAAAAAAGACGAAGAGGACGTCCACTAGGGCCTTGCATTACCTGTCAGTCTGGAGGCGAACGAGTATGTATGACAAAGAATGTAGTCTACGAATTGCAATGCAAATGGTGCCGGGAAACGTATGTAGGGGAGACGGAACGCTCCTTGGAAACAAGAATTCGGGAGCACAATGGCGAGGCACGCCGTCGCACTCTCGATAAGCCATGGGGTGACCACGTGCGCGACAAACATTCTGGCGAGAGTATAGCTGCTGCGGATAGTGTGTTCTCGGCTGTGTCAGTCCTGGCAAGGGCAGGCGACAGAGCAAGCAGAAAACTGCGAGAAGCTGTTGAAATCCGCAACTTGCGGCCACAAGTAAACACTAATGCTGGCTGGGCACTACTGTGAATATATCGTATCTGGATATTAATATATCACCAATCCCTTGTAGCCACCTTTGTAGCTGACACATTTAGCGCAAACACAGCACGGCACAGTATATTTGCTGCTCCTTTGTAGAGTGCACATCATTGCAAACCTGATGAGGGCTATATGCCGAAACGTTGTTTTAACTACGAAAATGTGTTCGAACGTTGCAGTGTAAATAGAAGGGAGCGAGTCCGCTCCATCTGTAATTCTGTATGAAACTGCAGGAGGCCTCACCGCTTCTAATAACTGTACATGTTACGAGTTCACAGACTCCAGAATGGTAATGTTTTTAATAATATTGGGATGGAAACTGGTCACCTTTGACTGAGGCTTGATCGATCTTATAGCAAGTCGCAGGACGAGGAGATATTCCGTAGTGCTTCTTGGGAATATTGGCCAGAGAAACGCTCCCCACCTATGACGGTGGATACTACTGGCACAAAAATTGGTTGAGTTCGTTGGCACAATTTGTGTGCCAGTAGTATCAACCAAGTTCTATATCTAAATTCTATTGTAAAATGTTAACCGAGGTCTGTTTAAAATGCTATACTCTGCATTTAGTGACTCCCAATGTGGTTATTATTTCAAATGGTGAACGGTACTATTCGGCCAATAAAATGTAAATAACTCTTCCTCTCCTCTCCTCCATGCGCTCTCACAGCCGACCCACTGCTACCCTCGGTAGCCATTACACACACCAACCAAGGAAGGGTTGCAGGTAGATCTTGAAATTCCTCCTGAGAGCTGTTTCGCCTTCATAAGGGGCTCATCAGAGAAGGTGATATTGAATAGGATGATATCAGGTGGAGATGGTCAGATTTACACTACAAAACATGGGCGCAAGATTACGGGCAAAGTGTGAGAATGAAAAGTAACAATTCTCCAGCAACACAGTGCCAGGGGTTCCAAGAAAATGGCAGGTGAGAAATCCAATCACAAGCTGCTAACAGTAATGTTAGCAGCTTGTGATTGGAACATTAATGTTAGCAGCTTGTGATTGGATTTCTCACCTGCCATTTTCTTGGAACCCCTGGCACTGTGTTGCTGGAGAGGTTGGCAGCTTGTGATTGGATTGCTCACCTGCCATTTTCTTGGAACCTCTGGCACTGTGTTGCTGGAGAATTGTAACTTCTCATTCTCACACTTTGCCCGTAATCTTGCGCCCATGTTTTGTAGTATAAATCTGACCATCTCCACCTGATATCATCCTATTCAATATCACCTTCTCTGATGAGCCTTACGAAGGCGAAACAGCTGTCAGGAGGAATTTCAGTATCCACCTGCAACCCCTCCTTGGTTGGTGTGTGTGTAATGGCTACCGAGGGTAGCAGTGAGTCGGCTGTGAGAGCGCATGGAGGAGAGGAGAGGAAGAGTTGCCAATGTAGTTAGTGCAACTATATCAGTCTTCTGTCAGTGCTTTGTAGTTGCTAAATTGCAGGCCAATGTTAGACCTGGCAAACCAGTCATCATAAGCGGGCAAGCAACAGACAGGAGCCGATTTTAAAAGTCACAAAAGTCACACCTTCCCAATTACCTTTTCACCAGTGTTCCCAGCCGCTGGATTTCCATCTCTCAAGTTTCGCACCCAAAACAGTAATGTGTTATAATTTTACACCGTCATGAAGATTCCATGTACCCTTGCAGTGAGTGCTACCAGTTCACGACAGTTCAATGGCGAAGAGTACTAGTCGCATCCAATGCAGGGTGCCTCGCTTATCCCGCTACCACTATTCCGTAACCTGACACATCTTGCAGGAAATTAGTAAGATAACAAGTAGAGCCTGCTTCATTTTACCAATGTTAAGGGCAGGACGTCAACATTGAGCAATGCTCAAGCCGCCGTTCGCGTTGTTAAAAATTGGCGCTGGACACTCGCTTTCCCAGTGCAATCTTCACTTACTTTGGACTCACACTAGACATTGGCTGGTCAATCTATGAGAATATAATTATTGAGATTTATCCCGGAGGCGACCAGTTCAAAATAGTGTGTGCCTTGTCGCATTTGCTCGAAAGGACTTTGCAAATTTGGGAACTTCAGTGACGATATTTTGTCGGTTGTCTGTCCTGTTTGAATAGTACGTATTGCAGACCAGGAACACATATGTTCACTTGATCGCTTGCTCCGGTTCACACTACCGCTTACTGGACAAGGGAATTAGTTGCGCTCAACTCAACGTGTTGTCAAGCTCAGACTAGAGAAGAAGAAGGGGAAAGTTGCTCTACGGCCCGTCGTCAGATTTTCCAGATATATCTGGAGGGAAGGATTTTTCTGAATCGCCAGTCAGAAACACTTGGGCATCCGTGTCGCACATCGTACAAATAGACCAGCCTTTACAGGCGATCCAACCATCCCAGAACGTCCAGCCGGCCCGAATCGTTCAGCCCAGTCAGGCTGTTCAGCCCACCCTGACTGCACAGGTTATGCAGACAAAACAGCCTCCTCAGGTGGGACAGCCTGTTTCCACCGTTCTACAACCCCAGGTTGTCCAGACAGACCAGTCGCTACAGACAATCCAGCCATCCCAGGACGTCCAGCCTAACCAGATCGTTCAGCCTGCTCAGATCTATCAGCCTACCCAGACTGCACAGTTTATGCAGGCAATACAGCCTCCCCAGGTTGTCCAGCCTAGCCAGATCGCTCAGCCTGCTCAGATCAATCAGCCTACCCAGACTGCACAGTTTATGCAGGCAATACAGCCTCCCCAGGTCCTCCAGCCTGGCCAGATTGCTCTACAACCCCAGGTCGTCCAGCCTGAGCAGATCGTCCAGCCTAACCAGGTCGTCGAGCTTCCCACCCGTCTTCCGCATTACCAGCAAATCCAGCCTGGTCAGCCAGCCCAGATCATTCAGCCTGCTCCGATGGGTCACTTTCCCACTCCGGTGCCATACCTCCAGCAAGCACAGGCTGCCCAGACTGCACATCATGTGCAGATCGCCCAGTCTGCCCAGACCGTCCAGCCTGCTCAAATGGTCCGTTTTCTCCCTCCGGCCACGTGTTCACAGCAAGTCGAGCTTGTCCAGACCGCCCGGATTGCCCAGCCTCCACAGACATTACAATCTACCCAGATTGCACAGCCTCTACAGACATTACAGCCTACCCAGAGTGCACAGCCTACCCAGATCGTCCCGCCAACCCAGGCCGTCCAGCCCGATGGGGTCGCTCATCTTGCCCGGAATGCACAGCCTGTCCAGACTGCGCAGCCGCAGCAGAGTGTCCAGGTTACTCCTCTGATACCATATTTCCGTTTCGCCCATCCTATCCAGATACATCAGCATCAGCCACTGGTTCAGCGTCAACAACAAACCCAGCCTCGGAATCTAGACCAGCTTCAGCAACCAGTCCAGCACCAGCAACCATTCCAGCATCAGCAACCAGTCCAGCACCAGCAACCAGTCCAGCATCAGCAACCAGTCCAGCATCAGCAACCAGTCCAGCATCAGCAACCAGTCCAGCATCAGCTACCAGTCCAGTATCAGCAACTAGTCCAGCGTCCACTGCAAGGGATCTGTAAGTGATCAGGCTAGTGTCACTTGTTGCGAGTGTGTGGGTCTTTCATTACCTTTGGCTATACATGTATGTATGAATAAATCCGTTGATCAACGAGCTGCAGAGAGTGCTCAATGTCAGAGACAGAGCTTAGTACATAGCAGACTCAGCGGAGGACGTTCAGGTTGGTTGTAGGTTGGTTGGTTGTAAATCAGTTGTCTGATGATTGCCTAGCAGCATGAAACTCAGAGTTAAAACCAACCTGAACGTCCTCCGCTGAGTCTGCTATGTATATGAATATGTGTGTAACGGGAGAAAAATAGACAATTTCTGTGAAGGGATTTGTCATGGTAGGACATAAGTTTATAGGAAAGAAAAAGGACTAAGGAACTACAAGTTACGCTCTAATGTCCACTGACACCACCAGTTACTAATTAATCAGCTCGTGGGATAACATTGCATGCCACTGACCGACAGTACTGACGTTCTACATTTAACTGGCTATCAGGTCTAGCACATCTTGGATGGGTACTTCAACAGCCTTCCAAATTGGAAGGTTGTATGTTATATGATCGTCCTGTGAAACTGCTGCTTGTTACTCCTGCATATTGTCCATCAAAAGATTGGCAATAATTATTGTCACGTAACTTAGAACCTTCGACTTTGGAAGGCTGTTGTAGTGCCCATCATAATATGCTAAAGCTGATAGCCAGTTAGTTGTAGAACGTCAGCTATTTTATTCTTATTTATAACATGATTATTTTGATTTACCTTCTTACGATGGTTCTTCAGAATGGATCAATGATGTATTGATTACGTGAGGCATAACAGATTGAATCGTTGCTCAAACGTCTTGACGATGGTGTGGAAATGGTCATGGAACTTCAAACCATCACCGAGCTGTACTCCATGATGCTTAGCAGAACGTCCAAAGGCAATAGGAATGTGGACCAGTCAGGAATGTCATAATTGGAAAAGATTATTTTCTGGAGCACATTCCCGTGGATATTCTGATCCTAATGCTGGAAGATGGCAAGATCCTGCTGGAGGTGGGACATGTTCTCATCTAAGGATAGGGATACTTCATGAGAATTGAGAAGAGTAACATCATCTGCAAAGGGAAAGGGTGAGCTGTGGTAAACTATATCGAGAAGTGAAAAAAGAGAAAGTGGAGGAACAATGTGCAAACCCTTGGGGACATCACAGTTTAGCATATATGGAGAAGAGGATTAGAGAACCACACATTCAAAACTGCACTGATTTTTGTGCTCATTTGTGAACTGTCTAAATGTGGATTCACGTGCGCATGTCATGTCGCCAACTCGCCCAGTACCGCGGTGGTTCAATCGTGCCGAACGGCAGGAGACCCAGCAGATCATATGGAAAAAGAACACCTAGGATCATCTGCAAGCACCTCCAAGTACCTGCCAAATTTGCTACAAGACATACCCGGACAGATTACACTTTCACGGCACATAGGGCCTCACACACACCACTATATATGACCACATACTTGCTGGCACATGCCCATCCACTTCGAGGAGGAACTACCGTCGTACGACGTCTGCCTGTTCATTTACTCTTCTACAAACTGAATGAACTCTTAAAATACAAAAGGATTTCATGTCCTGGCTGAGGAGGCTGAGGACTGAGGACGCCCATTTGCAGGTTGCTTTTCAGTATTGTGGAAAGGAAAGAAGCCAGGAGGATGGTCACCTGATGTTTCCACCGGGCACAATTCCTGCAGCTGCATGTTGGCAACTGGGATGGCGGAAGAAGACGAGACACATCATGGTCAATTTTTTTGCAATTGGCCACTCAATCACAGTTGTATCTTTCTGAAGTTAAATCAATCCACAAGGGACATGTCATGTTCATATAAACTGTCAACCATATCGTAGCGCGTTAAAATATTCTCATCGAGCAAGCCTGTTGTTGCCAATGATCAGCTGAGCTGCTCTCCCTTGCATTGCTGAGGTGATGTTCCCCTCTTGCACTTATTTGTTGCAGTATGTGCTTTTCTTTCTAGCTAAGGCGTTACGTTTGTCAAGCGTTCTTTGCGCGTTGTCGGTTAATTCACCGGAATATGGGTGTGTGGTTATAGGACAGTTACTTTGCATCCAGTACAAGTTTGTCTCTTTCACAAGATGATGGCTGCTGCCACAAACATTCCTGAGCATCTCGGATGTTGTACTAAGTTTATGAACTGTTATTGGCTTTTTTGGTGCTAAACACTTGCGCTTCCCATTAAATATTGTGCTTATGTAACATTATTCGTTCCTGTGGTATTAGTTTTGTAACGTCTGTTGGTAATCATAGATATGGTGCCAAGTTTGAGTTTGGTTTTGTGTCTGCTTTAGTAGAGTAGATGAGCTCTTTACGGAAAAGAAAGGAGAAAAATGTAACAGAAGTAACAAGAAGGCAGCGTTTGTAGGGAAATAAATAAACGGAGAGCTTAAAAGCTCAGCCCCCACCCCCTCCATTCTTTTTTATCTAGATCGTCATGCATGTGCATGTACATATACATGTACATGTACATCCTTCAAAGCGGTGAACCCCTTGATAGGCGACAAGCCTCTGGGTCATCCTAATAAAGATATCATAATATTATTATATCATGCATGTTAATCGAGCTGATGGAAACGTTTTTGCAATACAATCATCGGCTACATCTCTTTGATTAATATGGCGGTACACACCTAGCAATATGGTGCTAGTCTAGATACACACCTGCCCGCACACGCTCTCTACGCTGCAACTTTACTCTGGCGCAGATCTCACAATCATCAGTTCGCACTTGGCGCCTAGTGGATGCATGGGTAGTGGTATCCGACATAGCAGGTGGTTACATCAGGTAGCGCATGGCACATAGTAGGTGACATATCTACAACATAGCCATGCCATGCTACCTGATGTATCAGCCTGCTATGCTGGATACCACTGACATCGACGAGGCACCAGACGTGACCGGATGGTGGTGGCCATGAGAAGTAGGGGTCTGTGCCAGAGTGCCTAGCCATGCCTGTGCAACGCAGAGAGCTGGCACAAGGAAGCGAACACGCACCCAACCGCTATCACTATTTCCGTGGTGGTAGAGCACGCAGTAGAGGCGGCTAGCATCGAGCAGCCAAAGCTGGGGCCTCTTCTTATCGCCTTCTAAACAAAACGGACTGTGCGTATCCTCGCATTGTAACATGCTGTCGAATTCGAAAACGTGTTATCAAGCAAGGTGCCTTTATATCACATTCTAAATTTGTCCTGGTCAACATAATATTCCCCAATATAATAAGATATCTTAACTCGTACGGTGCTTCAAAGTGTCTATAAGATGTGTGCTTCTCTCTTTCATCTCTATGATCCTTTCACCATCTTTTACTATCTGCCACGATATACCGTAGCATTTTTTACCAGGCGTGGGCCATCCCCTGATTTCACAGGTGCCAAACATTTTACGTTTTTCATTCACTAAAATAGGGAGGTTCAGTTCCCACGTAACGGAAACGTGTGGATCTACGTGGGTGATCCACGTAAAGTGGATGAAGGGCACCCACGTTGCCATGTTGTGTTTAGTCACACGGAACAAACAAAAGCATGAAGCGAAATGCCCAAACCTGGTCAAAGACGAAGCTACCCGGGCCTAAGAAGCTCATCCAATATTTTGATTTCGTGCTTCGGAAACTTCTTCAGCTGAGCACCCTCACAGCTGCCACAATGCGTTACAATCTGATTTTCACCCACGTTCTAGCGGAACGTGGGTGACCCTCCATACACCGCATGTCGTGAATCAGAAAACGTCTGTACGTGGGTCACTGAGCATCACGTGGTACACACATGTAAAGTACCCACGGATTACGTGGAACTATCCCTCCCTTAAATAAAAGCTGCTGCTCTTTCTCTCATACGATGTGTGCTACGGTACGTTTGTTATTCGAAAGGCAGTGTTGGGCCTTTTTTTTACGTTTCGTGTTCTTACCTCACATATTTAAGTTTAAAAAAAGTTTGATACTTTAACTGAAAAAAAACTGGTAGGCTGGGTTTACATGTGAGTTCAGCCCGGGTTGAAAGTCTGTACGATGGAAAAAATAGGTTGGTATTTACATGATCAATGAAGACAGTTGACTTGGGACAATTACTGATTTGAGACTGTTCAAACGTGTCGCAAATAGTGTCGCCATTGAGCGACACTTGCAAGCGCCATCTGGGGAGCAACTCCACTACAAGACTGCCTCCACAGACGACCAGGCTCGACTTGATGTTGCGGCAAATAATGTTTGAGGAAGTCGATTTGAGAGAGCCTTTTTCGCGATATTTCTCGGTATTCGGGTTTTCAACCCCTTTGCTCCCTCAAATCAATCCTCTTCCTTCACCGGTTGCTTCCAGCGTCATGAACGAGAAAAACGAAGGCGATATGAGCTGCGCGTCAAGGAGGTCAAGCGCGGAACCTCATCTCTGTGGTTTTAGCAGCAACCAGTGGCACTGGTCGAGCTTCCGCCGCTCTCCTCTAGGGATTACCTGCAATGGTCTCCGACAAATCTGGTGAGCCATACTCTGCAGTGATTGCTTGGATCAGCTGCACGGCGACTCTCGAGGTGGCGGGTTCTCTCTTATCTCATCTTCTACCCTCTGTGTAGACCCTCCTATCGACGCCGTCTGCTCAGAGCTTCAACACTGTCACCCTTGTCAGTTTGCTTTTCCTCATAGCCCTTTGTCGATGATCTTAGCATTGTATTTATGCAACAACCGTGCTCATTAAAACACTGCAAACTAACAGTTCCTTACTTTCCCGGCCTATTAGTGACACATCCCCAAACATTTGAACGATCATGCGACATCATCCTAGGCCTTTTAAAGTCAAACCGTCACCATTACGACACTGCCATCTAAAACATGCTGATTATTCCACGCCCAATGCGACACAGTCGTACAAAGTCGTAGCAAATTGGCTTCTTTCTTTTTCTTCTACTAAACTTCTTCTACTACTACGCTGCCGCGGGAATGCGTATAATAATAATAATAATAAACTTCTTCAGCACTCGGTCAATGGTCGGAGATTGGCACCCAAGGGGCTATCACCCAGAAGCCAAAGCTGGTGCCTTACTCCCCTGAATCTCCTTCTTAACGAAACCTACGCACATATTCATTCACACCGGTTACTCGCAGTTATTAGTATCCTATTTTTTTACTATGTGCTTCCATAGCCACTTCTAGGCTTAGCCTTCGCCGTCATTTTATTGGGTCGTCATCCCGTTGGAATGTGCGAAGTGAATTGAAAACCAACCAACCAACACTACAATCCCCATCTTCTCCCCGACATATATATTTATTATGTTGCTCTAGATGCTCTATCTAGGTCTATAATAATAATAACTTTATTAGGATGACCCAAAGGCTGACCACCTATCGCAGGGTCCGTCGCATTGAAGTATGATGGTACAAGAGAGTACAGAGAGAGCGTCGCATTGAAGGATGATGGTACACAAGAGTACAGATTGGGAAGGGGGGGGGAGTAGAGATTGGGACTATGCTCACAGACACTGTTATCTCCTTTTCTTCCTGTTGTGCTATTTCTATCCAGCCTGTTGTTACCACCGCTATTTCCTGCTGCATGTTTACCACCGATGACGATGACAATAGGAGTCCCAAATAATTAGATCTATGCTACCGTAGGCTCCATAGGAGAACTGGCAAACAAAAGCCTTAGAAAGCAAAATTGATGTATGGCACCGCCGTAAACTCAGATACATACTTGGAATCATCTTTCCCAATAAAATTTCGAATAATGCTCTTTATGCTAAAACTGCTCAATGCCCAATAAGTGCAGTCTGTAGACGCCGGCGCTTATTATGGTTTGGACATGTCATTCGTGAAGGGAAGGACGCTGTGTCGTACAAAGCCCTTCACATGGCAATGAATATAACAGATATAAAGAAGCCCAGAGGTCGCCCAGTGACCAGATGGGTAGACAACATTAGGAATGACCTTTTACTTCTCAATATGTCTCTTTTGGAAGCGGAGCAACTTGCCTCAGACAGAACGCACTGGCTCGACGTTGTCGACAGATGCATGACCCTCATTTGATTTTTCATATGAGCTATATGCGTGCCGTTTTCTCGGATGACAATCTGAAGCTGAACGTGGCAAAAACTCAATATTTCACTGTGACCAAGGAAGATGATTCCTGGAAATCGGTGAAGCTGCTGGGGAGTATGCTAGGCACAGCAGAAGACATAGCAGCTAGAGTGTCTGCTGCAAATCGGGCATTTGCAGGCATTCCATGGAAACGCCACAACCTGAATTCCAGGCTGTGTATGTTTTCCTGCCTGATATTGCCTGTCTTGCTGTATAATTGTGCGCTTTGGACCTTATCGCAAACATTAACCGACGTCGTCAATGTATGGCACCGGAAGAAACTACGTACCATCATTGGTATCACGTACCCACAACGAATCTCGAACACAGCGCTGTATGCCAGAACCGAGCAGACCCCACTATCCCAAGTCTGCAGGCAACGGAGACTGCTGTGGTTCGGCCATGTAGTGAGGGAAGGCGAAGAATCGTCCTCTTTCCAAGCCCTCCTAATGTCGATCAACACAACAGACATACGACGACCCCGAGGACGGCCACGTCTGAGATGGATCGACGTTGTCAAGAAAGACTTACAATGCATTAATCTGTCGCTTCTGGATGCTGTGCAATCTGCTTCTGATAGAGCTGCTTGGCTCGAAATTGTTAACAGATGCGTTGACCTCATGCAATGAGTGAAATGCGAACTGTCATTATTATTATTATTATTATTATATGCGTGCTGTACTATTATTATTATATGCGTGCTGTACTATTATTATTATTACCGTAGGCTCTACATACTCATTTGTGCGGTACGGGACACATACAGTAGGCCTTGACGGATTATGCTTATATTTTCGTGAAATTATGCTTTTCGCATTGCTGAAAAAATTGCAGAATTATGCTATTTTATGCTAATTAAATTATTATCGTGTCCGTTCCCGAAGGGAACTCACGACGGCCGCTAACACCCGATAAACCCTAGCGGCAGATGCAGCGCCTAACGGTGGGGGTGAGTGGATAAGTCTCACAACCACTGGCACAAGTGCCGAAAACGACCCCATTAGCTGCATCCATGTACCCCTTGTGCCTGGCCACAAGTTCCCAGTTGACTGTGGGTAGCAGCACGGCTGGAAAAACCGCTCCCAGGCAGGCCTTGAACCAGGTACCTCTCGTATCTCAATCATGGTCTTTGACTAACCCCAAAAGTTATCATATTATGCCGCATTATGCTCCCATATGCTGCTAATGCATAATGGTTCAGTGCAAAATATTCAACAGGGGGATTTTTGTAGAGGGCGTTGTACTGTAGTAGCTAAAGTTCAACGGGGTCAACGCACCGTCCGACCTAGCTACGACCATCACTGATTGTAGTGGACTGGACATGTTATCAAGGGAGTCGTAAACCTATAACTAACTAGTGCATCTACTTGTACTTGTACTTGTAGAACATGTACAACTGTATGGAATTTGATGCGAACAGGCGGATTATTCCAATTTTATGCGCTTCGTATGTAATTTGCCTCAAATTATGCGATTATTCGATTTTGGTAGGAATTATGCGAAAAATTATGCTAGCATAATCCGTCAAGGCCTAACATACAGGATAGTGCACTAACTATTACGCGTCATGCGAGGGCCCTATTACACAAACACACATACACACAGACCATTCACTACGAGTTAATCGGTGCAGATTAGTAGAGAGGTTAATATGCACGTTATTTCTGACGTGACGCGAAAGTTCAGCTCGCGTCGTTTGGCTCGCACGTCGAAAAACAACGCGAGTGACCAGCAGCTCACGTCGAAATAATAGAGTTAAAGCCAAATTTGACGTGAACTTGCGCGTCACGCCGGAAATAATAATATGCATCTTAACCTTTTATTGTAGACCCCAACCTGCTCGTAATCAAACCATTCCCTGAATCTTGGTGGACTGACGAACTGGACAGTATCATTGGACGAAACCTGATCCCGGCCCTCACTGGTCGTCGAAGTCTGTCATATGGCCCAGAATCTGCGAAAACCAGGCTTAGGGTGAAATTTCACAAAATGACTTTTTCCTATTTTCAGCTTCTACTGGGCATGGGAGGTCAGGAGACAAAATATTACAGGTGTGGGTCCACTCATAGTGGTATTAAAAGTATCTCAAACACACCAGGGTATTGTGTTAAAAAATCCAAAAAAAAACACAAAATTGGTATCACAGGAAAGAAATGAAGAGAGATCCACCAGAGTGAAGGAAGAGACATGGATGATTTTTGTTTAGGTGACATGACAAGGTAGGCATGTGGGGGCAGGCTTGTTGTGGCTGGCCCCTTGGTGCTGCAGGCTGTAGTGGCCATGCACAGTTCTGCATGAATTTTGTTTGCTCCTCACTCAGCACATTCTGGGGCTGCATACATGTACTGGCATGCTCTGGCGCTACACACCACAAGGAAACCCGACTCCAGTTGAGATGGCACCTTTTGAAGGGTGAATCTAGTACAACTATTCAAAAACAAGAAAGAACACAGCCTTTCAAACTGTGCCACTGTTCGTAGTATGCGCATAGTGATAGTGTGCTGGCGTGCTGCAGTGTCTGCTTGGTGCTGACCAGCAAGTGAAATCTCGGCACGCCGTACAATCCCTTGCAGCTAGCTGTCCAGCGAGGAAAGTCTCGAGTGGAGGCCTCTCGATCTGCTCGCTCATTCGCCTGGCATTCAGTAGCACTTCATCGCCAAGGACTTCAATTCAAAACAGTTTTCACACTGCGCTTCTAGCCTTTTTCCTCGTGAACTTGCTGCAAACGTATGAGCTCTGCTGCGCGTGTTCCCTTTGCGTGAGGCCGAGAAACAGCTAGTATCTCCATACTTCGATTGGCTGGGTCGATGCCGTCCAGGTTCTCCTCGCTATTGCCATCACGACTCTAACTGGAGACGATTTCTTCACCATTTTCCGCAAGCAGCAGCTAGCGCAGAAATTTCGCCATCCCTGAGTGAAGGAGATGGAATCCGTTCGATCAGCTCAAAAACTCTTCGTTGTGACTAGAGGAGTAGCAGGGAATATTCTACCGGAAGCCCTTTGACTTCCCTGACTGCTGAAACCCTTCCTGCCATGACTGCTACTTCTTCAAACAAGCGAGATTCTCTTTGGTTCCACTTCATTGCACTCGAGCGTCCACGCGACACAACCTTTTTACAAAACATCATTTTTCTCAAAAAAATGATTTTCACCCTAAGCCTGGTTTTCGCAGAAGTTGGGCCATATATGGAACGCAAACGTTTGGGACTGCCTGTCAGTTTCGGTGGCCTCGCCCTCCAAAGTATGGCCCAGTAGTAGAGTAGTGGTAGATTGTATTATTTGACTAGGGGATTCCCAACAGGCGTTGCCTTGTTATTGGGAACCCTAGGTGAATTTACAAGGACTCCAGTGACCAGTGAAGAGCGAGTCTGAGGGCAACACGGCCCATTGTGGACATGACACATTGCAAATCTGATGCTGCTCCACCGGCCGTCGCTATTGCTCTGGCAGGGGCAACTGCGATCACCTGCGAAGAACCATGTGTTTAAGTGGCGTGTGAACTACGATGAGGGTGTGAGAAGCGCTGCAAAACTGTTGACGGGCTTACAGTTCACATCGAGAAAGAACTCCTGAGAGCAAGATCACCCCGCAGCATGCAGCAGAAAAACAGCCATAAATGCCAAAGTTAGGAGTGAATTGGTGAGCACACATGCTCATTCCCTGGGCTATGCAAATTCACAATTCATTTCATTTCACAGAATCATTTTCAACGTTTAGTAGTGTTTGACAAAAAGAATACATGCAGCTGGTTCCAGCACATCCATCATCGCCATAGCATCAAGTCTGTCCACGTCTACCATCATCGCCACAGCATCAAGTCCCAGCACCACCATCACTGCAGTACCTACACCCAGCAATCCCACCACCATCACAGTAGCTGCCGTCAACGCTACAGTCACTGACAGCAACATCGCAGCAATCACCGCCTGGGAAGCAGCACCACAACAATCTCCATTAGCATTAGCAGCTACAAAAGACATAACATCGATGGCAAAGTAAACGTTGAGTTCAGCTTCACCACCGGCAAGGATTCGAAAACATCTCTTTTTTCTACATCCTGCCCCTGAAAGCGGACGGGAACAACTCAACACCCCGCCCCCCATTCAACTTTTGTTCACAGTGCCTTTTGCTGCACCAGGAGAAAGTGCCTTTCTACATTATCAGAGTTCAGTAACGCCTTGCTTTAGACCCAAATTTTAATCCATATTCACTATAAGTTAGTCTATACTTGCTCCTTCTTTCTTCCATTACTTTTCTTTTGGACCTTTTACTCTTTTCATTGTGAGCCATGGTTGGCTATACACACTCTGCAATTGCAACGCAAAGACGTCATTTGATTCCCCAGCCATGTATTGCTTGGAATGAAACTAAAATTCAAAAACATAAACTTAGTTACAGCGCTCACGGCCTGATTATTGCTTTTCCTTCATTGCCTTCGCACAACTAGCTGTCACAAGGCCATCAATATTCATATGGACTGAATTTATATATTAATTACTTTTCAAACCGGACCGATTATTGTTGTTGTTCTGGTTTTGCTGTTTATTTAATTTTGGCTTTGACTGTGGTAACATGTTGACGGGTTTTTATCCATGTTTGAGAGAGGTTTATTTTAACGCTTTTTAGTGGTTCTATTTCATATTTTGCCGTGTGTGAGACTTCATTCCTTTTTCTCTTTTTCTTCTTCTTTTTAGGAGCTGCGTAAGCCTTGCATACCTTGATTTGATGTTGAGTTATGCCTTGTTTTTGATGGTTGCTGTTGCTTATTGGGATTGAAATAAATGCGATTCGCCCAGCTCTCACAAGACATTCAGTGAAAGGAAGCTGATAAGTTTATGTATAAAATATGGAATAGCTGTCTAGCTGCTTCTGTTCGCCAGGCCACAGTCGCAATATTCATTTAAAAAGTCCTCTTTTTGCCAATATTTCATGTCCAAGATCTCCAGTATCCCTCATTCGTTTCGGTTCATTTGCCGTGCGTGACATGCATTCCAAATCAAAGAAAAACGCACAGCACATCGTACACTTCCTGACACTGCCGGTATCCGTTGGGGAAACTATTTAATTTTACTGAACATACTGTCCACATGTATAGACTAATTACACACCTACACAAAGTATTACCACTTTTGTAGATATGCTCACTGGAGATTTTTTGTTTTGTTTTATACTGAAATACACAGTCCATCAGAGAATGGAATGGGAAGACAAAACCAAAAGGGAAACATTACAAAGAGCATAATTATATCCCCTTCAAAACGTAAAGGTTCAAGGCGGCTGCTAACTGTGCTCAGTGCCGACGGGCGAAGTTAGTTCCAACATGGCTAAAATAGAAGGAAACGAGTTTTATGCGCTGAGCTTTTTTGTTCTGATTTGCAGTAAGCCATTTGCTTTAGTCTCCTTGTTGGTACTATTGCATACTTATTGAGACGTCGCGCAGTCGATGCACCCTGTAAGAAGACCTTAGGGTTAACTGGGAATAATAATACTAATAATTATAATAATACCACAGCACGCGTAATAATATAATTATGTGGGTCTAATTATACGTTGCGCTTCTGTCCTATCTCCTATGATCAAATTCCGTTATCAAGATTAATTTAAGTGGCACTATGCCTTCAGAAGGTCAAAAATGAAAATCTCTCACAAAGCGTCGAAAACTATCTCAAACGATAGCTCTTGTGCTGAAGCACGACTCCTGAAGATTTGAGGGGATTCGCTCAAAGGACTTCAGAGATAGAGCATTTCAAAGATCGAGATAGATCTGCAAATTTCACAATTTTGATTTTGCAATTGGTTCTTTTCGTTTTAGAACGCAATCAATCGTGTTATGATAAAACCTTCCTTGATATAGTTCAAATTTTGTGGAAATCTCAGGAGCAGTGCGCGGAGTGATTTGGCTACCTCTGCGCATGGGTTTGGTTACCATGACAGCCGTCAGAGTGATTGCGCATGCGCAAATTCAAATTTGATTCAAATAATTATTGTTTGATGGAAACGTCTTTGTTGTTTCGTTCTGTACGCTGTGACAATTGTACAAGCTTGCAGGCGTTGTTTTTCTATTGCGATGGGGAAGAAGCGAGCTCAAGGCCGACCAGGCAGACCCAGAAAGAGAAAATTTCATGGAAATCAACCGCTGAGAGCCGAATCGGAAGATGAAGCTGCAGCATGTGCGCCAGAAAATCTTGACGATTCTCTGCCAAATTTCAACGATTATTTGCCTTCTAGTTCTGATGATGCTGAGATTTCTTCCGAGGATGACCTGAGCACAAGCGATTCGAGTTCAGGATCCAGTTCAGACTCGGACGATGAGAATGATGCAGAACTACCTCATGGATTCAGGCTCGTCGACTTGGTGTGCCTTCAAACTCTTTTGTTGGCTTCTGTGTGTTGCAAAATTTGTCATGGACCGGTCACTCTGAGTGAGCCGAAGAGGCAAGGGTTTGCATCCTGCCTGGAGCTGACCTGTCAAACCTGTGAAGCTCACACATCGCAGTATATGTCAGACAAACATAAGCGTGTTTGGGATGTAAACCGACGAGCTGTGTTTCGCATGCGCTGGATCGGTCGCGGGCACGGAGCAATGCTGAAGTTGGGAGCTGCTTTGAATATGCCTGTGCCCATGACCTTCTCCGCATACCAAGGACATGCCAAGGCTCTACACAAATCGGCCAAGGTTGTTGCTGAGCATAGCATGAATGCGGCAGCAACACAAGTCTTGGACAATGCACCTGGAGATGTCGTTATTGCCGACACTGCCGTTACGTATGACGGAACCTGGATGCGCAGAGGCTATGCATCGCTGTATGGTGTTTTTGTGGCCATGGCATGGGGCACAGGCAAAGTCCTTGACGTTGAAGTTCTATCCCGATTCTGCCACCAGTGCGCCCACTTCAAGAACCAGCATGCAAAGAAAGAGTTGACAAATGCTGAACTGCAGGACAGGCTGGACAACCATGAATGCCGTGCCAACACCCAGAGCTCAGCACCCGCAATGGAATGTGAAGCTACCCTGAAGATATGGAGGAGATCCAGAGAAACGAGGAAGCTTCGGTACAGTGTCTTTATAGGGGACGGAGATACAAAGAGTTTCAAGGCAGTGCATGACTCATATCCATACGGCGAAGACGTGGAGATCACGAAGGAAGAATGCGTGGGCCATGTTCAAAAACGCGTTGGACATCGGTTGCGGAAGCTGAAGAAGGACCTCTCTGGGAAGAAGTTGGCTGATGGTGGCAGGATCAGTGGTCGTGGTCGTCTCACAGACCAACTTATAGACAAACTACAAGCCTACTATGGTATGGCAGTGCGCAGCAACAAGGGCGACCTACAGTCCATGGCCAAAGCCATATGGGCTTCGGTGATGCACCGAGTGTCAACTGATGAGAAGCCCCAACATCTGCACTGCCCACCGGGACTGGAGAGCTGGTGCAAGTGGCAGCAACAGCAAGCTGGTGGACCGCCTTACGAGCACCACAACGTTATACCTGAAGCAATCTTCTCTGTAATCAAGCCGATCTTCATGGACCTGTCCGCACGCCCACTACTCGAGCGCTGTATGCGTGGCGCCACACAAAACCAGAACGAATGCTTCAACGGAATTGTGTGGCAGCTCTGCCCCAAGACAAGCTTCTGTTCCGCTCTGACTGTAGAAACTGCAGTCTACATTGCAGCAAGCTGGTTCAACGATGGTGCTGCAAGCATTGAGATGCTATTCTGCAAGATGGGTCTACCCGTAGGCAAATACACCGCCTCCACCAGTGTGCTGTTGGATGCCAAGAGAAGGTCAGGTGCAGCCAGAAAGCAGTTGGGGCACATCAAGCTGTCCAGGAAAAAGCGCAGGAGGTTGAGGAAGGGTGGACAGGATGCAGCAGAAGAGATAGAAGACTTTGGAGTGCCTTTTTTCTCCTATTTTAGGGGTGTTCCGCAGCTTCTAACCACGATTGCAGGATGCCAGTGCATGACACCCCCCACAATGTATATATTCTGAACTCTGTGACTTGTTTGGCTAGGTGCTAAACCAATTGTTCCATGCATTACTGCAAGTTTTATGATGTTTTTACCTCATTGAAGGAGGCGTTGTCAATGTGCGCGAATTTGTATATCTCTTGCTCTGGGTACTGTATTTCTCCTTGTCAACAGATCAATCCTTTCTTTGGTTTAGCACCTCAAGTTATATAGTAGCAATTGTGTTTTGCAACTTGTTCCTCTCTTCTCTACATGGTTTTCTTCATTTTGCGGTTAGAGCTCAGTATACGTGATTTTTCGAAGAATTTCTAATTTGTACATAGAGTGACCAGTTTGGTTCATTGGCATGTGCTCAGAGTACGGTGTGATATGTTAGAAGAAAGCACAGAAACGTTTGTGCAATTCCAATGAGGGAGACTGAAGTTACGTCCCGTTTGCCGATGCCGGTCCGCGAAGGCATAGTCCCACCCACCCTGCTGCTGGGAATGCCCAAGTAAAATAATACAATGCAATACAATACTTCACCCCAGCTGCTTATCAGATCCAAATTTGATCTTACACATACTAATCGCATTGATATTGCGAGCCCAAAGTAAGTACTCGTCTACGCACTGGACTGTCACTATGTACCAACTGATTGAAGCCTTTTTATGTCTGAAAACACCTTATAGGTGTTGTGAAACGACAAGTTCTCGAGAGTGAAAGGCCTTCTCGCTTGTGACATTGTGTTCGTTTCAATGCAGCTGTATCCCGACTCCGCCGCATCGCTGATGTTAACGACATAGCATACGCTACAGGCGCTATGTGCGGTTTGCTGTGTGCGCTGTAGTTGTATGTTGTATGTGTATGCTTTTCTCATATACGCTGCCATTTTCACGCTATAACTACCCGGTGGTTTTAGTGTTATTTGTTCATTGTTTCATTCATGGTTCATTAGTATTAGTCGATGGAAGTGAAATATACTGTTGAGGAATAAAATAATAGTTGTCCTCGTGCCGTGCGAGGTCATTCGTTCCTGATACTTAAGAGAACCAGAGGGTTCACAGCATTTGGCGACCACGCCAGGATACGAAGCGAGCATGGCACAGGAACTATTGATCATTGAAGCCAGCTTTATCGCCAACGGAATTCGGTATGGATTTGAAGGCGATAGGTTGAGCGAATACATGGAGAAAAGGCTCCTACAGGGCGAGGAGTTTGAAGAGCGCAGTGCTAGACGGCAAGAGGGTGCGCTCCGCACAGAGTTTAACGAAAAGCTCAAGAAGATGGACGAGCGCATCGCCGTCAGTACATATTATGAGGAAGCAAAGCGAGATTTGCTTGCCTCGCCCGGAAAGACGCCGGACAAGGCGTGTAAGACTTTGCTTACAGACAAGCAGTGGTCAGAAGAGTGCTTGAAGCCAGTGGCAGGATCAGATCCAAGGCCCACTGCGTCGGTGCAGAGCGTGGCAACATCGGTCGGAGACGCTTAGAAGCAGCTGGAGTCTCAGCCGAACGACGTAGAAGCGCAAGACGTAGAAGCGCAAGACGTAGAAGCGCAAGACGTAGAGGCGCAAGACGTAGAGGCGCAAGGCGTAGAGGCGCAAGTCGTAGAGGCGCAAGAGTTGGAGGCGCAAGAGTTGGAGGCGTAAGACTTGGAGGCGCAAGAGTTAGAGGCGCAAGAGTTAGAGGCGCAAGAGTTAGAGGCGCAAGAGTTAGAGGCGCAAGAGTTAGAGGCGCAAGAGTTAGAGGCGCAAGACATAAAAGCGCAAGGCGTAGAAGATAAGGAAACGAGAAGGGCGATACTGGTTAGCACGGAAGAAGTAAGCGGCGAGACTGTGTGGAACACGGAGATCGAATGTAGGTTATCTGGTCCAGCGTCCGCCCCACGAGGCAGTGGCCCAGTGACTGTGTTGTGTGTGACAGCCCAGATCGGCAAGCTTGGTGTTGAGCCTGATGAGGTGAAGCCGTTCGGTGCGGAATCAAGCCAACGGCGGATGGACAAGTTCGCCATCACGATCCTGGGTAGCTCCGCAGTCATTCCGGTATGTGCTCTCGTGAAGCCAACGTTAGAGCTTGATCTGAAATGCGCGAGTCTGCAGACCATTGCTCAGTTGGCAGAAATGTTGAGCACTGGTAATATTCTACATTGGCCACCCCCACAGCAGCGGATGACTCCTTCTGGGCGTGTAGTCAGAGCCCCCATTGTTTTGACTTAGGAGTTGTTGTACGGCGGTGAGAAGCCCGTTGGTGGGGAGAATGTTGTGAAACGACAAGTTCTCGAGAGTGAAAAGCCTTCTCGCTTGTGACATTGTGTTCGTTTCAATGCAGCTGTATCCCGACTCCGCCGTATCGCTGATGTTAACGACATAGCATACGCTACAGGCGCTATGTGCGGTTTGCTGTGTGCGCTGTAGTTGCATGTTGTATGTGTATGCTTTTCTCATATACGCTGTCATTTTCACGCTATAACTACCTGGTGGTTTTAGTGTTAGTTGTTCATTGTTTCATTCATGGTTCATTAGTATTAGTCGATGGAAGTGAAATATACTGTTGAGGAATAAAATAATAGTTGTCCTCGTGCCGTGTGGGGTCGTTCGTTCCTGATTTAAGAGAACCAGAGGGTTCACAGCATTTGGCGACCACGCCAGGATACGAACCTGGAACCCTCTGGCTCTCTAAAGTATCAGGAACGAACGACCCCACACGGCACGAGGACAACTATTTATTCTCAACAATATCTTTCACTTCCATCGACTAACAACAATGAACAATGAATGGAAGAACTGAATGAACAACGCTAAAACCACCGGGTAGTTATAGCGTGAAAATGGCAGCGTATATGAGAAAAGCATACACATACAACATACAACTACAGCGCACACAGCAAACCGCACATAGCGCATGTAGCGTGTACTACGTTGTAAACATCAGCGGTACGGCGGAGTCGGGATACAGCTGCATTGAAACGAACACAATGTCACAAGCGAGAAGGCCTTTCACTCTCGAGAACTTGTCGTTTCACAACATTCTCCCCACCAAATGGCTTCTCACCGCCGTACAAGTTACAACAACTCACAAGTCAAACGATTTGGGGCTTACTACGCGTCATCTTCTGCTGCGGTGGTGGCCATGGTAGAATATCACTAATGCCCACCACTTCGGCCAACTTGATTTCGCGAAGCTTGCCGCTGTGGGCTGTTGCACACGACACTGTCACTGATCCACTTCGACATGGGGCGGACGATGGACCAGACAACACACAACGGATAAGCTTGCAGATCTTGGCTGTCACACATGACACCGTTACTGGGCCACTGCCTCGTGGGGCGGACGCTGGACCGGATAACATACATCTAATCTCCATGTTCCACACAGTCTCGCCGCTCACTTTTTCCGTGCTAACCGGTATCGCCCTTCTCATTTCCTTGGCTTCTATGCCTAGCGCCTCTACGTCTTGCGCTTCTACGTCTTGCGCCTCTACATATTGCGCATGCGCCTCTCCATCTTGCGCTTCTACGTCTTGCGCTTCTACGTCTTGCGCTTCTACGTCTTGCGCTTCTACGTCTTGCGCTTCTACGTCTTGCGCCTCTACGTCTTGCGCCTCCACGTCTTGCGCCTCTACGTATTGTGCCTCTACGTCGTTAGGCCGAGACTCCAGCTGCTTCTGAGCGTCTCCGAAAGATGTCGCCATGCTCTGTACCGACGCACTGGGCCTTGGTTCCGATCCTCTCACCAGCTTCAAGTACTCTTCTGACCGCTGCTTGTCTGTCAGCAAAGTCTTACACGCCTTGTCCGGCGTCCTTCCGGGCGAGGCAAGCAAAGCGAGATTTGCTTCCTCATAATATGTACTGACGGCGATGCGCTCGGCCATCTTCTTGAGCTTTTCGTTAAACTCTGTGCGGAGCGCACACTCTTGCCGTCTAGCACCGCGCTCTTCAAACTCCTCGCTCTGTCGGAGCCTCTTCTCCACGTATTCTCTCAACCTATCGCCTTCAAATACATACCGAATTCCGTTGGCGATAAAGCTGGCTTCAATGATCCATAGTTCCTGTGCCATGCTCGCTTCGTATCCTGGCGTGGTCGCCAAATGTTGTGAACCCTCTGGTTCTCTAAAGTATCAGGAACGAACGACCCCACACGGCACGAGGACAACTATTTATTCTCAACAATATTATTATTTCAGTTGTTCCATTCATTTGTCCTTGTTGTTAGTCGATGGAAGTGAAATATATTGTTGAGAATAAATAGTTGTCCTCGTGCCGTGTGGGGTCGTTCGTTCCTGATACTTTAGAGAACCAGAGGGTTCACAACAATAGGTGAACGATCTCGTGCCACTATTCTGCTTGTACGGAACCCAATCTCAATCGGTGAATTTGGCTGTTTATGTAGAGATCGCCTCGTGACGAGTACTGAAAAGAAAGCTAGCAAAAATGGATATGGAGGTACCAGATATGGCGGCTCGTACATAAGTGAATGGTAGAAAGCCCCTCTTCATGTAGGGCTCTGCCACGCCTGACAGACTGGTATGTGCGAAGGCAGTGAGCAGTGCAAGGACCCATCACTGCACTTGCTGTATGGATTGCAGACCGAAGCAATCCAAAGCTGATTACTGAAAAGTGGACGTACGTTTACTGCGGAAAACCGTGAAAGGGCTCGCCCACGGGTGTCCGCGCGTGGACACTCAACAGTATGGCGTCACTTTCCCTGGTTCGCAGTAGATGTTTCAAAAACGTACGATATAATAGTAATTTTGTAAAAATTGTGTCAACCAAGCGGGTTCGACAGAAATGTACGAATCACAATGCAGCCGTGAAGGATTTGTACCCGAGTGCTTGCCACGGACACAACAAACAATGCAGTGCTGCAGCTGAGGAAACTATTATTTTGAAGGCGATCGCGAAGGAGATTGAGAGTCTTCTTGTTGAGGAGGAGAAGTGAGACGAAGTGAAGGCGATGTGACGTGAGGCGCTAGGCAAGGATTAATTACTTTGGTTTTGTTGTTTACATGTAGAATGTCAGTAAATCAGATCGTAGCAGGCCAGTCATAACAAACTCGCACGCCGCAAAGAAAATAAATTCTGCTCTACAACGAAATCAAGCTAGCTGTGGACTGGTACTTACTTGACTTGATAGAAGGCGAGTGCGGATTCACCTCTGACCGTCTGGCTGCTACTTGCTTCGGCTCCTCACGGCAGGTCTCGTTTCTGTGGCGTCTGGAGCAGTCTTGAGGAGGTGCATCTTTGCCATGGAATGGAGACGTTCGAGCTTGTTTGGCATCGAACTGTAGTCTCTTGCCAGACGGTTGAAGACGTTGTGGATACTCTCAGCACCCTGCTCAGCTAACAGCCCAAGGCCTACACCTACTCTGCTCATCATGGGCACGGTGTGCTCTTCGAGTAGGTGCAGTTTGGGAGTAATGTTTCCCAACCCTCTCTCCACAACTTGCTTTCTGCAGAGAGACATGAAGTCTTCAACGTGCCCAGTCATGGCCTGGATGTCGTCGACTGTGACAGCTTTTGCATGGCTGAAGTGAGCCCGACATTTGCCATAGCTCGAGAACAGCTCTGCATAGCGCACAGTAATGGCAGTAATGTCAGCAAGCAAGGCTGGGCAGCGGGCTTCGACGATGGCCTTCGGTGCACCGGTGATCTTCAGGATGGCGTCATCTTGCAAGGCTATGTGGATGTGATTGCCGATAAATGCGCCTCCGAAGTACACTTGCCTCTCAATGTTCAGTGACTGAAGTGCTGCCTCGATGCTCTGTGAGCAAGGGCCTTCAAAGTCTTTCTTCAATCCTTTCTTTTGCAATTCGGCTGTAAGTTTTTCACGCTCTGCACATAGCTCCTGATGCTGCTTCGTGAGGTTCTGGCATGACAACTGCAAGGCACCAGCAATTGCCTGTACATTCAGTTGCTGAGTCTGATGAATGGCAACAAACTGCAGTAGCTGCTGCGCCGCTGCCAGCTCCTGTGCTTTTGTTGCAATTGAACTCTCAACGGCTTGGACGGTCTTATAGCCAGAGAGTAACGTGGTGAATGCGGAGCTGTCGCTGGCAGCTGTAGAGCCCTGCATGGCAAGCTGGACATCGATCCGCTTAACCTCTGTCAGCATAGCGCTAAGGATCCAGGGATAGATGCCTAAATCCAGATGCAGCACCGGTATTACGACATTATGCAGCGGAACGGGCAGAACTGCGGCACGCAACACATTGTTGTACAGCTTTGCATTCTGATGAACGCTGCCTGCTGCCTGAAACTGTTCAAGATCATGAGCCAGCTGGCCAAGATTCCTTGGGACAGTGTTGGCTGCAGGACGCTGGTCTTTCGGCTGGCCGATATCCTTCCGCGTCGAAAGGCAATGCAGGCAAGGTCGTTGACCCCGCGCTCCAGACAATCCGAACATGTTGGTCTGGTACTCGTAATCTCCAAACAAGAACACGTCGAATGACTTGCCATGCCACGTTTGCTCTGTGAGCAGGTTAGTCACTTGCTGCCTGTACCGTCCCATGGCTGTCTCCAAGTTTGCTGGACTGTCCTTTTCACTGAACACAATGATCGGTATGGTTCTAGTGATGGAATTCGGATGGGCCACATTGGCAATCTGGAGGCAGAACTTGAACATGCCGCCGCCGTGATCTCCTCCTATCTTTACCCAGATCTGGTCATCGGGTATTGCCCCTTCATGCCACGTCAGCAGTCCCTTGGCGTCATACCAGTCCAAGTAATGCATGACAATGGCGACCAAATCAGGGAAGTATACACAGTTTGTGAGCTGCACCTCACCTTGCCCATTCACCATTGGTATCTTCTCTGCTGTGTATGCTGGTAGCTTGGTGGCAATGAACTGGCGTATCCCCTGCTCAGACTGTAAATGTACATTGAACCCTTTCAGCCATCTCCGGAGCTTTCGCAGCTTGAGCCATGGCAGGTTAAGGTCGGCTTTGATGGCCAGTGCTGTCCCTGCTTCTGGGGTCTTTGCGCCAATGCCAGCTTCTATCAGCAGCTTATCTTGCTCTTTTTTGGACATGCGCTGCAGGCCAGCTACCTCTTGCGCTCTAGCACCTTCATCACCACCACACACAGACCGTGCAATATTTTTCATTTCCCCAGACCGTCTGTCTGTTGTTTTTCTGCTTGCATCTGCTGACGATATCTCTGCCACTGTTATTCTTGTGTATGTCTTTGGCTTCCCTTGTGGACTGGCTTTGACCTCCAGCTTTCCGTCTGTCTCTTTTGCTCCAACCAAATGTGCTGTAAGACGATCAGACAAAGCTCCACGCAGCTTGGATGGTGATGCGTGAACTATATCATTCGCCGTGCTGTTTGGTTTGATGTGTGGTGGTGGCGGTGTGGACGTGGGGTTGTTCTCGGGGTTGTATTGGCATTGTGCCACATGCTGCTTGAGGCTAGCGAGCGGAATGACTGCTGGGCAGCCGACGACTGATGTGTGGTAAAAATCACAGTGAATGCTCCATTTCGCTGTGACACGTTGTACGAGTGCATTTGGTGTCTCCAGTGTAGATGCCAGCATGGGTGCAGTACAATTAGGACATTTGTTACTGCCACTCAGCCACTGGCAAATGCACGCACTGCAGAACATGTTGCTGCAGCAGTGTGATTGTACTGCACAGCCAGCAATTGAGTAACAGATACAGCACACAAATTCGCTCATTGCGGAAACATCCAGAAAACGATCCGGCGTTAGCTCAAGGTCCGCTTTGTAGCTAGGCGACGCACGCTTCGCTACAGCGTTTGCATTAACATCCATTCCACAGCTGACTTCCTCATGGTCACTATCAACAAGGCATGTGGAGGAGGATGATGATGCAGACGAAGTTAACCGTTTCCTCTTGCCCTCGGCTATCTTGAGAGCATTCCCCCGTAACGCTGGCTTTCGTTTTGCAGGCCGACCACCCTTTGACGCCTGATCTTTCTTGACACACACTGAACAATTTGTGCGTGCATGCGGAGCCCACTTCACGATCTCACCACATCCACCACCGCGCCAGACACCACCACTCTTGACATTATCTAATACGCGCGCACACAATATACAGATGCACTTGGGATGGATGTGTGGGTCATCTTGTGACACATTGATGTTGTGGACTTTCAGTATTTCCGGAATGTACTGGTCGACACAGTAGGTCATCGGACTACTGTGTGCCGCCAAGCTCACTCCTCCGATGCGACACACAGTGTCCAAGTAGGCTAGATGATCATCCATTACAGCAAAAAGGCACCAGAATAAGCCCAGCACGTAAATCGAAATTCCAGCACGTAATTGATCGAGACCAACGTAGATCGGTTGAAAACACTCCAGAGCTCAGCTAAAAACTCTAAGCTAAGCCAGGAAAACTCTACGAAGATGTCTGAAGGTGGACCTTGACCTGGGCAATATCTCAAAAGAACGACGAAGGCGCCAACAAGAGCATAGTTGGAAAAACAAGCGCTTGACTTCTCGAAATGACTTCTTTTTGGACCAAAAGGCCAGTGGAGCTCGGCAAGGACATAACACGATGCATAAACCCAATATACTGGGGAAACCTGTCTAAAGTGGGGTTAGGAAGGGCCAGAATCAAGCTGATGTCGATGAAAATTGGGCAGGAATTTGTGAGCACAGTGCTTGAGATCGCGGCAGTTCACCGTTTTTTTATGGATGCGTGTCGCCATTTTGAATGTCGATATTTTGCGAAAAAAAACACCCGTGCGCCCGCCACCAGGTGCAGGTACTGTAATGA
Organism: Sycon ciliatum; assembly: GCF_964019385.1. NCBI lineage: Eukaryota > Metazoa > Porifera > Calcarea > Leucosolenida > Sycettidae > Sycon > Sycon ciliatum. The sequence continues at coordinate 1,339,192 of NC_088648.1, read as the reverse complement.
ACTTAGCAAATTCGGGACAAATTCGGGACAAATTCGGGAAGTTGAACTGAACAAAATCATTAATGGGAAAACAAGGATTGTTCAAGATCTCGCTCTCCTTATTCCCATAAACGGCGCTTCTCCCTTTCACGGCAAGCGTAACTGGATCTAGGCACTTTAGCTGATATCAAGGCAGCAAAAGGGTAGTGCAAGTACAAGTGTATTCCTATCTGGCGCTGTTCACCTGTGCATATTGCCTAGCACTACAAGGTTCACGGCATAGCAGGACGTGCTAAAGCCTTTTACGGACTCGCTGGTTCAGACTATGGTTCGTGCGGCAGGAAAGAACTATCAGCGTCAGCCTGCAAAGAGTGTGAAGTTGTGCGGAACTACGGTACGCGTGACAGTAGAAAGGTAGCATGCAGGGTAAGGGTGAAGGAATCTAAAGGTGCAGTTGGACTGATTCTCTGTGAGGGTCATGAAATGGTTCGACTTGTGTGAGTGTCTTCAATTAGTTTAGTACCAGGTTGCCTTGCAGGATATCAAAAACATATCTGCGGCAAAATGGACCACCTTTCAGTAATAACAACTAGCTGCCTTCTCAACTTTGTTTATGTAACACTACTAATTCCAGAGATGAGCTGTGAACCTCACTTAACCTGCACTAGACGAGACGATGGAGTTGGAGTTGATTGTACCGTCAACGAAAGGAAGAACGTTACCGATAGCCAGAGCTGTGGAATTTTTCTGAACATGGACAATCAAGGTGCGAAATGCGTTTTGCGCGTGATGATAGTATGCCATGCACTGCTGCCTCAAAATATGCTGATAGTTCCAAAGGAGGGTTTCTATTCATGCAGTAACGCAACGCTGGACAACGTGGAACAAGGCTACACTCTCAAGTCGTCAAACTTTCACTTTTCTGACAGCGTGGCCCGCCTGCACGCCTGCTACAGTGTGGTTGCAGACTCCATTGGGTACCAGTATTATTACAACGGAGATTCCAAAGACCAGACTTACTTCGCTGGAAGAGCGTTGAAAACTGGCTCTGATGTTCCCAGTGCCGTACAAACTCGTGGTGGCGGCGTCCAGTGCCTGAACGGTTTGAGATTGTTACTAAACCTGACATGGAAGGACGCAGCACCAACAAAGCAACGGATTTCTAATCACCTCCAACACTCCTGGACAAGAACCCCCATGCCAACAAAACCACGCATCTCTTATCACCTGCAACACCTGTGGACAGTAGACTCCGCACCAAGAAGATCACGTATCTCAACTGACCTCCAAAAACTGAGGACAGTAGCCTCCCCAACAGAGAAACCACGGATCTCACCTCGCCAACACCCCAGGACAATAGCCTTGTGAACTGATGGGAAAGTTCGTCCACAGAATGGTATGGCGTCTTCCATGGTCGTGTCAGGATCTTCTATTGCTCTTTCTCTAATTCTAAGTCTAACTTTTTAGTGTGACAAGACCACTGGTCACTTACAAGACTGTATTCACAGTCCAAAACATTCACTTCCCTATACACAGCCCTCACTCCAGAACTACTGCACCAGGGCGGCTGCTGCATATACTTGTTGCAATGCACAACATTCATTCGTTCTGACATCAACACCAGTCTATACTAGTATTAATAGTACAAAAATTCATGGCATCTTACAGGACCGACCTGAACCAGCACTGCGTGCATACAATTATTTCAATACTAAACTGGCATTGAAGACTTCTAATAAATGAAATGGGCCAAAACCTGTTGGCGTTGCAGTTGTTGTTGTATACTCTTTTTGTTTTAATGCGTTGGCTATGAGCAAGTCTGACGTGAGTTTTAGTTCGTACCAGCTCATATTTGATGTAAGGGTCCCTCCTCCTCTCCTCTATGTGCTTTCAGCTAACACATCAGTATGCTCCGTAGCCATCACACACACCAAAGACATCCAAACAGTGAAGGAATTGCGCGCACTTCAAGCCGTGTCACTGTAAATATTCTTTTTCTGTTTTGCCTACCAAAGGCCTGTCACGGATTGTAGCAAAGTGGGGGCTGAGAGCGTATTTAGGATAAAAGAAGGAAATATTGTTATTACTATTATTAATAACAAACGAAAGGCGCTGTTCACTATTGTAGAAGTCATTGATTTATCTTTGTACTTGACAAGTAAAAGTTTTGAATGAACTTATTCGGAAGCTTTTGTAGTGCTACCTGTGTTTCTCGCGGAGAGAGCATTTTGAAATAAATGTTTGAGCTGATTTAAATATCGCATCAATCTCTCTTTAACTTTCCCTTCTGCTCCAAGTAATTAGTTAGCTTTTTCTGCTACTGAGTTAAAGGCTAATGGCGACGGGGATGCTGGTGTTTTTGGGCGTAGATTGCTGCGATTTCGGTGTCAGTGGCTGTAATGATAAAAACGCTTTTGCTGACTGAGCTGCTGTCTTTCAGCGTTCAGGAAGTGGATGGTTTCGGTCCACGGACTTGCTGCTATGTGGATGGGCTGCTGTGGTGGCGGTACAGGTCACTTATGCTCTGTTGGTAGTGGAGGTGATGGGCTCAATGGCTTGGCTCCAGTGGTGCTGAAAGTGTTGGGTGCAGCGGCTGTGGTGCTGCTGGTGCTGCTGCTGCTGTAGGGTTGGGTGCTGCTATTGCTGTGGTGGCGGTCCATGGTATTGCTGCTGATGCCAGGCTGGTGGTGGTGTTGGGTGCTGCTGCTGCTGCTGCTGCTGCGGTGCAGCGTTGATTGTGTTGCTGCCTGCTGCTTCTGAGGTGGCGGCCATCTGGTATCCTGTTGCTGCTGATGTGGTGCCAATCCATGGTCCTGCTGCTGGGGCTGTAGTGGCGATCCTGGGTACTGGTGGTGGCGGGGCTTGGAGCTGCTTCTGTCATGGAAGTAACGGATCCTGCTGCTGCGGTAGTGGTGGTGGCGGATACTGCTGCTGTGGCGGCTGTGCTGCAGCTTTGGTGGAGGCGGTGATGATTCGATGGTTTTAGCGAGAATGCAGCATCTGCTCCAAAAGCACCTCTGATCCCTGCTTGTTTTCAAGCGTGGGCAGTGTTTGCTAACGGATGCTGTAACTGTAAGCAGGAATTGCTGTTCTGTGTTTGATGCGCTCTCAGTAGCAGTACCTAATGAACGAGGGTGAACGAGGACATTTCGAAATATTTGCCTCCTGTGTGAGTTGCTTTTTGTTTCCTTCAAGTAATGGCGCCGACGAAATGCCCGATTACAGCCAGGATGGTTGCATTCATAGGGTCGCTCACCTGTGTGCCGTCGTAAGTGCAAAATAAAACTTTGCACGTACGGTTATTTTTAATATCGTATTCGGTATCAGCCTGCGAAAAAGCCGTCAGAAGGAATATGGGTACAATGTACAGCTGACAGATGATATGGTGCATACGAGATATACGAGAGACATACGGGACTTCCTTGTATGTCTCGTTCATGTACGTCTCTTGTATTTGTCGTATACACGTGTATAAATATTTGCCATGTCAATTAAATCAACACGTTCAGTATCACCACCATCCTGCTAACTTCTCTCCGGTTCTTTGTCATAATGATCACCGGCGACAGTGGCCACTCCAGCCTTGCTATGGTGAATCATAGACGAAAAGGACGGCAGGGCAAAATCACGGACAGCGTATTCAAAGCTCTGCAGGCTACTATAACCTCTCGGAACGTGAAGGAATCACCTAACACGGAACCTGCTGATCCGTGCGTCCTGACAGGGGTGGTGCCCATCAACAAACTTGTGCTCTACGTTGGAAGCATCAACAGCGGTTGCAACGCTCACTCCATCAGAGACTGGTGCGAAGCGAGGGACGTGGAGGTATTAAATTGCTCCGTCATGGAGTCGAAATACCTTGGCACATCGTATGCCAGAGTCACTGTGGCTGCAGAACATGAAGAGCGTGTACTAGACAGAGCCTTCTGGCCCGAAGCCATTAGCCACTCAGTACGCAAGTGGCGTTTTGCGGACAGCCCCAAAGTGACGAAGCCAGCTTCCAATGCGTAACCTTTATCCCTCCTCTTCCATTTCAACCCCTGCGCCTCTCAACGCTCTTGCCCCACCTTTCTTCCCCCATTCTGTACATGCTGCTACTCACCGACTTACAATCTGTGTCCTTAATGCTCGCTCCATAGCAAACAAGTCTGGCGAACTCATTCAAATCTGTGAGGATCACACACCCAGCGTAGTATGCATCACAGAGACCTGGCTAACTCCCACACAAGCTTTCCACGTGCCACACTATGAATGCTTCAGTCGAGACCGACCTGTTTTAGAAAATAGACAGAACCGTGACCCACACAGGGGGTATGGAGGAGTTCTAATCTTAGTTCGTGAAGGTCTGTGTACTTCCATTGATCAGCTACCGGATTTTCAGCAACCGGGCTTGGAAGCGCTAGCATTTCGGTTTACACTCGCTGAACATAAGCTTGTCTCACCTTCTGACCTGCCAACAACCCACCTAACAGTAGCCTGTATCTACCGTGCTCCTTCCCCGTCGACGGATGACTTCTCGACTTTTCTCGACCGCCTCCAAATAGCCCTGCAATCAACACAAAGGAAGCCCGAAGCCCTTGTGATATCAGGCGACTTCAACTGTAGGTATTCCGGCTGGTGCTCAACTGACCAAACGGATGCACAGGGTCTGAGTCTTGACAACCTCTTCTCATGCTATAATTTAACCCAATCGGTAACCTTTCCCACCCACCTCCGCTCGAATGGACTTGGCAGCTGTCTAGACCTTATCGCGAGCAACATCCCTAACCAACTCAAACGCATTCAACACCTGGCTCCTCTTGGCGCATCAGACCATGCCGTCCTGCTGGCTGAGTTCTCCTCCTCAAAGTCTTCCCCCACAGCAGCCAGCACCTGCCGTAGCCCACCATCTACACAAAAATACAATGTCCTGAGTGCCACGGATAACATGTGGAATGCCATGAATGTTTTTCTCGCAGATGTACCCTGGTCTCAGGTCCTTGCCTCTCACTGCATCGACACGGCTGTCTCCGCATTCACTGACATCCTCGAAGGTGCCTTTATATTTTTTATTTTTATTGAAAAACCACAAACCTTCAGACATGTGAATGTGCACATGATATACAGTGTACATACGTATGTATCGAGAAGGCAGCACGGAAACGGCAGTGGTGGTGAGGCCTGGGCAGCTCGTCCGACCGTGGGTCTCGGAGTCAACACAGGGCAGACGGACCGGGGGGGGGGGGGGGGGGGTAGCTTAGGAGATAAGGGATGAAGCCAGCATGATCATAGTATGTAATGCATATGCAGAAGTAATAATGATGTTAATCTTAAAAACAAGAGTGCGGTGGACCTGCGCAGAGGAAAGGCATCATGGACATGATCTACGTGTATAACATAATAATAATAATATTATAAGTGAGCTAGGGCCCATCATACACACACATGTGCGCATGTTCAAATAGGAGATCAACCTGATAGGGCGTTCGCCGGCGTTGGGTAATTTTGAAATAAAGATATTAATATTATTGAAGAGATTATTATCATACGCTCACATAAACACCACATACCAACCATGTGCACCCACCCACACACACACACACGCGCGCGCGCGCACACACACACACATGCTCGCTCGCACACACGCACGCACACACACACACATACACACACCACACACACACGCACACACATACACACACCACACACAAACCACACATACACACACACACACACGTACACACAGACACACACGTGCACATTCACGCAGACGCGTAATCATACATAATATTTGTGCACAGACTCACTCTCTCACAGTAACGTCCAGAAAACCACCACGCCGAGTCCCCACAGCCGGTCGGTCGCCCAGTCCCAGTGGCTCGAGCGCAGGAATCGGTGGACGCTGCACTTGAAGGACTGCAACCTCTTCTGGTCGGGCTGATCCAGGAGGTGTTGGCGAGGCAACTGGTTCCAGGTGTCCAGCACTCCTTCAGGGAACGACCGGCGGACGTTGTTGCGAGAATTGGCTGGGATATCAGACTGCAGCTGGTAGCGGTGGCCGGCCGCCATCCGCGCCTGCTGCCTGGTGTTGGCAGGATGTTGGTCGTGGTCTGGTACTGCTTGGGAGGGGGGCAGCATTCGGGTTAGCATCTGTGGGCCTGTCAGGTAGTGGATTTTGTAGAGATAGCAGAGAGCAGCCACTTTGCGCCGGAGTTCGAGGCTTGGCAGATATGCGCCTTCGCCGATCAGATGCAGGGCTCTCCGCTGTACAGCATCGAGTTGGGCCAGCACCGTCTGAGAAGCACCCATCCAGACTAGCATGCCATGCTCTAAGACTGAGCGAACAAAGCCGTTGTAGACGGTGAGACGGCAGCCAGGGTCAAGCACTGCTGAGGCCTTCTTCAGGAAGCCCAGTCGCTGTGTGGCGCGCAGGGCTGACTGTTGAATCTGCTGGCAGAATGTCAGTTGACTGTCGAAGGCTATCCCAAGTAGCTTCAGGCACTGGGTTTCAGGAACGATTTCACCTTGGAATGTGACCGGAGGGCAGTCCCAGGGCCGACGGTGGTGGCTGACGTGGAGTAGGTATGACTTGGCGGGCTCGAATGTCACTCGCCAGGTCGCACCCCAGGCAGCAAGGGCATTGACGGCGGTCTGGAGATCATCACAGTCAGCTGCGAGGTTGCCGAGATACCGGATACACTTGTAGAGCGTTGTGTCGTCTGCGTACGTGGCAAGGCTGGTCGATTGGGGAAGGTGGTCCTCAGCGTCATTAATGTAGATCAAGAAGAGAGTGGGCCCCAGGATGCTTCCTTGAGGCACACCTGCTTGGATGGCGTGTGTGGCTGATGTTTGCCTACCAACTACGGCCCGGATCCGGCGGCTCTCTAGGTAGTTTTTCAACCATGAGAGCAGGTGGCCAGTCAGCCCAAGGCATCTGGCCTTGTGAACTACACCGCGGTGCGACACTTTGTCAAATGCGCCGGCCACGTCGACAGCAAGGACTCGGGTCACACCCCCAGCATTGGACGTCCGACTCCACTCATGCTGAAGTGAGAGGAGAAGATCAGTCGTGCCCAGGCCGCGTCGGAACCCGAATTGCCGTCCGGAGAGGACCTGATTGCTTTCCAGGAAGTTAGTGATGCTGCGATTGATGATGACCTCCATCACCTTAGAGAGTATAGAGAGGAGGGAAATCGGACGGTAGTTCTTCGGGGTAGACTTGGAGCCTTTCTTGAAAATAGGGACAACGTTCGCGATCTTACAGGATGCAGGTTGCACCCCGTCCCGGAAGCACTGGGTGAATAGCTTCGCCAGAGGGCTGGCGAGCGACTGCGCTGACTTCCTGAGCACTTGCGCCGGAATGCCGTCAGGGCCAGTTGCTTTTGAAGCGTCCAGGTTCTTGAGAGCTCGCTGGACTGTGGCAGGGCGGAAGTGTACGGTCTTCAGCCTATTGCCTGTGCGTTGGCGAATAGGGGGCAGAGGTGTGTCTGGCAGGTCATTGGCGCCCAGGCTACATTTCTCCGCGAAGTAGTGACCGAGGCAGTTTGCTTTCTCGATGTTCGTGGCATGCTCTTTGCCAGCAGGGTCGACAAGAATCGGGATGGAGCTATTTCGGGAGGTTCCGATGGACTGCTTGATGGTTGACCACCACTGTTTATCTCGAAGGCCGCCGGTCTGGAGTCGTGCACGGACTATTGCTAGATGGTGATTCTGGGCATCACGTAGGCAATCAGAAGACCGGTGGACAGCGAGAGTATAGTTAGCTTGACATTGGGGCGAGTCTGGTCGTCTCTTAAGGGACTTCCAGGCACTCTGTTTCGCCTTCACGGCCTTTCTGCAAGCTGGCGTCCACCAAGCAGGATCAGAGGGCCGAGTACAGAGAAGTTGGGATGGGATAAACTGGTTCATTCCATCTATGATGGCAGAGGTAATATTGGTGCAGCTGCTGTTTGCATCCTCAGACATGAGGGCATCCCAGTCCACACTCCTAAGGTGGTGGTTTAGTCTGTCCCAGTCAGCGCGGCCATTTTGCCAGACTGTTCTGGCCGTCTTGGGCTCTCGACATAGTTCTGTCTTGAATTCTGCCAAGATGGTGGCGTGGTCAGATCTACCAATTGGGGGGCCGAGCCGGACCGTCGGGTTGCCCAGGTCACTCATGATGAGGTCGAGGAGGGCATTTCCACGAGTAGGCTCCGTCACATGCTGCTGGAGGTGATGTACTGCGCAGAGGTCCTCCAGTTTCTCCCCAGCTGGAGTTGTTCTACTGCTGCCCAGCCAGGCAGTGTTGTGCGCATTGAAATCGCCAGCGATGATGAGGTGCTGTTCATCCACCCGGGCAACGTCAATGGTCTGGTCCAAGTAATCTACCATACTGATATCGTTGCCAGGAAGATACCCTGGGCGGTAGGCAGCACACAAGACAACTTTGCGGCCAGGTCTTATGCGGATAGAAAGCCATACAACTTCTTGGTCAAGGGTTGGTACAGCTTCCAGTTCTTGAAAAGCTAGGTGGGATTTCACCCACACAGCCACGCCTCCACCCTGTGGTGTTCGGTCTCGTCTTACTGGAGGGGAGTACCCAGGAAGAGTCACTTCGGCTTGCGTCATCTTATCCAGGGTCAGCTTGGTTTCTGTGACTACAGCAATATCTGCATCAGATGACAGAAGGGTATGTTGAAATTCGCCAAACTTTGAACGGATACCAAAGGCATTCGTAGCCAGCAATTTCAACGTCTTACTGGTCATTGCTCAGGAGAGGGTCGGCAGGTTGGAGACTATCATTGTTCTGAGGAGGAGGGTCAGACGTGGTGATGTCATCAGTTTTGGCAGGTGGGCTAGAATTATCATGGCGTGCTCCACTGCTTTCTTTGAAACGCCATTGCCTGGCATAAAGTGGCCGGGGCCAGAAGTTTGCAGCGGTAATTGTAGGAACTGTTGCAGCGTCAACTGTCAGTCTCGCTGAGATTTTGCCGGTTGCTGATTCGTGCATACTGCAATCGTGCACATCCACAGATGTCCCAACCGCAGCTGCTCTGTGTTGCACAAACTCCCTGAGGCGTTCCTCGGTGCATTGGTCGCCTAGGTTGCCAACGTACAGCACAGCTTTCTTCGCCCTGGGAGGCTCTGACGACACCATCTTCCAGCTGTCATCTGCGATCACCTGGAGCACGCACTGCTTCTTACTCCGCTTTGAGTTCTGGACTGGTTGGAATCTGTCTTCGTCTACACAGGTTGCATCTTGGTCGCCATCCCCTTCACACTCGTCACTGCTACGGGAGATGTTGCAGGGGACGCTGCCATCCTCTTCACACTCGTCACCGCTACGGGAAATGTTGCTGGAGACGCTACGGGACATCGTGGTGTCATGCTTTCGAGTACCTGCTGTGCCCGCACTGCCTGCTTTGGTACGCCTACGCGAAGGTTGACCCGCACCCGTACCCTGCTGTGTTTGAACTGGCCTTGGGGTAGCTTTTCGCAAGGCAATGGCGGATTCTCGGAGAGAAACTAACTCTTCGTTCACATCTTTGAGCTGCCTTGACAGCTCGTCAACCCGTTTGTTTAGGCGCGTCTCCCGATCAGCCGAGTCCGAAACAAGTGCGGCCAATGTTTTCAGGATTTCTACTACAGATAACTCAATGCCCGGCAACGACGCCATCAGCCTCAGCTCTTCGTCACTCAGGGCAGTCGGGCGAGTGTTTGTTCTCGTGGTGGCCCCAGGCATGGCGGAGGTCACCAATTTCTACGAGCACTACTAGAAACACTTACTGCTACCCTACGGAAACTACCTCCAGTCCGGCCTGATGCCGGCTGGGCTCTACCAAGAAAGATTTACGGGACCTTCAAAAAGTGCAACCTACCCCTACTGGTGCTTAGACTCCTTGGACCTATATATAGGAAGATCCTCACCTCCTCGTCGGAAATCACGCCACAAACCCTGCCCCTGGATGACTCCATCACTGAAAGCAGCTATTAAAGTCAAGAGCGATCTCTACAGAATCTACCGGAAATACCCATCCCCTACAAATTTCAACAAATACAAACACCAACGTAACTATGTAAAATGCCTTTCCAGATCCTGCCATCGCTGCTACATCCGCAACCTCCGTGCCACGATATCTCCCACAAACCCTCGCCTCCCAACCCTCCCTGTGCTCATTCGTCAACTGCGAAATCCTACCAGCGCCAGGGTCATACCCTCGAAGATGGTGGGCCTCAATGGTCGAACAAGCACCTCTCCGGCATCCATTGGTAACTTATTGAACCGCCACTTCGTCAGTGCTGGTTTACAGGTTGACCCCGATGCTCCTATTCCCACTATTTCCTCCCTACCTCCACCAGCAGCTACATTGCACTCCCTGATCATCACCTCATCGACTGTTCACAAGTATATTGCAAGACTGCCTCTGAACAAATCCCCCGGAGCTGATAGGATCACCAATGAAATCCTCAGGAAACCGAGCTACTCAATTGCCTGCCCACTCACCATTCTTTTAAACTTTCCCTCTCCTCCGGCGCATTCCCGTCATGATGGAAGTCAGCCACTGTCATTCCAGTGTACAAAATTAAAGGCGACAAGAACAACCCGTCTAATTACCGACCAATCTCCCTCCTGTCCTGCATCTCCAAACTGCTAGAGAGAATAGTGTACGACCGCTTGTACGACCATATCTCCCCTCTTCTTCACCCCGCACAATCTGGTTTCCGACGTAAGAGCAACACATCCCTGCAATTGTCCCGCATAATCCAAGACCTCTGCTCCCTAAAATACCAGCGGCAGGTCTCCTGCATCTGTTTCTTCGACTTCTCCAAGGCCTTCGACACCGTGTGGCACAAGGGCCTGATCGCCAAACTTCGTGCCCATGGTGTCTCCGGCTCCCTACTCGCCTGGATATCTAGCTACCTCTTGGACCGAAATCAGTGCGTCACAGTAAATGGAACCTTATCTGACCCGAGTCTGTGACATCCGGAGTGCCCCAGGGCTCCATTTTAGGTCCCCTGCTCTTCCTCACATGCGTTAATGACCTCCCCTATTCAATTCCCAATATTTCTTTGTTTGCAGATGATACCACTGTCCTTGCTTCCTCCCCATCTCACGCCACCCTGTACCCCAGAGTTCAGACCTGTATCAACGACATTGTTCACTGGATGAGCACTTGGTACCTTAAGCCAAATGTGACCAAAACCGAGCTCCTCCTTTTTTCCCCTCCCACAGATCCAGTGCCCATCTTCCACTTTCCCGATGATCCCGGTCACCCTATCTCTGTAGCGCCCCACCATAAACACCTTGGCATTGTCATAGATTCCGCCCTCTCCCGGTCTCACCATGCTGATCATGTGTCGTCCAAAGTATGCCGATCTGTCGGCATAATGTCAAGTCACTTGTCCCATTTGCCCAAAAATTGCAGGATAATTTTTTATAAATCATACATTCTTTCCCTCTTCGCGTACGGCTTCCCTGCCTGGTCCACCATTAACAAAAGCCACATACCGTATTTCCTCGATTAATGGACCATGCTCAAATAGTAGACCCTCCTAGAGGCCTCACGGACAAAAAGTAGACCATGCTCAAATAGTAGACCCTCCTAGAGGCCTCACGGACAAATAGTAGACCATGCCCGAATAAGAGACCCGGTCTCTTATTTGAGTTCATCGCTTTGCGCATGCACACTAAGAAAGCACGTGGTGGATCAAAAAAGGACGCGATTTTAGGTTGCGCAACTACAATTTTGTAGTGGCTAGTGCTTTCTTCCATTATTTGAGCACGGTCCACTATATTTTCATTGGCACATTGCTGGAAATGGTGGATTTTTAACACGTCATAATATAGAATTTTATGACGTGTTAAAAATCCACCATTTCCAGCAATGTGCCAATGAAAATATAGTGGACCGTGCTCAAGTAATGGACCATGCCCAAATAAGAGACCGGGGGTCCAACCCTCTTCAAAAAACAAAAGACCGGGTCAATTAATCGAGGAAATACGGTAGGTAAATTAGAAATTCTCCACCGCCGTATACTGCGAATCATATTTCGTACTGATCGTTATATCTCAAATCTAGACTTGTATGCTGCTGCATCCACTACCACTCTGCAACATCACCTTGATGCTTCCAAGTGCACCCTGGCACATTCAATTTTCCTTGACCAGCACCCTGCTCATTTACAGTCCCTTAATTGGTTCAATTCAGGTGGCACCACCCGAAGCTGCGTTCGTCTCCCCCTAGCTAGGTCTACCCTATTCGTAAATTCCCCTTTCTTTTCCTCCTACTCTACGTGGCTCCAACTGCCTCCCAGTGTTAGACAAGCTCCAGATATGCCCAAATTCCGTACCCTCGTCAGACAGCACTTCAGTATCTCCCAGTAAACAAAGTCACAGTCACTACTTCCGCTGCATAGCTCGCTGAGCATCCCATTGCTTTGTAAGTTGCTAATCCCTTCCCACTTTGTGTACTTGCTCTTCATTTTCTTTTTTCTCTTCTGCCGTGGTTGGTCTCACCCTCTCCTCAATTCAATTTGCTGTCTTGACATGCCAGGAGGTGCAGAAATAAATAAATAAATAAATATATTAATAAAATGGCGCAGATGGTGCCCTAACCAGTCGGCACTCACCGCCGTCTTGGAATTGAATCGTTCTGAACAGCCGAGCTTAGGACAGTCGAAATATTTGCTTGGCCCTCAGTTGCTCTCCAAGGAAGGCATCGTTTTGAACAGCCGACAGCCGTTCTCTGTGTTCGATGCACTCTCAGTACGTGATGCTGGGGAGTTAGAACTCGCCTTCAGGCGTCGTTTCTTGATGTGACCTGCAAGCTCTTCAACAGCTGTGCAGCGCCCATTACAAACACTACCATCTTCCTTCTTTACACGCCAATTCCAAACATGAGGTCAGTGCATAATGGCGGAGGCCGTAGCTTTCGTAGTGGTGTTGGCGGATACTGCTTCTGTGGAGGTGGTGTTGAAGCAGTGCTGGTGGCGATGATGATTCCGTGGTGCTAGGGAGGATTCAGCATCTTCTTTCAAAAGCACCTCTAATCCCTGCATGCTCTGTAGCATTGACAGTGTTTGCTACTGTTAATATTCCTGCTGTAACGGATGCTGTAACTGCAAGTGGAAATGGCTGTTCTGTGTTCGATGCGCTCTCAGTACCTTATGAACGAGGGTGAGCCTATTCATTAGAATCTGATTTGTGACATACAGAGAATGGTGAACCCTCACATTACCCCGTTGGTGTTTTTGGATTCACTTCAAGTGCACTAGATAGAAAAGGTATACCATTATCCTCCTAAGTTTATTCGGCTTCAATGTCATGATTATCACCGGCCGCATTGGCCACTTCAACATTGCTATCGCTAGGATAATGCCGCACTCGGTGTTTCCAGAGTGACCTCTTGGAAAGGTATTTTTTTGAACAGCCGAGCTTAGGACATTCAAAACATTTTATCTCTGCGTGCGTTTCCTCATGTACCTTCAATTGTCGGGCACGACGGAACGCTCTACCACAGCCGTGATGCTTGTATTTAAAAGGGCGTTCACCTGTGTGCTGTCGTAAGGGCATAATAAGATTCATTTTTTCTTTGAATGTATTGCTTCCACACCCCAGCCATTGGTCTTTAGGTTTGGCTTGCTGCTCCCTGCTGTGCAGGTGTTCATTGACGGTGTGAGCTGCAAGCTCTTCCACAGTTGCGAAGCTCTTATAGCAAACAGTTCCTTCACCATTGCTCACACACACCTGACAAACATGGTTCGTTACAGCTGGTTGTGGTACTATACGATCATGGTTTTCACCATCGTTGGCCTGTCCCTTCATCGTGGCGATAGCAGAGGCATTCGTCGGCTCAGAGCCGGAACGATGCGCCATTTCTCTTTAGGCGAAAAGAAAGCAGATAGTGCTGCTGCCAACGATGGGTGCACGAGAGAAGTGCCCTTGCAGAATACAGCTTATGGTTATGTTGTGGTCGGCAGAAATCAGCACCAATGGACTGGTAGGGACTGGGTTACGCGATAGGGATAATGGACATGTTGATGGTTTTCTCGGAGCAATCACTGAGAAACAGGGCAACCCTGACACCGTCAAGTGTTTTTACTAAAATGTCGAAAGCTAAAGTAGAATTCAGGAGACATGGACAACTGCTACTCCTCAAAGAAAGGTATCACAATACCAGCTAACTGAGAAGTCATGTATTATATAATATTGCAACAAAGGTAAATAACTGGTACTAGTATGAATGTAGTGGCGAAACTGGAGGTGATTATAGTGCACGGCTGAAACTGCAGTAAGTTGGTGAGAGACGGCCACCATGACGAACAGGTCGGGACCGTTTTGAAGAGTGGTGTAGAATTGTGTGAAGTGCCTAAGGGTTCCGACCTCTACACACCCTTTAGAACATTCTGTAACATTCACACAAAAAGTATAGAGCAAGCTGTGATGCGACCTCCATTCTCACGTGTAATCAACGTCATTAGATAAGCGATGCATCCAAAAGTGGCACTGTGAATATAGAAAGATAGCAATGTAGAGAAGAGGAGGACCACAGCGCAACCTTAGACATAGACGATCAGTAGATACATCCACATATCCTTGGAGTGGAAGCTCAATGATATACCCTCATATACATCGGTGGTAGTATAGCACAATATCCTCAAGCTGAAAAAGCTTAAAAGTCCTACATTGGCATGGAAACCAGCGCTGTCAAAATCATAACAAGGAGGACGAGCTGAAGTCACATTAGATCAATGTCACTTCAGCTCATCCTCCTTGTCGTGAAATCAAATGTGTGCCACACTTCCTTTAACAAATTACCCCCCCCCCCTCCCCTTCCGTTCCCGTCCTTCAATATGTTACTCCCCACCTTTCAGGATAATGTAAGTATTTCTGATTGCAGTTCAAAAAATGCTGACCACATTGGTACCACGGCCATCAGTATAATTATCACATAGCAAAAGTCTCTATAACATTTAATTTGCACGGTTCTCCACACCACAGGATTTTCACTGACCATTTTGATAGGTAACAAAGTTGGTAAGGCTGCGTTTACATGACATCGCTGGGGGTGACAACGCAAAAACATCCTTTCGGATGGATGGTTCATTCACACGGTACGCGGAGGAAAACGTAAAACTTGTACACCCAAACCGATAGGAAACCAAAACGCTGGCCAAAGTGGAAGAATTTGGAAACGGAAATATTCTGCTGGAAATATTTCTTTTTCACTCACAAAGCGACTGTTCAGTACATGGGGTAGTGGTCTACCAGAGCAATCACACTCACGGGTAGTGGTCTACCAGAGCAATCACACTCACCACCGTGGTGGTTTTCCAGAAATGAGTAGAAGCAAAAAACCACACTCGCAGCCACAGAATAGATAAATAGCCGAAAAACATCTAAATCCATCAAAGAACCGCCAGCAAGCGGGAGAAAAGGCCGTGAAATCAAGTGAAACAGCATGGCCAGTGGTGAGCATGGGTGACTGGGCAGCAGGGGAGCGCCTGAAAAACAATGACTCCCTACATTCCTAGCCGCGACCGCTCAACCGGGCTAGAGGAAAAACACGCCTTTCGGCCAAAAAACCTTTCTATTTTCATTAATTCCTGCCCCGCTGCCAGTCAGACCCAAGAATAGAGATAGCAAGGAATGGTATGTAATAACCGGTGTATGTCATAATCATAAGCCACACACATAGGCATAGATTGTCAAGAAGAACAGCGGACGACTCCCATGAAACCAGGGTGGGTGGGCGGGCAACTTCAACTACCACGAGGAAAAACAAAGACCACGATGGCGGGTTCAACGGAGTTGCGCAGAACAAGAGCAAATGCACGAAAATATTTGTGAGTGAAAAATACGTTTTTTGCACTCTTTCGCTACACTCAGCCGTGAAAAAACAAAACTTTTCACTCACAAAGCGACTGTTCAGTACATGGGGTAGTGGTCTACCAGAGCAATCACACTCACGATGTAAAGGATAGTGAGGCCGATAGGAGAGCAGCACACATAGATTTGGACAAGGAAAAACGAGCAGTGTGGCGCATGGCGCCAGTGTGCCAAAGTCTTGGGCATTGTGACCACCATCTGTGGCCAAGTGTATAGTTACTATGAACATTATGGAGACCAGGCCAGACTTGCCCTGGGATGCTCACTAGTAGGCCAGGTTGGGTCCGGTGGCAACCGGGCGAGCACACATCAGCCAGGATAACATGATCAGCAGTGCACTCCGAGCAGACAAAATCTCTGCGAAATGCCCGAAAGTTCCCCTGCTAGGTTGCGAGTGCTACATCATGGAGTAGTACTGCCAGTAAATTCAATGTGAGGTGCTGTACTGCCGTGATTGGGCTGGATGTCCGTTCAGTTCCTGCAAGAGAAGGAATCCTGTATCGAATGCACACGTCCGCCCCTCACACACTTACTGCACACACATGCACCCTTACGCACAATCACTGTACACACACGCACATTCACTGTACACACAAACACACACACACACACACACACTCACTGTACACACACGTACTGTACACACACACACACACATCCTGTACACACACATACTGTACACACACGTACTGCCCGTGCACGTACACTCCTCCGCGTGCCCCGACAAAAAACGGGGTGAAAAGCCGGTACCGAGACATAAAAAACCCACATACCTCTATGTAACTCTCACTCTCTCTCTCTCTCTCTCTCTCTCTCTCTCTCTCTCTCTCTCTCTCTCTCTCTCTCTCTCTCTCTCTCTCTCTCTCTCTGAGGCTCTCTCTCTCTTCCGGTTTCAACATGTCTGTAATCATTCATAACCACATGATCGTTCATCAAGTCATACACCATCATGTGTCATCACTGCCCATCAGGCTTCTCTCTCATCATGGCATCAAGCCATACACAACCATGTGCCATCACTGCCCATCGGGTTTCTCCCTCATCATGGCATCAAGCCATACACAACCATGTGTCATCACTGCCCATCGGGCTTCTCTCTCATCATGGCATTAAGCCATACACAATCATGTGTCATCACTGCCCATCGGGCTTCTCCCTCATCATGGCATCAAGCCATACACAACCATGTGTCATCACTGCCCATCGGGCTTCTCCCTCATCATGGCACCAAGCCATACTCATCACTGCCCATCGGGCTTCTCCCTCCCCCTCATCATGGCATCTAGCCATACACAATCATGTGTCATCACGGCCCATCGGGCTTCTCCCTCATCATGGCATCAAGCCATACACAATATTGTGTCCTCACTGCCCATTGGGCTTCTCCGTGATTATTCCATCAAGCCCTACGCAATCATGTGTCATCACTGCCCATCGGGCTTCTTACTCACTCCGTCATCACTCACATACACACTAAATAATGGCAAGCCGGGTTACCCATTTATACACCACACAAGGCCGTTCCCAATCGCTTGCATCATGTCCAGTTGTGGGTGATCCGGTGTCTGTTCCACAGCCTAGGTACTGGCTTGGTACTGAGAGGACAGCAAGAGGAAAACATATATAAATACTTCATTAAGATTCAACACCGAAAACATAAGGACGGCATGCACAAACGAGATCAAGATACGTAACGCTTTAACCAGTTGACTTGGCCTGGCAGCTGACTGGGGTGTCTCGCACACCTTACACAATCAAAGTGGTGGCTTAACTTTCATGAATTGGTTTGGTGTTACAACAGTGGAGTTGTGCAGTGTGCCATCATGTTACCTCACCTCGCACATTGCAGACTGCAGCGACCGAGTGAGGACTACGCGCTACCTGCCGCTTTAGCTATCGCTCCGTCTGGAACGTACACTTATATTGAGCGTGTTCGGGAACCCTAGTCTTACTCTCTGGACGAAGGAAACCTGGACAGTACTGCTTCCCACCCCTGGTCAACATCGCGTGCCCCCCCCTGCGGTTGCTGTCCCATTATCTGTTGTGTTGTTGTCGCTTGCTGCAATAGCCCATGACTATTGTCATACATGTTTGCACTCGTACAATCCCAGGCTGTACTTTGGAACTGTTTCCATTGCCCATGTACTCCTTATTCTTTGCTTGCTTTTATGCTGAGAGAACATATGCTGGCTCCCTGTACTGCTTAGCCGCGTACTCATTCGGTAGAAATGTGTGAATAATACTACTAATAATCTGACGTGAGTGAGGTGGATGGGCACCTCAGGAACACAAGTTTGAAGTCAGCAAGCAGTCAACTTTTGCGTGAATTTCTTCCGGAACCATGTCTGGTGGGCCCCACCCGTGAAAAAAACAAACAAACATTTGTCTCGTCCTGCCGGCCAATTGTCCCCCCTTGCGTGTCCGATGGCTGCGGACGTCGAAATCTGTTACACCCCGATTACGCCTGGCCGGAAATCTACTAGCATTTTGCACGATGTTTGACTTGGACAACATTTACTGCCATGCCATTGTTGCCCGATTTTTGTACTCAGACTGACAAACTAACTACTCTTGTTGTTCATGGTTGCCTCTACAAACACGATAGAGTCATGTACATCGCTCTGCACATCCATAACATTCTGATGGTCCTGTGACATTGATCATGCACCCTGTGTAGGGCCTAGGGCGGTACGGGCTGGGCGTTTGTTTGCTCCCTTGAATACGACGGCATGTACACCCCTTTCGATTGTGTCAACTACATGATTATGTACTTCGTAAATTATCGAAAAAACATCCACAGTCTCAAGTACTGATACTTATCTTTTCTCTCCGGTCCATGTGCGGTCCGAAAACTGGCTGGCTGTCCCAGTGAACTCCGGTTGGTGTTGTCAACAGACAGCTACGACCTTGCTGCCCTTCGCCACGATATCAGACAACTACTTCGGTATGACTCCGGTGTCACCTCTGCCAGGAGCTTTGCCACCATTTGGGACACGATGTTGTGATCGACAGCGCTCATCACCGACTCCGTAGACTCTCGATCCCATCACTGCGCCCACGGAAAACTCTCAAGGACTCGCTGAAGCCTTTGAGGAGTATGGTTGCGGTACAGGTAGGTGTCGACTCGACATGTCGGAACTGAGTGACCAATTGTTTTGTCAACTAAATTTTACTTCCACAATCTTTGCTGGTCGTCCGAAACGCCCTGATTTGTGTAGCTGTCAACGGTGACTCTGCTCCGCCTGGTCCCAAACTTGCTTGTGTGTGGCGGATTGCGCTCAGCTCGTTTTAGCTGTTTCCGCCTTTCGCAGATCGATCTGCAGCTCCCAAAAACGTCAGGTTACTGGTACATCAGCTTGCAGGCCCAATCAGGCGATGTGGACCTTTTGTAGGCTGGACCGATTCATTATAGACGGTGCACGGCACTGTCGTTTCTTTCTTCTGGACTATTACACTGTAGATCTACTCTGAAAAATAATAAGATGAGTTGTGGTGTTGTGTGGCTGCGAGTGGAAACTAAAAACTGGAGCACTTGAAAACTTCAACTACCACGAGGAAAAACAAAGACCACGATGGCAGGTTCAACGGAGTTGCGCAGAACAAGAGCAAATGCACGAAAATATTTGTGAGTGAAAAATACGTTTTTTTGCACTCTTTCGCTACACTCAGCCGTGAAAAAACAAAACTTAGTTTTCGCCCGTACACGCGGATTCGATGTATCCGACAATCAAAACAATTATTTTTACAATGTTTAGCATGTGAGGAGTGCTGTGATGTGATTTGCTTTCAACTATACGTTGAGGGTGACTGGTGCTTCCACCATAACACTTGGCACATGACGTCCTTGGGTGGATCCTTGGGTGGATCCTTGGCTCCTGCGTGGATGCGCTAAAACGATACAAACGGAGATCGCCCAGCCCGGATCAGCTTTGGTCATGTACACGGGCGAAAACGAAAAAAGAAATGCGAGACTGAAAACGGAAAACTGGCCTTGCGTTGTCTTGTAAACTCAGCCTAAAGGCCGATTCATACTTCATTTCGCATACGTGGTGTTGTGAATGTGGACCAAGAGCGCTGCGTGGAGAGGTAGACGGTTTGTTAAAAGAAAATTTGTGATTATTTTTTTAATCTCCCCAAAAGCAGTCCAGGTGAAGTTGCAGGAAATATTGACAAAGTCGTCCATACAAAGTAAGCCCGCAAAACGTGCCACGCATCCTAATGACGCAACAGCCAAATTAACCACCTAGAAATCCAGTTAATGTCAATTTGTGGAACTGGGATGAGTCGGAACTCTAGTCCCACCGACAATTTTCTTCCCACTCAAAATATGAAGACGTTGTCTTTACGAACACAGCTCTTCAGGATCATGACAAACAAACGTAAGACATAACATGATTATGACTACAAGAGGGAAACAGCAAACATGTAGAATCCGAATGCCTATCGGTGAGGGAAACGAAAGGTTGTTAATTATTATGGGCTAGCGAACAGTAGCAACTAACAAGCTATTTAAAATTTCACTTATCAAACTTATGTCTCATTACGCTGATTTATTGTGAGTGCTAGCTGTGTATTCAGTGGAGGGCAGAGCATTGATCAGGATGTGAACGGTGGGACTAAGCTGTGGCCAATAAGGCTTCTGGGAGTCGACGATCATGCGCAGAAGAGTGAGCTGTTTTGTTTTGGAATCCTTCTCAGTGATGAAGCCAGATACAAAGTTTACATCGCTTTGTATCATATTTCTGCTTCTCAGTCTAATGATGTTGGTCGAGGGGGTAAGGCCGTTTGTTAAGCGCGGATTGCTGGGATTTTGGTGTACGTGAGCGCGGCTGTTGCTGCTGCTGTGTTGATGACGGTGCTGGCACATGCTGCTCTAGTGGTTGCGCGAAAGCATCATCTGCTTCTGAAGCTTGTCCCTTGGCCTTGATAGGTGTTCCTACTGGTGAGGTCGTTGTTGAAAGTGCCAGACACTCGTTCTCAGTCTTCGATGTACTCTCACTAACTGATGATGGAGAGTTAGGACACACCTCAGGCTCTCACTGACCAGATATGGAGAATGGTGAACCCTCACTTTCGCCCGCTGGGGATCCTGGCTTCACTTCGAGAGAACTGGTTGGAGAAGGTATATTATCCATATCCTCGTCACTTCCTTCAGATTCATCGTCATGATAATCATCTGCCACATTGGCCACTGCAGCATTGCTATGGCTAGCATGACGACGTTGTAGATGTACCGTGACTGTGCTCGCGCGCGTAAATGTTTTGGAACATCCAGGCTTAGGACATTTGTAATATTTGCCTGTGTGCGTTAATTTGTGGTCTATGAGAGACCTGCGATGAGCAAATGCCATTTCGCAGCCTTTAGTATCGCATTTCAAAGGGCGCTCACCGGTGTGCTGTCGGATGTGTATAACAAGTGACTCTTTGTTCTTGTATGCCTTGCGATCACAACCCTGCCATTGGCATTTATAGCTAGTTTCCTGCTGCATGCTGTGACGTTTTCTTGCCGTCAGGTGTTCTTTCTCGATGTGAACGGCAAGGTCTTCAACAGTAGTGCAGTGCTCATCACAAACACTACCATCATCGTTGTCCACACGCCACTTACACACGTGATATCCGTGCATCGCGGCAGAAGCAGTAGCTTTGGTCGATCCGGAGCCGGTAGATTCCGCCATTAATCCGTCTATGGATTCACCGATAGCAGTACTGCTTGCAACATACGATGTACCACGGCGATGTTCTTATACAGATTATGGTTTGGTTAGATTGTGGTCGACAACAATCAGCACCAATAGGCTGGCTGGCAGGGATTGTCTAACGCGATAGAAAGAATGGACGTGTTGATTGTGTCCTCTCAGCAGGCACTGAGAAATACTAGTAGTTGTGCTAAAGTCGAAAAATAACATAGAAGTCAGGGTAACTGCACAACTAAATCTCCACACGGATATTTACAACACTGAAAGCTGATGTTAAAGTATTCTTATACTATTGGAATAAATGTAGATGAGTGGTAAGAGTAAAACTGGGTGACTGTTCTGGCGATGAATGTTATGCTCTACCACGGCAGACACAATGTGGCGAGACATTTCCACCAGGCTGAAAAGTTCGCTAGAATTTTGGATAGTGGCGTAGAATTTTTGGGGAGATTAAGGGTCTAAAGAATCGAAAATAGTTGTCCTCGTACCGTGTGGTCTTTCGATCCTGACAATTTAGAGAACCACAAGGGTTCACACCAATCCGTGCTAGTATAGCACTAACTAAACACGTCGGGCGTAGGTGCGAAAACCAACATAGATATCAAAACAAATGTCCAAAAAAGCGAAACATGTAAGTTCCAGATTGCTAGATCGTAATGCTAAATTTACTCCGCAAACCGAAAACAGTTCCCATATCACACAATCATGCTTGTGTTAATGCTGAGCTGAAAGCACATTCGGCCAATGTCATATTTCAGCTCATCCTTTTTTTTTGCGCTAACAATTTTCCTGCCTTTGTAACTTATCACCCACAACCACCCCCCCCCCCCCCCATACACACACACACATCCTTGTCTTTCGCATTTCACAAGCAATCGTTGAGGACATGCAAGTACTTCCGAGTGAAGTTTGAAATGTTGGTTAGAGTGATACCAAGACAATAATCAATAATCACATAACCGAAGTAGCTAGACCCACTTCTTCGCACTGTTGTCCACGGCGCGGGTTCATCCCCTAACCTTTTGGGAGGCTACAAAGCAGGAAATTGCCAACATTCCACTGTAATTGTTCTGCGCTTCCATGAACCACACAATCTTACTTTGCCTTTCAGAGTTCGCCAGGTGTTTACTACGCTTGAAACTAGTGCTATATTAAGTTTTTAGAACTAGTGGTAGTTCTTGAAAAGTATCTCATTAGTATATCATTTTCCCATCCAACTCAATTATCGAGATGTGAATGACCCACAAAAACAGTAAATTCATCAAGCAGAGAGTGATTCATTTCTCAGTGGAATGGTGCGGGTGGGGCGGCGGTCAAGGCTATGAAGCAATTGCTTATGAAAATCGGCAAAGGAGACGCCTATAACATCAGTGCCTTCAGGGAAGGATTCCTGGAATGGCGTAGCACGCCGAGTGCAGTAGGACAAGCCTGGCCCAGCTGCTGTTTGGAAGGCCAACGAGGACATAAGTTCCAACACTCCCTGCAAATCTGCAGCAGTACGCTGCCCACAGCTGCAGCGCTCCCCAACAGGTTTCATCCCGGCTAGGCAAACCTCTGCCCCCTCTGCACGTAGGCGATAAGGCATTGATCCAAAGCCAGCCTTCAAACGCTTTTATAATGGAATGAACGGTCACAAGATGCACTTGAAGAGGACGCAGCTACATGGTGCAGACGGTAACTGGGTCCAGCTTCTGGCGGGGCAGATGGTTCCTCCGGCCGCGTGCATAGATTGACTGGGCATGCTTTTCTGCTTTTTCCTTGTTGCGTGTGCGCTACGCAGCTTTTTCAAATATCAATTTCAGGATTTTTGTGTTAGTGCTCCAAAGTCGCGCACAAGCCGAGGGGGGTTGTGGTGATATTATAGCACCTTTCTCTGCATGCGACTTGGCAATTAGGCTGCTACTGTTTCCACCTGCTTCCATGCACTGTTGCGGGCTGCACTGCTGGACCTCACGCGCCTTGCGCAAAAGGTTAGCACATTCACATGTCACCTTTCACGCAGCCTTTGCAGCCATTGCGTTTCACTGATCTTTTCATTCTCATCCTTCGTAGAGTTGGTCTTTGTCTGAAAGCTATATAAATCGGAGGTAATATAGCTGAAGAAATTCAGGCTCGAATGCTGCCGTGTGAAAACACGGACAGATAAACAAAAAAAGATCTAAAAAACTCGACCAACCAAGAACGTATGCCCTTTCAAACAAACATGCTTATGTAAATGCCCATGCTTGCTGCTTCATACTAAAAAAACATCACAGTCATGCAAACAACAATGTTAAAATCGGGACTAGGTGGGCGAGCTGAAGTCACTTTGGACCAAATTAACTTTAGCTCATCCTCCTTGTTGCGATACAAATATTTTGCCTCGAGAATTAACGCTAGGCCTGATTAACCCCTTTGGGCTAGAAATCTGATAATCCTGAGTGCAGGTCGATACATGTTGACCACAGTGGTACCAGGTCCACCAGTAACGTTATCACATTACTACAAACAAACGAACAAAAGACGTTACAGAATTGTGCCTACAAGACACAACATCAAACGTGAAGAATCCCTGCAGCAGGGGAGATTGAGTCGACGACAAATATGGCCAAAAGGTCCTTACCGGGGTCCCATGCTACTATGATCTAGCATGATAAACAGAAAACAAATCTAAAAATTAATAGTACTTCGAAGTAGGCATTGTAAGACACATGAGGAAAATATATTTAGAGTAGCAAAGATGTACATGTACAAGTACGTGTAAAATTTGTTTGGTTCATTAGAATACTCTGACGGTCCGATGTCCTGAAGAACGTATTCAATGTGGCCTAGCAAGTGGTAGCAACTAGCTAGCTATTCTACTTGTCTAAACACACTGATTTCGTGTGAGTAATAAGGTTACGTATCCAGGTGTACAGCAGAGCATTGATTGGTCTGTGAACGCGGCGGCGACTAGGCTGCTGTCTACCAGCATTCAGGATGTGAATGATCACGCGCAGAAAGGTATGGTGCTATGAATCCTTGTCAGTGTTGAAGCTAGATGAAAATCTTATACCCTGTGTAAGCTATTTTTGCAACGGAGTCAAAAGCTAATGGCGACGGGGGTGCTGCTGTTTCATGGGCGGAGATTGCTGCGATGTTGGTGTTAGTGGCTGGAGCGGTAATAAGGCTTCGGCAGATTAAGCTGCTGTCTATCAGCATTCAGAAAGGGGATGGTTTCGGTCCACAGACTTGCTGCTACGGGGATGGGCTACAGGGGTGTTGGTGCTGGCAACTGCTGCTTCGATGGTAGTGGAGGTGATGGGCACTACGCTCCCGTGGTGGTGGAAGTGTTTGTTGTAGCTGCCGCGGTGCGCCTACTCCGGTGCTGAGGTGCTGCTGATGCTGTGGTGCTGCTGGTGCTGTGGTGCTGCTGGCGCTGTGGTGCTGCTGGTGCTGTGGTGCTGCTGGTGATGTGGTGCTGCTGGTGCTGTGGTGTTGCTGGTGATGTGGTGATGCTGGTGCTGTGGTGGTGACGGCGTTGGTGGCGGTCCTGGATATTGATGCTGATGCCATGGTGGTTGTGTGTGGTGATGCTGCTGCGGTGCAGCGGTGGTGGTGTTGCTGCGTGCTGCATTTTCGGTGGCGGCCATCCAGAATCCTGCTGCTGCTGCTGTGGTGGTGCCAATCCATGGTCCTTCTGCTGCGGCTGTGGTGGCAGTCCTGGGTGCTGGTCCTGCTCTGGTGATGGCGGGGCTGGGAGCAACTTCTGTCATGGGAGTCTTGGAACTTGCCGCTGCGGTAGTTGTGGTGGCCGGTACTGATGCTGTGGAGGCTGTGGTGCAGCTGTGGCGGTGTCTGCGATGATTCCGTGGTGTTAGCGAGGATTCAGCATCTTCTTTCAAAATCACCTGTCATCCCTACTTGCTCTGTAGCATTGACAGTGTTTGCTACTGATTATATTCCTGCTGTAACGGATGCGGTAACTGCAAGTGGAAATAGCTGTTCGGTGTTCGATGCGCTCTCAGTACCTTATGAACGAGGGCGACCTTTGTTACATACAGAGAATGGTGAACCCTCACATTCCCCCGTTGGTGTTCTTGGATTCACTTCAATTGAACTAGATGGAAAAGGTATATCATTATCCTCATCTGTTTATTCGGCTTCAAGGTCATGCTGATCACCAGCCGCATTGGCCACTTCAACATTGCTATCCCTAGGAGGATGCCGCACCCGGTGTTTCCAGAGTACCTTCAATTGTCGGGCACGACGGAATGCTCTACCACAGCCGTGATGCTTGTATTTAAACGGGCGTTCACCTGTGTGCTGTCGTAAGGGCATAATAAGATTCATTTTTTCTTTGAATGTCTTGCTTCCACACCCCAGCCATAGGCATTTAGGCTTGGCTTGCTGCTCCCTGCTGTGCAGGTGTTCATTGACGGTGTGAGCTGCAAGCCCTTCCACAGTTGCGAAGCTCTTATAGCAAACAGTTCCTTCACCATTGCTCACACACCCCTGACAAACATGGTTCGTTACAGCTGGTTGTGGTTCTACTAGTATACGATCATAGTGTTCACTATCGTCAGCCTGTCCCTTCATCGTGGCGGCAGCAGAGGCATTCGTCGGCTCAGAGTCGGTAGGATCCGCCATTTCTCTTTAGGCGAAAAGAACGAAGGTAGTGCTGCTGCCAACGATAGGTGCACGGGAGAGGTGCTCTTGCAGAATACAGCTTTATATGGTTAGGTTGTGGTCGGCAGAAATGAGCACCAATAGATTGGTAGGGACTGGGTTGGGCAATAGGGATAATTGACGTGTTGATGGTTTTCTCGGAGCATTCACTGAGTGTGGGAAACAGGGCAACGCCGACACCGTCAAGTGTTTTTACTAAAATGTCGAAAGCTAAAGTAGAATTCAGGAGAAATGGACAACTGCTACTTCTCAAAGATATCACAATTCCAGCTAACTGAGAAGTCATGTATTATATAATATTGCAACGAAAGTAAATAACTGGTACTAGTATGAATGTAGTTTCGAAACTGGAGGTGATTATAGTGCACGACTGACTCTGCAGTAAGTTGGTGAGAGAGGGCCACCATGACGAACAGGTCGGGAGCGTTTTGAAGAGTGGTGTAGAATTGTGTGAGAAATGAAGTGCCTAAGGTGGCATCTCCACACCCTTTAGAACAATGTGTAACATTTACACAAAAAGTATAGAGGAAGCTGTGATGCGACCTCCATTGTCACGTGTAATCAACGTCACTAGATAAGCGATGCATCCAAAAGTGGCACTGTGAACACAGAAAGATAGCAATGTAGAGAAGAGGAGGACCACAGCGCAACCTTAGACATAGACGATCAGTAGATACATCCACATATCCTTGGAGCGGAAGCTCAATGATATACCCTCATTTACATCGGTGGTAGTATAGCATAATATTCTCAAGCTCAAAAAGCATTAAATTCGTACAATGGCATGGGAACTAGCGCTGTAAAAATCACACCAAGGAGGACGAGCTGAAGTCACATTAGACCATCCTCCTTGTCGTGAAATCAAATTTAAGCCACCGTACTTTTAACAAATTTACCCCCACCCTTCCGTTCCTGTCCTTCCATATGTTACTCCCCACCTTTCAGGATAATGTAAGTAGTTCTGATTGCAGTTCGAAAAATGTTGACCACATTGGCACCACGGCCATCAGTATAATTATCACATAGCAAAAGTCTCAAGAACATTTTCTTTGCACGGTTCTCCACACCGCAGGATTGTCACTGACCATTTAGATAAGTAACAACGTTCGCAAGGCCGCGTTTACATGACACCGCTGGGGGTGAAAACGGAAACACATCCTTTCGGATGGACGGTTCATTCACACGGTACGCGGAGGAAAACGTAAAACTTGTACACCCAAACCGGAAGGAAACCAAAACGCTGGCCAAAGTGGAAGAATTTGGAAACGGAAATGTTCTACTGGAAATATTTCTTTAGTTTTCGCCCGTACACGCGGATCCGATGTATCCGACAATCAAAACAATTATTTTTACAATGCTTATCATCTGAGGAGTGCTGTGATGTGATTTCAACTATACGTTGAGTGTGACTGGTGCTTCCACGATAACACTTGGCACATGGCGTGCTTTGGTGGATCCTTGGCTCCTGCGTAGATGCGCGAAAACGATACAAATGGAGACCGCCCCGCGGCCCGGATCAGCTTTGGTTATGTACACTTACGAAAACGAAAAAAGAAATGCGAGACTGAAAACGGAAAACTGGCCGTGCGTTGTCGTGTAAACGCAGCTTAAAGGCCGATTCATAGTTCATTTCGCATACGTGGTGTTGTGAATGTGGGCGAAGAGCGCAGTGTGGAGAGGTAGACGGTTTGTTAGAAGAAAATTTGTGATTATTTTTTTAATCTCCCCAACAACAGTCCAGGTCAAGTTGCAGGAAATACTGAAAAAGTAGTCCCTACAAAGTAAGCCCGCAAAACGTGCCACGCATCCTAATGACCCAACAGCCAAATTAACCATCTAGAAATCCAGTTACTATCAAATTCTGGAACTGGGATGAGTCGAAACTCTAGTCCCACCGACAATTTGCTTCCCACTCAAAATATGAAGACGTTGTCTTTACGAACACAGCTGAAGGATCATGACAAACAAACGTAAGACATAACATGATTATGACTACAAGAGGGAACAGCAAACATGTAGGCTCCCAAATTCCGTTAGGTTACAGGAGACTCAGCGGTCACCATAATTATAATGACAACGAATTCCGCATTGACGTGTTATGCTAGTGAAAGAATCTAGGCTGTTTAACAACAGAAAAAAATCTTTAAAAACTAGATCTGAGACACACTTCAAGAAAAGACAGGAATAGGACGAGCAAGACAGTCATACAATGTATGTGTAAATTGTGATCTTTTCATCCGAATGCCTATCGGTGAGGCAAACTGAAGATCGTTTATTATTATGGGCTAGCGAACAGTTGCAACTAGCCAGCTATTTAAAATTTCACTTACTACCTTCGGAACTTTAAACCAGCTACAGCCATCACCTAATTAAGTAAGAGACAACCAGCTCCAGTGGTTGTCACCTTTCACCACTTGCTGTCATTCACGCTTTGCACTGCCGCTATTTACACTTTGCTTTGTGAGGATATAAACCAATACTGATCCAGATTTCCAATTACTGTTTTCTGATGATCGCTTAGTGCGTGAAACTCTGAGTAAAAACACTTCCTCTGTCCTTCTATTGTTTGAACCAGCTCTACCACTCGGTATTGAGCACTCTCTTGGACAGCCTGGAACCTCTCTGTTTTACAGGTCGCTCCCCTGTTCCCAGGGTTGAGCACTCTCCCTGGCTGTTCAAATTCGAAGATGGACAACCCAAGACCGCTACATCTGGATTACTCACTGAAGAACATTCCCATCCCTTCAGAAGACGCCTACACTACGAGGCTGATCGAGAAGGTTGAAAGCGTGTTGAAGCGGATGCGGTGGAAGGCGTTTTTCTACCTGAAAGGACCGACAACCGACGATCCAAAAGAAACCTATGGCCTCAAATCCCGGAAATGTCCGCCCCAAGTCGACGAACTGAAGGCGTTCGAGGACGATGCGTTAAAAATGATTGAGATGATTGAGTTTCGTAGAGTCGCTGATCCCTTTCAGCAACGACTCCGAAGCGACATCCAGAAAATCAGAGCATCACCGGACATCATCGTGCCAGCTGACAAGACCAGAAACCTCTACGAAGTCAACAAAGAGCAGTACACAAAACTGCTGAGCAACAACATCACCAAGCATTACAAACCTACACCGGCAGAGACTTACGACCAGATCAACTCGGAAGCTCAGACAATTGCTGCGACGCTGGAGCTGGACGACAGAATGGATGCAATGGCGAAGAAGGACGCATACATCACGCTGAAGGACCATAAAGACAACTTTTCCCGGTCCCTGCCATGCCGGCTCATTAATCCCTCAAAGAGTGAAATCGGCATAGTCTCGAAGTCTATACTGGATACCGCTCTAAAACAACTCCGTCCCCAGCTGCAGATTAATGCATGGAGGAACACGGCAGCGGTGATAGAGTGGTTCTCAAGAATACCAGAGAAAGAAAACTGCATATTCGTGTGCTTTGACATCGTAGATTTCTACCCCTCAATCTCCGAAGACCTCCTCCAGAGATCCGTCGAATTCGCCCGCCGCTACACGGACATCTCCCAGGAGGAGGGTGACATAATATTCCACGCCAGGCGATCTCTGCTGTTCGGCTTGGAGAGGCACTGGGTGAAGAGACACAACGAGCACTTTGACGTCACAATGGGGTGCTATGATGGGGCTGAGGTGTGTGAGCTTGTTGGAGCCTTCGCCCTCGCCATGATAGCGGACGTGTTCAACGGCCGAGACGTCGGGTTGTATCGCGACGACGGCCTGGCTGTGTTCAGGAATGCATCAGGACATGAAGCTGACCGAATAAGAAAGGAGATGAACAAAATATTCCAGAACCTCGGACTGAAGATAACGATACAGACAAACCTGAAGAGAGTCGACTTTCTGGACGTGACATTGGACCTGACCACCGGAAAGTACTGCCCTTACCGGAAACCGAACGACAAGCCGATGTACATCAACTGCCAGTCAAACCATCCACCTACAATCATCCAGAACCTACCTGCATCGATCAGCAGAAGACTAACAGATATTTCCAATGATGAAGATGTCTTCATAGATGCGACTCCGATCTACAGTGACGCGCTGAGGAAGAGTGGATACCGGGAGAACGTACAGTATTTTGACGAGCGTAAAACGGACGAGACAAAGAAGAAGAAGAAAAGGAATCGCCCTCGGAACATCATATGGTTCAACCCACCATTTAGCAAGAACGTCGCCACCAACGTTGGACATCGCTTCCTCCAGCTAGTGGCCAAACACTTCCCCAAAGGCTCAAGCCTCAACAAAATCTTCAACCGGAACTCTGTAAAGGTTAGCTACAGTTGCATGCAGAATATCGCCACTATCATCAAGCAACACAATAACACGATTCTACGACCCAAGAAACAAGCTAACGGAGGTGACAACGATACCAGGACTTGTAACTGTCGGGCGAAAGACTCGTGTCCACTGGACGGAGCGTGTCTAACGGAGAGTATCGTATAAAAGGCAAGAGTCACCGCAGGTATGGAGAAGAAGGAATATACTGGATTAACAGCAACAACATTCAAACAACGCTACTATAACCACCAATCCTCATTCCGCCACAGACAACACGAGAAGGACACCCGCCTATCGCAGTACGTCTGGACCAAAAAGGATGAAGGGAAGGCATGCAGCATTCAATGGGCGGTACACCGCAGAGCAGCGGCCTACAGCAACAAAAGCAAAAGGTGCAACCTGTGCCTGGCAGAGAAATTGGCAATCGCGCAAGCACCCAAGCACCTCTCTCTGAACAAAAGGAGTGAGCTTGTGTCGAAGTGTCGCCATGAGAATAGGTACTACCTTCGGAACTTTAAACCAGCTACAGCCATCACCTAATTAAGTAAGAGACAACCAGCTCCAGTGGTTGTCACCTTTCACCACTTGCTGTCATTCACGCTTTGCACTGCCGCTATTTACACTTTGCTTTGTGAGGATATAAACCAATACTGATCCAGATTTCCAATTACTGTTTTCTGATGATCGCTTAGTGCGTGAAACTCTGAGTAAAAACACTTCCTCTGTCCTTCTATTGTTTAAAATTTCACTTATCAACTTATTTGTCATTACACGGATTTACCGTGAGTGCTAGCTGTGTGCATTCAGTGGAGGGCAGAGCATTGATCAGGATGAGAACGGTGGGACTAAGCTGCGGCCAATCAGCCTTCAGGCAGTCGATGATCACGCGCAGAAGAAGGAACTGTGTTGTTTTTGGAATCCTTCTCAGTGGTGCAGCCAGATACAAAGTTTACATCGCTTTGTATCATATGTCTGCATCTCAGACTAATGATGTTGGTTGCGGAGGAAAGGCCGTTTGTTAAGCGCGGATTGCTGGGATTTTGGTGGCCGTGAAAGCGGCTGCTGCCGCTGTGGTGATGGCGGCGCTGAGACATGCTGCTCTAGTGGTTGCGCGAATGCATCATCTGCTTCTGAAGCTTGTCCCTTGGCCTTGATAGGTGTTCCTACTGGTGAGGTCTCTGCTGTAACGGCTGTTGAAAGTGCCAGAGACTCGTTCTCAGTCTTCGATGTACTCTCACTACCTGATGATGGAGAGTTAGAACACACCTCAGGCTCTCACTCATCAGATATGGAGAATGGTGAATCCTAACTTTCTCCCGTTGGTGATCCGGGATTCACTTCAAGAGAACTGGTTGGAGAAGGTATATGTTGGACTCAGTAGAGCGTCCAGCCCCTATATGATGTCCAACCCCTATATAGAGTCCATTGGTCCAAAATCCACTGTACAGAGTCCAAACTTGGAATCAACTGTGAGCTCAAAGTTTCGATGGACATCACTCCCTGTATAGAGTCCAGCCAACTGGCTTCACCCCTATATAGAGTCCATTGGTCCAAAATCAACTGTACGGAGTCCAAACTTTGAAATCAACTATAAAGAGTCTTTATGTGGACAACACCCCCTGTATAAAGTCCAGCCAATTAGGCATCCCCTATCGAGTTCGAAAATAGACATAGGATCTGCTGTAAGCAGTGAATATTAACCAGAAAACGGCCTCTCCCTTTAATCCTTTACATCATTCACTTCTCAAGATAAAAAATATGTATTGAGGCGCCACTGCAGCCACTTCATTACATGAAAAACCCAACAAACACCATCCTCAAATCAAGTGGTCTCTTCGCAGACGCTGCAAATTACAACATCTCAATCATGTAGTGTTGCCAAATTATTGTGCACGCACACACACATGCACACACCCACACAACGCCAAGAAAATAACTAGAAAAAAACCAAGAATCGAAAGAGAATAATGGAGAGCCCAGGATTAATTATTTGTTTTCAAATTATTGTGCGCGCGCACACACACACACACACACACACACACACACAAACTTATACAACGCCAAGAAAACACCAAGAAAAGAGTAGAGACACAATACACACGCAACTCCAACAGCCATGCAAACGTCCACCCATTTACATGTAAAGTCAAGAGGGATAACAAATAATTATACGAAACGAATGCGTACGGGGACGGGTACACGCATGTTTACATACACGTAGTAGTGTAAGAGAGTAACATAGTGCAGTGGTCAGCATAATACTAGCACATGCTGAGAGTGCAATAGCAAGCTTCACCATTGCTCATGGCCATGCAAATGTTCAGCAGCACTCAGTTCCGCAAGCTTCTGAAGATCAGCACACCTGCAACAAATAGATAGCACAAGGATACGCTTATTACCGTAATGATGCATGGGAGCACACAACTACCGAGTTCTCAACGAATGTGATGCTCAATGAAAATCAATCCACTCAAAGACCTGTGACGAGGTGATGGTGGGGACAATAATCTATTAGTAATACGAGGAATAAGATCGTTTGTGCACACTCAAGACGCACAGACACACCAACATACATGTAGTGTACACAGTGTTTCACTTCACTGCAACTAAATTGAAATGAGATGATTTGAACAATCTGTACAGCGTTGCTGTCAGTCAGTCTTCCCCAAGATGGAAATGCAATGATTTGTTGTCACGAGGCAGTTTCACTGACACAATGTCATGCTGGTGGCATCAAAACGGTTACTTCAGGGAATACGAGTATTAGCTTGAGAAGCTTTTTTTGTCATTGGCATACAAGCAATCCTCCTAGTCCTACTACTACTACTACTAGTACACTGGCACTGCGTTTGTGGATCCCATTGTATTTGACATCATACTACAGGAAGAGTGTCGTGGAGTTCACATAATTATCACAGGGATAAACTTGAATACATTTCTCATGAAATAAAATAATAATTGATGATAGCTAGACGATCATATACGATTGATGCAAAGTCCTTGCAGTCCTTGAGGACTATTACGAAGTGGTTGATTACTTTTAGGGCATTCATTCAAGCAACATCAAACAAACGCGATACGCTCCTTGAAAATGGAAAAAAAATTCAAGCATAACGACAGAACAGCAGACCAATCGAAACGAGTAAAAGCTTCCTTACCTCAGTCATCGTCCTGCCA
The DNA here is from genome assembly GCF_964019385.1 of Sycon ciliatum. Lineage (NCBI taxonomy): Eukaryota > Metazoa > Porifera > Calcarea > Leucosolenida > Sycettidae > Sycon > Sycon ciliatum. The sequence goes on along the minus strand of NC_088648.1, from coordinate 1,305,542 downwards.
TGTAGTAAGTTGGACAGCCTTTTGACACGGTGGTACAGGCAGCTCTTGTCCAGTCAAACAGGGGTATCCTTGTGGCGTCGAACGAAAGAGAGTGTCAGTGTATCTGACTCGTCAGATTGCAACTGTGCTGAACTTTTCTCTTTCTCCGCTTTCTGCTTTCATCCCTTGCTCTTATGAAACCGTTCAAACGTCTTACTGGCAGCAATGGCCAGCCAAACAGGGGATCCTTGTGGCGTCGAACGAAAGAGAGCGTCAGTGTACCTGACTCGTCAGATTTGAACTGTGCTGAACTTTTCTCGTTCTGCAATTTCTGCGTTCATCCCGCGCACTGATGAAACGTCTTCAGAGAACCACAAGACGCTTTCCAGATTTGATTTTGAACGTCTCCTTATCCTCCTTGGTTAGCTCGAGACAGATTACTGTCAGCAACTGCACAGCAGAATTGGCAGCCATGGCTGAAGTGAAGAAAGGAATGCGCTGCCACGAGGCAAGCAAAACTGAAAATGTGTTCTCTTTCGGGCACAACACACAGGACGGCGTGACTGGATAAACTGGACTCCTGGACTGTGAATAGGGGACTTGTAGAAAAAGTGTACTCCTTATAGGGGATTGCGCGGCAGGATGAAGCTGATCAAAACTGAGTGGACTCCTGGACTCTGTATAGTGGATTTTGGACCAATGGACTCTATATAGGGTGCTGGACATCATATAGTGCATGGACTCTATACTGAGTCCTACATATATTATCCATATCCTCGTCACTTCCTTCAGGTTCATCGACATTGGCCACTGCAGCATTGTTATGGCTAGCATGACGACGTTGTAGATGTCCCCTGACTGAGCTCGCGCGCATATATTGTTTGGAATATCCAGGCTTAGGACATTTGTGATATTTGTATGTGTGTCTTACTTTGTGGTCTCTAAGAGACCTGTCATAAGTAAATGCCATTTCGCAGCCTTGATAATCGCATTTCAAAGGGCGCTCACCGGTGTGCTGTCGGATGTGTATAACAAGTGACTCTTTGTTCTTGTATGCCTTTCGATCACAACCCTGCCATTGGCATTTATAGCTAGTTTCCTGCTGCATGCTGTGACGTTTTCTCGCCGTCAGGTGTTCTTTCTCGATGTGAACGGCAAGGTCTTCAACAGTAGTGCAGCGCTCATCACAAACACAACCATCATCGTTGTCCACACGCCACTTACACACGTGATATCCGTGCATCGCGGCAGAAGCAGTAGCTTCGGTCGATCCAGAGCCGGTAGATTCTGCCATTAATCCGTCTATGGTTTCACCGATAGCAGTACTGATTGCAACATACCATGTACAACGGCGATGTTCTTGCTGAATACCGGTTATCGTTTAGTTAGATTGTGGACGACAACAATAAGCAACAATATGCTGACTGGCAGGGATTGTTAAACGTGATAGAAGGAATGGACGTATTGATTGTGTCCTCTCAGCAGGCACTGAGAAATACTAGTAGTTGTGCTAAAGTCGAAAAATAACATAGATGTCAGGGTAACTGCACAACTAAATCTCCTCAGGGACATTTACAACACTGAAAGCTGATGTGCAATTATTCTTATACTATTGGAATAAATGTAGATGAGTGGTAAGAGTAAAACTGGGTGACTGTTCTGGTGATGAATGTAATGCTCTACCAGGGCAGACACAACGCCGCGAGACATTTCCACCAGGCTGAAGTTCGCTAGAGTTTTGAGTAGTGGCGTAGACATTTTTGGGAGATTAAGGGTCTAAAGAATAAAAAATAATTGTCCTCGTACCGTGTGGTCGTTCGATCCTGACAATTTAGAGAACCACAAGGGGTCACACCAATCCGTGCTAGTATAACACAAAAAACTAAACACGTCGGGCGTAGGTGCGAAAACCAACATAGATATTTAAATAAATGTCCAAAAAAGCGAAACGTGTAAGTTGCAGATTGCTAGATCGCAATGCTAGATTTACTCGGCAAACCGAAAACAGTTCCAATATCTCACAATCATGCTTGTGTTAATACTGAGCTGAAGGCACATTCGACCAATGTCATTTCAGCTCATCCTCCTGGTTGCGCTATCAATTTCATGCCTTGGTAACTTATTCCCCCCCCCCATACACAGACATCCTTGTCTTTCGCATTTCACACGCAATCGTTGAGGACATGCAAGTAATTCCGAGTGAAGTTTGAAATGTTGGTTAGAGTGGTACCAAGACAATCATCAATAATCACATAACCGAAGTAGCTAGACCCACTTCTTCGCACTGTTGTCCAAGGCGCAGGCTTATCCCCTAACCTTTTTCGGAGGCTACAAAGCAGGGAATAGACAACATTCCACTGTAATTGCTCTGCACTTCCATGAACCACACAGTCTTACTTAGCTTTTCAGAGTTCGCCAGGTGTTAACCACGCTTGAAACTAGTGCTATATCAAGTTTGTATACCTAGTGGTGGTTCTCGGATAGTATATTATTAGTATATTATTTCCCCATCCAACTTAATCGTTGATATGTTAATGACCCAAAAAACAGGAAAATCATGAAGCAGAGAGTGATTCATTTCTCAGTGTATTGGCGCCGCTGAGGAGGCGGTCAAGGCCATGAAGCACTTGCTTATGAAAATCGGCAAAGGAGACGCCTATAACAGCGGTGTCTTCAGAGAAGGATTGCTGGAGTGGCGTAGCACGCCGAGCGCAGGAGGACCAAGCCTGGCCCAGTTGCTGTGTGGAAGGCCAATGAGGACCGAAGTTTTCACACTCCCTGCAAATCTGCAGCAGTACGCTGCCCACAGCCGCAGCGCTCCCCAACAGATCTCATCCCGGCTTGGCAAACCTCTGGCCCTCTGCACGTAGGCGATAAGGTATGGATCCAGAGCCAGTCTTCAAAACGCTTGTATATGGAAGGAAGGGTCACAAGATGCACGTGAAGAGGACGGAGCTACACGGTGCAGACGGTAACTGGGTCCAGCTTCTGGCGGGACAGATGGTTCCTCCTGCGGCCTGCATAGATTGACTGGGCATACTTTTATGCCTTGTCCTTGTTGCGTATGCGCTACGCAGCTATTTCGAATATCAATTTCAGGATTTGTTTGTGCTAGTGCTCCAAAGTCGCGCACAAGCCGAGGGGGAATATGGTGATATTATAGCACCTTTCCCTGCATGAGTCTTCCCAATTAGGCGGCGACTATTTGCACCTGCTTCCATGCACTGTTGCACGCTGCACTGCTGGACCTCTCGCGCCTTGCGCATAACGTTAACACATTCACATGTCACCTTTCAAGCCGCCTTTGCAGCCATTGCGTTTCACTGATTTTTTTATTCGCATCCTTCGTAGAGTTGGTCTTTGGCTTAAAGCTATATAAATTGGAGGTAATATAGCTCAAGAAGTTCAGGCTCGAAGGCTGCCGTGCGAAAACACGGACTGGTAAACTAAAAAATATCTTACAAACAAGAGAGCAAACTGATGCCCAATGCAACCAGACGCACTGCCCTATTATTGTTGTGTCAATGATTATCGCCAAATATAGCACCGTAATGGCCTTACACCCCCCTGACGCCAGGTATGCGCTAGTGGAGTCCAGATTTACGTGCTCCATTCAGCGCTTGTTACAGTAATGGACAATTGATATCAACATTTTACTCTGCCTACACATAGCAGCAACTCTTCACTCTTCACACTTCACGCTTTCTTTTTGTGCGCCTAGCCGTGTGGTTGTGTATTTCTTTAGTGGACCAGACAGCCCTGCTTTAGTTAGAAAAGTTGCCTGACGATTGAAAACTCAAGAGACGCGGACTAGCAACGGATTGTGTTTTCTTGGTGAGGACCGCTTCCATTGTGTTCTAGCTCCAGTGCACCCCAGCGCTGTTAGAGCCCTCTTTGCGGTGGAAGGGACCACTTACCCCTGTGTAACAAACAACAGATATAGAAATTTTTTTAACAAACAAGAGATATAGAAAAGAAAACGGACATATGGAAACGAGTTGAGAGTAACTCTCCAACACTGTAACTAGATTTTTTTATTATACAAGAGATAGGTGGCCTTACCTCAAGACTAGATTTACTCGACCAACCAAGAACGTATGCCCTTTCAAACAATCATGCTTATGTAAATGCCCATACTTGCTACTTCATACTAAAAACCTTCACAGCCATACAAACAACAATGTTAAAATCGGGACTAGGTGGGCGAGCTGAAGTCACTTTGGACCGAACTCATCCTCCTTCTCGTGATATAAATATTTTGCCTAGATAATAACAATAATGATAATTAACCCTCTTTGGCTAGAAATCTGTAAATATTAGGGACTCCTGAGTGCAGGTCGATAAATGTTTACCACAGTGGTACCAGGTCCATCAGTAACATTATCACATTACTACAAACAAACAAACTAAAGGCGGCACAGGATTGTGCCTACAAGACACAACATTAAACCCGGGATCTTATGCTACTGATAATAATGATCTAGCATGATAAACAGAAAAACAAATCTAAAAATTATTTGTACTTCAAAGTAGGCATTGTGAGACACATGAGGAAAATACAATCAGAGTAGCATAGGTATACATGTAGGTGTAAAATGTGTTTGGTTCATTAGAACACCCCGACGGACCTATATCCTGAAGAACTTATTCTTTGTGGCCTAGCAAGCAGTAGCAACTAGCTAGATATTTTATACGTCTAAACACACTGATTTCGTGTGAGTGCTGATTGTACGTATCCAGGTGAGGGCAGAGCATTGATTGGTCTGTGAACTAGGCTAGACTAGGCTGCTGTCGCCCAGCATTCAGGATGTGAATGATCACACGTAGAAAGATATGGTGCTATGAATCCTTCTCAGTGTTGAAGCTAGATGAAAAGCCTACACCGATGTGTAAGTTAGTTTTGATACTGAATCAAAAGCTAATGGCGACGGGGCGCTGCTGTTTATTGGGCGTAGATTGCTGTGACGTTGGTGTTAGTGGCTGGAGCGGTAAAAACGCTTCGGCAGATTAAGCTGCTGTCTATCAGCATTCCGAAAGTGAATGGAGTCAGTCCACGGACTTGCTGCTACGCGGATGGGCTGCAGGGGTGGTGGTGCTGGCCACTGCTGCTTCGGTGGTAGTGGTGGCGATGGGCACTACGGCTCACGTGGTGGTGGAAGTGTTGGGAGCAGCTGCTGCGGTGCGCCTACTCCTCTGCTGAGGTGCTGCTGGTGCTGTGGTGGTGGCGGCGTTGGTGCCTGTCCTGGATATTGCTGCTGATGCCATGGTGGTTGTGTTAGTGATGCTGCTGCGGCGCAGAGGTGGTGGTGTTGCTGCGTGCTGCTTGTGCGGTGGCGGCCATCCAGTATCCTGCTGCTGTTGCTGAGGTGGTGCCAATCCATGGTCCTCCTGATTCGGCTGTGGTGGCAGTCCTGGGTGCTGGTCCTGCTCTGGGGGTGGCGGGGCTGGGAGCAACTTCTGTCATGGGAGTCTTGTAACTTGCGGCTGCTGAAGTTGTGGTGGCGGGTACTGATGCTGTGGAGGCTGTGGTGCAGCTGTGGCGGTGATGATTCCGTTGTGTTAGCGAGGATTCAGCATCTTCTTTGAAAAGCACCTGTCATTCCTGCTTGCTCTGTAGCATTGACAAGGTTTGCTACTGATTATATTACCGCTGTAACGGATGCTAGATTCACATCAAGTTAACTAGATGGAAAGGGCATATAGGTAGGTAGGTAGGTACGTTTTTATTTGAATTCGCAGAACCAAACGGGTGGTGTCGCCCAATTACATGGAAGCGAATGGAAACAGTAAAATATTGTCGGAAATAGCCTAACATGATAGCAGGGTGTAGTACAAATCAAAGAACGCTCAGTCAATGAATATCATTATCCTCCTCAGTTTCTTCGGCTTCAAGGTCATGATAATCACCAGCCGCATTGGCCACTTCAACATTGCTATCCCAAGGAGGATGCCGCACTCGGTGTTTCCAGAGTACCTTTAATTGTCGGGCACGACGGAACGCTCTACCACAGCCGTGATGCTTGCATTTAAAAGGGCGTTCACCTGTGTGCTGTCGTAAGTGCTAAAAAAGTTTCCATTTTTCTTTGAATGTCTTGCTTCCACACCCCAGCCATTGGCATTCAGGCTTGGCTTACTGCTCCTTGCTGAGAAGGTGTTCATTGACGGTGTGAGCTGCAAGCTCTTCCACAGTTGCGAAGCTCTTATAAAAACAGTTCCTTCACCGTTGCTCACACACCCCTGACAAACATGGTTCGTTACAGCTGGTTGTGGTACTATACGATCATGGTTTTCACCATCGTCGGCATTTCCCTTCATCGTGGCGGCAGCAGAGGCATTCGTCGGCTCAGAGTCGGTAGGATCCGCCATTTCTCTTTAGGCGAAAAGAAAGCAGGTAGTGCTGCTGCCAACGATGGGTGCACGAGAGAGGTGCTCTGGCAGAATACAGCTTATGGTTTGGTTGTGGTCGACAGCAATCAGCAGCAATAGACTGGTAGGGACTGGGTTATGCGATAGGGATAATGGACGTGTTGATGGTTTTCTCGGAGCAATCACTGCGAAACGGGGCAACGCCGACACCGTCTAGTGTATTTACTAAATATCGAAAGCTAAAGTAGAATTCAAGAGAAATGGACAATTGCTACTCCTAAAATAAAGGTATCACAATACCAGCTAACTGAGAGGTCATGTATTACATGTATATAATATTGCAACAACGGTATATAACTGGTACTAGTGTGAATGTAGTGTCGAAAATGGAGGTGATTATAGTGCACGACTGAAACTGCAGTAAGTTGGTGAGAGACGGCCACCATGACGAACAGGTCGGGACCGTTTTGAAGAGTGGTGTAGAATTGTGTGAGAAATAAAGGTGTCGTCTACATACCTCTTAGAACAATCTGTAACATTTACACAAAAGGTATTGAGGAAGCTGTAATGCGACCTCCATTCTCACGTGTAATCAACGTCACTAGATAAGCGATACATCCAAAAGTGGCACTGTGAACATAGAAAGATAGCAATGTAGAGAAGAGGAGGACCACAGCGCAACCTTAGACATAGACGATCAGTAGATACATTCACATATCCTTGGAGTGGGAGCTCAATGATATACTCTCATATACATCGGTGGTAGTATAGCACAATATCCTCAAGCTCAAAAAGCATTAAATTCGTACAATGGCATGGAAACTAGCGCTGTCAAAATCATAACAAGGAGGACGAGCTGAAGTCACATTAGACCAATGTCACTTCTGCTCATCTTCCTTGTCGTGAAATCAAATTCATGCCACAGTACCTTTAACGAATTTACCCCCCCCCCTTCCATTCCTGTCCTTCCATATGTTACTCCCCACCTTTCAGGATAATGTAAGCACTTCCAATTGCAGTTCGAAAAATGCTGACCACATTAGTACCACGGCCATCAGTATAATTATCATATACCAAAAATCTCTAGAACATTTTCTTTGCACGGTTCTCCACACCGCAGGATTGTCACTGACCATTTAGATAGGTAGCAACGGTGGTAAGGCCGCGTTTACATGACACCGCTGGGGGTGAAAACGCAAAAACATCATTTCGGATGGATGGTTCATTCGCACAGTACGCGGAGGAAAACGTAAAAGTTGTACACCCAAACGGAAGGAAACCAAAACGCTGGCCAAAGGGAAGAATTTGGAAAAGGATATATTCTGCTGGAAATATTTCTTTAGTTTTCGCCCGTACACGCGGATCCGATGTATCCGACAATCAAAACAATTATTTTTAAAATGTTTATCATGTGAGGAGTGCTATGATGTGATTTGATTTCAACTATACGTTGAGTGTGACTGGTGCTTCCACGATAACACTTGGCACATGACGTGCTTTGGTGGATCCTTGGCTCCTGCGTAGATGCGCGAAGACGATACAAACGGGGACCGCCACGCGGCCCGAATCAGCTTTGGTCATGTACACGTACGAAAACTAGCAAAGAAATGCGAGACTGAACACGGGAAACTGGCCGTGCGTTGTCGTGTAAACATGGCCTAAATGCCGATTCATAGTTCATTTCGCATACGTGGTGTTGTGAATGTGGGCGAAGAGCGCAGTGTGGAGAGGTAGACGGTTTGTTAAAAGAAAATTTGTGATCATTTTTTTAATCTCCCCAACAACAGCCCAGGTCAAGTTCCAGGAAATATTGACAAAGTCGTCCCTACAAAGTAAGCCCGCAAAACGTGCCAGGCATCCTAATGACGCAACAGCCAAATTAACCACCTAGAAATCAAGTTACTGTCAATTTGTTGAACTTGGATGAGTCGGAACTCTAGTCCCACCGACAATTTGCTTCCCACTAAAAATATGAAGACCCTGTCTTTACGAACACAGCTCTTAAGGATCATGACAAACAAACGTATGACATAACATGATTATGACTAAAAGAGGGACACATCAAACATGTAGGCTACCAAATCCCGTCAGGAGACCATGGTTACAGGAGACTCAGCGGACGTCATAATTATAATGACAACGAATTCCGCATTGACGTGTTATGCTAGTGAAAGTATCTAGCCTGTTTATCAATGGAAACAAATCTTTATAGATCTGAGACACACTTCAAGAAAAGACAGGAATAGGCCGAGCAACACAGTGATACAATGTATGTGTAAATTGTGATATTTTCATCCGAATGCCTATCGGTGAGGCAAACTGAAGGTCGTTTATTATTATGGGCTAGCGAACAGTAGCAACTAGACAGCTATTTAAAATTTCACTTATCAACTTATGTCTCATTACGCTGATTTATTGTGAGTGCTAGCTGTGTGTATTCAGTGGAGGGCAGAGCATTGATCAGGATGTGAACGGTGGGACTAAACTGCAGCCAATCAGCTTTCAGGGAGTCGACGATCACGCGCAGAAGAGTTAGCTTTTTTGTTTTGGAATCCTTCTCAGTGGTGAAGCCAGATGCAAAATTTACATCGCTTTGTATAATGTTTCTGGTTCTCAGTCTAATGATGTTGGTTGCGGGGGTAAGTCCGTTTAAAAAGGGCGGATTGCTGGGATTTTGGTGTCCGTGAAAGCGGCTGCTGCTCCTGTGGTGATGACGGTGCTGGCACATGCTTCTCTAGTGGTTGCGCGAATGGATCATCTGCTTCTGAAGCTTGTCCCTTGGCCTTGATAGGTGTTCCTACTGGTGAGGGCTCTGCTGTAACGGCTGTTGAAGGTGCCAGAGACTCGTTCTCAGTCTTCGATGTACTCTCACTACCTGGTGATGGAGAGTTAGAACACACCTCAGGCTCTCACTGATCAGATATGGAGAATGGTGAACCCTAACTTTCGCCCGTTGGGGATCCGGGATTCACTTCGAGAGAACTGGTTGGAGAAGGTATATTATCCATATGCTCGTCACTTCCTTCAGGTTCATCGACATTGGACACTGCAGCATTGCTTTGGCTAGCATGAAAACGTTGTAGATGTCTCTTGACTGAGCTCTTGCGCATATATTGTTTGGAACATCCAGGCTTAGGACATTTGTGATATATTTCTGTGTGCGTTAATTTGTGGTCTTTGAGAGACCTGCGATGAGCAAATGCCATTTCGCAGCCTTGATAATTGCATTTCAAAGGGCGCTCACCGGTGTGCTGTCGAATGTGTATAACAAGTGACTCTTTTCTCTTGTATGCCTTGCGATCACACCACTGCCATTGGCATTTATAGCTAGTTTCCTGCTGCACGCTGTGACGTTTTCTCGCTCTCAGGTGTTCTTTCTTGATGTGAACGGCAAGGTCTTCAACAGTAGTGCAGCGCTCATCACAAACACTACCATCATCGTTGTCCACACGCCACTTACACACGTGATATCCGTGCATCGCGGCAGAAGCAGTAGCTTTGGTCGGTACAGAGCCGGTAGATTCCGCAATTAATCCGTCTACGGATTAACCGATAGCAATACTTCTTGCAACATACGATGTACCACGGCGATATTCGTGCTGAATACCGATTATGGTTTGGTTAGATTGTGGTCGAAAACAATCAGCACCAATAGGCTGGCTGGCAGGGATTGTTGTACTTAAGTCGAAAAATAACATAGAAGTCAGGGTAACTGCACAACTAAATCTCCTCACGGATATTTACAACACTGAAAGCTGATGTTAAAGTATTCTTATACTATTGGAATGAATGTAGATGAGTGGTAAGAGTAAAACTGGATAACTGTTCTGGTGATGAATGTAATGCTCTACCCGGGCAGACACAACGTGGCGAGACATTTCCACCAGGCTGAAAAGTTCGCTAGCGTTTTCGGTAGTGGCGTAGAAATTTTGGAGAGATTAAGGGTCTAAAGAATAGAAAATATTTGTTCTCGTACCGTGTGTTCGTTCGATCCTGACAATTTAGAGAACCACAAGGGTTCACACAAATCCGTGCTAGTATAGCACAAGAAACTAAACACGTCGGATGTAGGTGCGAAAACCAACATAGATATTAAAACAAATGTCCAAAAAAGCGAAACATGTAAGTTCCATATTGCTAGATCGCAATGCTAAATTTACTCCGCAAGCCGAAAACAGTTCCCATATCCCACAATCATGCGTGTGTTAATGCTGAGCTGAAGGCACATTCGACCAATGTCATTTCAGCTCATCCTTTTTTTTGCGCTAACAATTTTCCTACCTTTGTAACTTATCACCCACAACCCCTCCCCCCCCCCCATACACACACACACACATCCTTGTCTTTCAAATTTCACAAGCAATCGTTGAGGACATGCAAGTTATTCCGAGTGAAGTTTGAAGTGATAGTTAGAGTGATACCAAGACAATAATCAATAATCACATAACCGAAGTAGCTAGGCCCACTTCTTCGGACTGTTGTCCACGGCTCAGGCTTATCCCCTACCCTTTTGGGAGGCTACAAAGCAGGGAATTGCAAACATTCCACTGTAATTGTTCTGTGCTTCCATGAACCACCCAGTCTTACTTAGCTTTTCAGAGTTCGCCAGGTGTTTACTACGCTTGAAACTAGTGCTATATTAAGTTTGTATAACTAGTGGTGAGTCTTGAATAGTATCTCATTAGTATATCATTACACAGGCACAGGCACAGTGGGTTGGTCTAAGACCATGATTAATGAACGAGAGGTACCAGGTTCAAGTCCTGCTTGGAAGCGGAAGGATTTTTCCAACCGTGCTGCGACCCACAGTTAATTGGGAACTCGTGGCCTGGCATGAGTAAATCATGGATGTGGCAAATGGGATTTAGGCCTTTGGCCTACGGTTGGTGGATCTGATCTATCCTCCCCCACCGTTTAGGAGCCGCATCTGACGCCTGATCATGGGGTGGTGGCGTCCCACGGAAGCGGAAAGGTGGTTCTTGACCAGGGAGTTGTACGACTCCTTGTTCTTGACCTGCCCGGTACGCGAACCCGTCGAATTTTTTTTTTTTAGTATATCATTACCCCATCCAACTCAATTATTGAGATGTGAATGACCCACAAAAACAGTAAATTCATCAAGCAGAGATTGTGTACAAGGCTCTGCCCTACATGGGCATTGAGCACTCTTCGGACAGTGAAGCACACCACTTGACTACGTCAAGCAGAGATTGATTCATTTTGCAGTGGAATGGTGCGGCTGAGGCGGCGGTCAAGGCCATGAAGCAATTGCTTATGAAAATCGGCAAAAGAGACACCTATAACATTAGTGCCTTCAGGGAAGGATTCCTGGAATTTCGTTGCACGCCGAGTGCAGTAGGACAAGCCTGGCCCAGCTGCTATTTGGAAGGCCAACGAGGACGGAAGTTCCCACACTCCCTGCAAATCTGCAGCAGTACGCTGCCCACAGCTGCAGCGCTCCCCAACAGGTCTCATCCCGGCTAAGCAAACCTCTGCCCCCTCTGCACGTAGGCGATAAGGTATTGATCCAAAGCCAGTCTTCAAAACGCTTGAATAATGGAAGGAACGGTCACAAGATGCACTTGAAGAGGACGGAGCTACACGGTGCAGACGGTAACTGGGTCCAGCTTCTAGCGGGGCAAATGGTTCCTCCGGCCGCGTGCATAGATTCACTGGGCATGCTTTTCTGTATTTTCCTTGTTGCGTGTGCTCTACGCAGCTATTTCGAATATCAATTTCAGGATTTTTGTGTTAGTGCTCCAAAGTCGCGCACAAGCCGAGGGGGAATGTGGTGATATTATAGTACCTTTCTCTGCATGCGACTTGGCAATTTGGCTCCTACTGTTTCCACCTGCTTCCATGCACTGTTGCACGCTGCACTGCTGGACCTCACGCGCCTTGCGCAAAACGTTAGCACACTCACATGTCACCTTTCACGCCGCCTTTGCAGCCATTGCGTTTCACTGATCTTTTCATTCTCATCATTCGTAGAGTTGATCTTCAGCTTAAAGCTATATAAATCGAAGGTAATATAGCTCAAGACGTTCAGGCTCGAAGGCTGCCGTGCGAAAACACGGACTGGTGAACAAAAAAAATTAACAAACAAGAGATATAGAAAAGAAAACGGACATATGGAAATGAGTTGAGAGTAACCCTCCACCACTGTAACTAGATACTATATACAAGAGTTAGGTTGCCTTACCTCAAGACTAGATTTACTCGACCAACCAAGAACGTATGCCCTTTCAAACAATCATGCTTATGTAAATGCCCATGCTTGCTACTTCATACTAAAAAACTTCACAGTCAAACAAACAACAATGTTAAAATCGGGACTAGGTGGGCGAGCTGAAGTCACTTTGGACCAGACTAGCTTTAGCCCATCTTCCTTGTCGCGATATAAATATTTTGCCTTATAATAATAATAATACCACAGCATACGTAAATTATGTGCGTACAATTATACGTTCCGCTTCTGTCCCATCTCCTATGATCAAATTCCATTAGCAAGATAATTATTAATACGGTGCACTGATGACCTGTGACGCCAAATCATGGATTGTAGGCCAGATTTCTCCATGTAGGCTTGTCCAGAGCGATGGCCCTCACATTCTCCAGCTGATTGCTGCGCTTTAAGTCGATGTGCCTTCTCTGTAAGTCGCTTGTGATGCGCGTCGCAATGGATGTCCTTGGACGTCCACGCCCAGCCTTGGCATCTCCTGCAAAATAGCCCGTCAGCGCGATCCATGGATCGCGTCCCTGTCCATGGGGAGAATATGGCCGGTTAGCTGCCATCTTCTCCTGTCCACGATGTCAGATAGTGGTTCCGTGTTGTACCTCTCATACAGCTCAGTATTCTATATCCTGGCTGGGTAAACTATGCCAATGAGCCGTCGGAGCTGCTTCCGGTGGAATGCGTTAAGTGATTCTGCCTGTGCCGCTGTGAGCCCCCATGCGCCCCAGTTATACAAAAGAACGGGCAGAACCAGGGCATTATACAGCATGTGGCATTCCCAGTTGTATCGAGTCGCCTTCGCCGCAATCCAGCGCTGTGTCCATACCACATCTGTTGTACTTCGGCCTTGTCTGAAGCCAGATTGAGTTAGACCGACATAATGAGCAACGTCCTGTGCGATTCGGCAGAGCACTACAAGGGAGAAAACTTTTCGGATGGTGTTCAGGAGGACAATGGGACGCAGGCTAGTCACGGGTCCTCTAGGGTTTTTTGGTTTTTGTAAAGGAATCAGTGTGCCAAGTCCGATGAACGATGACATGTCGGCACCCTCTGCTAAGCCTTTCCGTTTTTGAGTCGTTTCATCTCTGTTTCCACCTCTGCTTGAGACGCTCCCACACTTAGCCGGTGAGAGACTGGCTTCTGGATAGCAGCTGATTGATCTCTACAGAACAGATCCTTGAAGTGCTCCGTGACACGCTCTGCATTTTGCTTATCTGAAGCCAAAATGTGGCCTTCAGCAGAGCTGACCATGATACTGGATGGCTGAGATCCACTTTTCATGGCCGAAGCAGCAAGGAACATCTGTGCTGAGTCAGGTGCTTGCTCCACCTTCTCTGCCAGTCTGTCGAGGCGTTCATTGGCATCGGCCCGCTGAATAGAACGGATCTTGTGCTGTATCTCGTTCCGCTGCCTCTTTAGCTCTGCCAAGGAGTGGTGACCCGACTCTGGAAGAAGCCGAACCTCCCGCTGCTGCCCCGATAGGCGTGCCACTTCCTGGTTGGGCAGAGTTAACTTCCCGGATGTGGATCTGTGCATATCGCCAACACTGCTCTCTGCCGCTTCAGGGTGCCATTTACTGCGCTGGACCATTTGTGACATGGAGCATTTTTATGAGTTTCTTCTGAGCAAGGGTTGGTATGGCTGATGGAAACGCTTTCTTTGAGTTTTGCTTTGTAGTCTTGCCTCACCGTGGCGTCCGGTGAAAGCCTCCGTACAGCCAATGAAAGAACGGACCTCTTTGTTTTTGGGTTTGAGCGATAAGCTTTGAACAATCGTAGGAAATCCATGTCGGCGATGACAATTTTATGGTCGCTTGATGTCAGTGTCCCTGCATACGAGCGGGCACGTTTGATAAGGGGCTTGCAGCGAGCCGGTTGTAGTGGAATGATGGCAAAGCTCCTGTGACCCAACCCAAGCGGCCACACAACCAAGACGTTTTATTTAGCTTACATTTGTCACTACAAGGAAAAAAGAGAACTGACAAAAGCAATGATCTCGGAACTACTAGTAGTACTTCACTTGACCTAAACCGGAACTAAATCGTACCCGCACGGTACGCAGCGCAGACTGCACGCACAGCAGAACATAACCATGATAACGCGACGCAGCTTGGAAAGCCAGCTAGCTAGCTATGTATGAAACAACGGACCGCAAGCATGACAGCGGGAAATGCAAAGGGCCAGTCGGCAACAGTGCACAGTGACGATTTATGCTATTGGGTATCATTCATGGCTAGACCTAACACTGTATGCACGTGATATGTCGCCAAGCTATTGTTCTAACCAGAGGAGTAATTGTCACCTTCAGCAGCATGGATCTAAGAGTAAGAATAAGACTGTATTCATCATAACGGGACTGCGATAAAATCAATCATATTGTATACTCTGCTGATTACACCAGCATCTCTGTTTGTGACTGAGCCAGTCCACATTGTCCTGTAGCGCATGGAATAACGGAAAAGGGTGTTGGCAAGGACAATTTCCCACGAATTTGCCCACTGAAGTAGCGCCTGGCCGTTGTTATTCCGCACTCCTCTACTGTATAGACCAATGCAAGGCGTCTTGCTGGTGCCGACTTTGCTGTTAAAATCGCCCAAACCAAACACCAGAGTTCGGCGGTTAGGAGTATTCCATGCTTTAGAGAGGCAGTCGTAGAAATCTTCTCTCAGCGATGGGTCCTTGTCTGCCGACGGGGCTGTGGGTCCATACGCCACAACGAATCTCACATCGACAGAGGTCTCTGAGGAGCTCTTTGCGGGCAGCGAGAAGTCAGCGTAGCCGACTCGGTTCGACAGCTTTCAATGTTTTCTCAGGAATTCGTTGAAATATTTCGACCCGGCGAAACCAATTCCCCCGTAGTGACCCGCGTCCTGTCCAAAGCCCACAAGCCTGTATCCGTCGTCGATAGACCTGTCAAACGGCTCAGCAATTTTTAGCTCCTGGAGGCAGCAGACATCCACTCTGTAGGACAATAGGTCTTTCGCTAGCTGCTGTTTCTTGACATTTGAAGTTAGGCCGCGTACATTCAGCGTTGCAATTCTCGCTTTAGCGAGGGTCGGTGAACTACGAGCCAGCATGCTACAGGATGGCATTTCTCACAAGGATAAGCGTTGACAGAGATAGGTAGAGTAGAAGGATGAAGAAGAGAGATAGGAGAGAATGAGAGAAAGAGAGAGAGAGAGAAAAAAAGAACGCTGAGCAGTCAGCCCAACACCACAAAAATTTTGCCTAGATAATAGTAAGAATAATAATTAACCCCTTTGGCTAGAAATCTGTAAAATATTAGGGACTCCTGAGTGCAGATCGATAATTAATGTTGACCACAGTGGTACCAGGTTCACCAGTAACGTTATCACATTACTACAAACAAACGAACAAAAGCAGGAACAGGATTGTGCCTACAAGACACAACATCAAACGTGAAGAATCCCTGCAGCAGGGGAGACTGAGTCGACGACAAATATGGCCAAAAGGCCTTTACAGGGGTCGTATGCTACTGATATGATCTAGCATGACAAACAGAAAAACTAATCTAAAAACTTATATTACTTCGAAGTAGGCATTGCGAGACACATGAGGAAAATATAATTAGAGTAGCAAAGGTGTACAAGGACAAGTAGGTTTTAAATTTGTTTGGTTTATTAGAATACCTTGACGACCCGATGTCCTGAAGAACTTATTCATTGTGGCCTAGCAAGCAGTAGCAACTAGCTAGCTACTCTATCTGTCTAAACACACTGATTTCGTGTGAGTGCTAATTGTACGTATCCAGGTGAGGGCAGAGCATTGATTGGTCTGTGAACGCGGCGGCGACTAGGCTGCTGTCTACCAGCATTCAGGATATGAATGATCACGCGTAGAAAATTATGGTGCTATGAATCCTTCTTAGTTTTGAAGCAAGATGAAAACCTTACACCCCTGTGTAAGCTATTTTTGCTACTGAGTCAAAAAGTAATTGCATTGTGGGTGTAACAGGTTTAATCAAACTTGAAAAGTAAGAGGCCTGGTTGAGCGTGCCTCGACCAGTTATATGCAAAATGTGATAGTATACATGTGGCAATGGCGCCAATGAAGGTGCTAATAGACAGGCGTAAGACGCATGAGGTGCAAGGGAGTGTAAATTTTAGAAAACAGGGGAAAACTGTTTCATCATCCCCATCCTATGGAGAGGAAGGAGCTTATAACCCAAATGCTCAAGTGGATAAGAGTAAAATAAGCGCAAACACGTGCGAGACGAAAAAAGGCTTCGCACTGAAGTAACACAATAAAACGACTGAAACTCCATGCAAATAAAAGTGTAATAAGGTCAACAAATGTGTAAGGTGAAAACTAGAAGTTCAACTGCTAAACTCAGCGGGCAGAGGCCAAGGTTTTGTACTTCTGAAGTGGAACAATGTCATTACCAAATTCATCCAACAAATAATGTTCAGGCTCCCAAGTGGCATCAGAGTAGCCTTGCCACTTGACTAGGTACTGAAGCTGATTCTGCCGGCGGCGGTGACTGAGAATGTTCTCCACCACAAAGCGGGCATGACCATCAAGGTCCGTGATAGGCGGAGGCGGAGGCTGTCTCCTATTAGGAATAGCGTTCTTCTCGTAGGCACGGGGTGCCGACACATTAAATACCGGGTGACAGCGGCTGGTATGAGGAAACTTGAGCTTGTAGGCATTCGGGCCGACCACATGGGTTATAGGAAAGGGGTCAAACCACTTGGGGCGTAATTTATGGGATGGTCGGTCCCGAGCTTCAGGAGTCAGAAGGAAATCCCGGTAGACCATTACCAAATCTCCCACCTTCAGCTTTCCCTTGACCCTGGTCCGATCGGCATAGAAGGCCTGACGAGCTTGAGCTGCCACTAGCGCATCTTGTGAGATCTTGACCGCGTCTTATCTTGATTGCAACCAATCAGCTGAATCTCTGCATCTCTGAATAGGGTTGAGGAAGTCGGGTGGCGCTCTGGGATTTAGACCGTATTTTAAGAAGACCGGTGTGTTTCCTGTAGATGATTATGTAGCGCTGTTGATAGAAAACTCACAGAGAGGTAGGAGCATATCCCAGTTATCTTGCTTATGATTTACAAAAGCCCTCAGCACATCCTCTACTATTCTGTTTACTCGTTCAGTTAGGCCATCTGTCTGAGAGTGATTGGCAGTACTAAATGCTAGTTTCGTTCCTAAGCGATCAAACAATTCCTGAAAAAATGCTGCAGTAAATCTTGGATCACGATCACATACAATACTAGAACTCAAACCATGAAGTCGAAATACATGTTGAGTATACAGATCAGCACTTCCTTTAACGTCAATAGTAGAGGAAGTAGGTGCTAAATGTACACACTTTGTCGAGCGGTCTACAAATACATGTATAGCATCATGACCTGTACCGGTCCTAGGCAAACCCATGATAAAATCCATCGAGATATCCGCCCACGGCTGACTGGGCACTGGTAAATTCTGCAAGAGACCAGTTTTTAGCTGGCCGCCTTTAACTCGTTGGCGTCACATGACTTGACAAACGCCTTTACATCCAGTCCCATTCTGGGCCAATAGAAATATCTAGCGAGTCTGAAATAGGTGCGATCTCGACCGGGATGCCCCGCAGTCACACAGTCATGGTATTCTTGAAGCAGGGCGAGTCGGAGTTTGCTACTCTTTGGAATGCATAACCGGTTCTGTGGTGAAGATCTGAGATAAAGATAACCGGGTGTTTCATTTAGAAGGTAACGGTCGTGCCGATTGTCATGGCTTGAATTGTTCAGTCTCCTGATAATGGGAGCAAGATCCTTGTCGCACCTGACAATTAACTGCGCTAAGTCCGGATTAATCTCTAGGGTATGCTCTATGGCATTCAACTGAATGTTAGGAGGATAGGATTACCCGCCTATTTCAGAATCACTGAACAGATCTGGACGGCGTGAAAGCGGGTCGGCAATGTTTTTCTTTCCTGGTTTGTGAAAGACCGTAAAGTCATAGTCAGCTAAAAACTCTACCCATCTTGCCTCACGCTTGGTGAGAGTCGGTTTGGTTCGTAAATAGACAACACCCATATTATCAGTCATCAGGTCAAAGTGGCGGAATAGATAGATTCTCCAGCACTTTAATGCAAATACCACAGCCAACGTTTCCCTCTCGGTCGCAGTATAGTTGCGTTCTGCAGCTGACAGATTCCGACTACAATAGGCTACGGAATGCAAATCTTCTCCCTGCTGCAGCAGCACACCTGCCACGGCAAAGTCACTTGCGTCAGTTTCTACCGTGAAGCTTTTCGCTACATCGGCCAGTTGCAACACTGGCGCCTCGAGTAATGCTGAGTTTAAAGACTCGAATGCCTTCTGTCTAGCAGCGCTCCATTCAAAGCTTGAATTTTTTCCGGTGATTTCTTCTAATGGACGAGAGATGGTCGAGTGTCGATCTATGAACCTTCGGAAATAGTTTGCAAAGCCAAGAAACTTCCTCACATCAGTTAGTGACGACGGAGTTGGCCATGTTTCCACAGCACTTGTCTTCTTGGGATCAGGGGAAATTGATGTGCCGTTGATTTTATGCCCCAAAAAGATAACTTCTCTCACGCCGAATTCGCATTTAGACTGTTTGCAATACAGCTCGATATTTCTAAGTGTTTCTAGAACTGTTTGAAGATGATGCAGATGATCTTCCCAGGTCTTGCTGAAAACTAGAATGTCATCCAAGAATACTACAACGAATTTTCGGAGATGCGGTTGCAGAATAGGGTTCATGAGTGACTGAAAGGTGGCCGGGGCATTAGTCAGCCCGAATCCCATGACTCTAAATTGGAAGTGGCCGAACGGCGTATTAATGGACGTCTTAGAAACATCCAAGTCTTGAATTCTGATTTGATTGTACCCGACCGCAAGTCCAACTTTGAGAAATATGTACTGCCCTGGATCGTGTCGAATAAGTGTTGTTGTTGTTGTTGTTGTTGTTGTTGTTGTTGTTGTTGTTGTTGTTGTTGTTGTTGTGTTTATTTTAATTCGCAAACCAAACGGGCAGATCTGCCCAATGAAAAGGTGGCGAATGCAGATAGAAAGCAGTAATAAATGAAATTGGGGACTGATGTAATTGGGATAGAGGTGGAGAAAAACTAAGCCAGCTGATCATCAAACAGGACGTTTGGTACTCTAGGTACTAAGGGTGTGCGGGATCATGCTTGCGCGGAACTGGCGGAGCGTGGAGATGGCACGTATATCGCTGGGTAAGGTGTTCCACAGCTGGGCGCCCCGGAACGCGAGGCAACCCTTGCCGAACCTGTTGGAAACTGGCGGTTGGCGCAGACCCATGGTGGAGTGCAACCTGGTTGGGCCAGCTGACGAAGGAACTAGGAGGGCTTGCAGTTCAGAACTTGCGTGCTCATTCCGAGACCTCCAGACCAGAACGATGAACTTCTGCCTGAATATCTCGTATACTCTGTAGGTGTCCAATTGCCGCAGGATGGTACGCGCGGAGGTGTGATGCCAGAGTCCGAAATCCGCCCTTGCCGCCCGATTCTGCATGACTTGTAGCTGAACCAATTGGTTGGCAGTAAGAAGCGGGGAAAACGCATTGGATCCGTACATCAGGTCAGACATGATGATCGTTTGAAAGTAGAGAACTCGGCTCTGATGAGTCAAGCAGCGACGCAACCTCCATAGTGCTCCGATCCTCTGGGCCAATCGAGCGGTGCAGCGATCAACATGGGGCGTCCATGACAGATCCGATTCAAGGAGCACTCCAAGATACCTGGCCGCAGTAACGACAGGAATCGGCGTTTCATGACAGTTTTCATTGATCGTATTCTGGGGCTGCTGAGGCTGCCGGTTGGGGTATACAGGGATCACGTGGCTCTTGGCTGCATTCAAAATGAGACCACGGGTCTGCAACCAGTCAGCAAGTGCAGAAACCAAGGCCGATAGCGTAGCAGATACCGTGTCCAGGGATGTGCTGCTGCTGATCAGCGCGATGTCGTCGGCAAATTAAACTGATGAAGACTGGTTAGCTATGGTTGGAACTTCGCGGGTGTAGATACTGAAAAGGATCGGTCCTAGAACAGAACCTTGTGGCACGCCACAGGATGGTGCAGAAATGGCACTCTGATCCCGTCCAATACAGATACGCTGAGTACGGCCCGACAGATAGGCGGAAAACCACTTTAGGGCTGTCCCTGTTATGCCGATATCGAATAGGTCCTGGAGTAGCCGTTCATGACGAACCTTGTCGAATGCCTTTGACATATTTAGAAGGCATATGCCAGTACACAAACGCTTGTCCCGTGCAATAAGAATACGATTTAGCATAAGTACCAGGGCATCCTCCGTTGAGTGGCCTGCGCGGAATGTCATCAACATTGGGAAGACAAGCTTTGTTTTTGATCGTAATTCTATTCAATTCTCGCCAATCGCACACCATTCTCAGAGTACCATCCGACTTCTTCACAAAAAAACACAGGTGCACCGTATGGCGACTTACTTGGCTCAATGAATCCCTTCTCAAGTAATTCTGACAGCTGTGACTGGAGCTCGTCCATCTCTGGTTTCGGCAAGCGGTAGGCGGGTCGAGACGGTGGTCTGGCTCCATCTTCTATCTGGATTTCATGGTCGATTGGTCTCTTCGGTGGAAGCTCATTCGGCAGCTCGTCTGGAAATAAATCCTGGTACCTCTTGAGCAGGTTCTGGATGTCCTGTTGCTCTGATTCCTGGAGTTGTGGCCCGGAACGATTCTCCTCGTTTGCAGCAGTGACCCATGCAAGAAACCCCTCGGCTCCACTCCTCAGGGCATGACGAGCTTGTCGGCCACTGATAAACATGCTTTCCACAGATGGCCGGTCGGCTGTCGGCGGGTTAGCTGAAGGCAATTTGGCAACAAAGGGCTCACCGTCCAACTGAACTTCGTTCGTACGGAAGTTGATGCTGGGGTTGTTCCTTGTAAGCCACGGCTTGCCAAGAATGGCGTCGTAGCGAGTCAGGGGATACACAGTAAAGTGGTGTTCCTCACTGATGCCCCCGACTGTCACCTTTAGCGTGCGTGTGGAAATCTGCGGGACCTCGCTGGTCGAGCCGTCCGCCAATGTTACGCTCAGTATTTCTGAGCTTGCATCCGTGTCAAGATGATGCTTTGAACAAAACCGTCTGCAATGAAGTCATGCGTCGAACCGGAATCTATCAGCATCACTGCACGCCGATCTTTCCCTGTATGCGCAGTAGGTCGTGTTCAGGTTCATTGCCGACGCTGACGTTGCTGACATGACACCATTCTGCAACGGGACAATTTCCTACAGCTATGGGTGTCTCCGACTCCGTAGGTTCCTGGAGAGCAACGTCTTCAACCTCCAGAGCTCCGAACCGGTTAGCGACTGGTACCGGCGTGGGTGCTTGGGTCGTCGCCAGTAAGCGCACCCCCTTTCTTACTGGCGACCAGCGTGTGGGTAGCGCTGTCCACCCTCATTACAGTCTTTAGCGAGGTGGCCTGGCTTCCTGCAAGCAAAGCAGAGTCCCATTGCTCGCAGTTGGACACGCTCTTGGTCCGTCTGCTTGCGGAGGCCCTGACCACGAAGCTGGGCACGGAACGCGACTCTCTACTGGCTGGTGGCCCCGACGCCGGTGGCCCTGACGACTGCTCCACGGTGTTTGCTGCCATGACAGCTTGCTCCAGGGTACGTGGATGCTCATGCATGACCTGTCGCTGGATGTGCGGCATAAGACCCCTGACGAACAGCAGCGCTCTGGTGTGGTGGTCGATTTCCGGCACTTGCAGGCTGAGGCGAGTGAAAGCAGCAATGTATGCGTCCGGCGACCCGTGCTGCGCTGCGGAAATTAGTCCCATACGCGATGTTTCCTCGTTGTGCCGTGGTCCGTACACATCGCCAAGTGCCGCTTTCAGAGCAGGCCAGTCAGAAAACACTTGGTTAGCTTCCAATGCCGCTATCAACAAAGACGAGCGTTTCCAGTCAAAAATCCTGCCGCGTAGTCGACCCTCTGTGCCGCATTTGGGAGTCCCAACGACCGTAGGGCCATGTCCATTGCAAACGTCCATTCTTTGAATGTAGCGGAATCTCCTCCAAACACACGCGGCTCTTTCGTAAGGCTTTCGTTGGCTCCCACGGTTCCGAGTTCGGATGTATCGTTCGGTTTCCTTGGCTAACGCGCTGAGCGGTCTTGATATCTTTTATCAGCCGAACGACGAGTACGAGGAGCGTAAAGCAGAGCGACCAGAACACCTGCCAGACAGAGTAGTAACCATCCTCTGCTACCAGTGTAACAGGTTTAATCAAACTTAAAAAGTAAGAGACCTGGTTGAGCGTGCCTCGACCAGTTATATGCAAAATGTGATAGTATACATGTGGCAATGGCGCCAATGAAGGTGCTAATAGACAAGCGTTAGACGCATGAGGTGCGAGGGAGTGTAAAGTTATAGAGAACAGGGGAAAACTGTTACTGTGGGAGTTGCTGTTTCTTGGCCGTAGATTGCTGCGATGTTGGTGTTAGTGGCTGGAGCGGTAATAAAGCTTCGGCAGATTAAGCTGCTGTCTATCAGCATTCCGAAAGTGGATGGTTTCGGTCCAAGGACTTGCTGCTACGGGGATAGGCTGCAGGGTTGGTGGTGCCGGCCACTGCTGCTTCGGTGGTAGTAGAGGCGATTGGCACTACGGCTCCCATGGTGGTGGAAGTGTTTGGTGCAGCTGCTGCGGTGCGCCTACTCCGGTGCTGAGGTGCTGCTGGTGCTGCTGCTTCTGTGGTGGTGGCGGCGTTGGTGGTGGTCCTGGGTATTGCTGCTGATGCCATGGTGGTTGTGTTGGGTGATGCTGCTGCGGTACAGCGGTGGTGGTGTTGCTGCGTGCTGCTTCTGCGGTGGTGGTGTTGCTGCGTGCTGCTTCTGCGGTGGCGGCCATCCAGTATCCTGCTGCGGCTGAGGTGGTGCCAATCCATGGTCCTGCTGCTGCGGTTGTGGTGGCAGACCTGGGTGCTGGTCCTGCCCTGGTGGTGTCGGGGCTGGGAGCAACTTCTGTCATGGGAGTCTTGGAACCTGCGGCTGCGGTAGTTGTGGTGGCGGGTACTGATGTTGTGGAGGCTGTGGTGCAGCTATGCCGGTGGCGGTGATGATTCCGTGGTGTTAGCGAGTATTTAGCATCTGCTCCAAAAGCACCTCTCATCCGTGCTTGCTCTGTAGCGTTGACAGTGTATGCTACTGATAATATTCCTGCTGTAACGGATGCGGTAACTGCAAGTGGAAATAGCTGTTCTGTGTTCGATGCGCTCTCAGTACCTAATGAACGATCGTGAGCTTGCTTGCTTATCGCTTTACGCCCATGGTTCTGTAGCTGTGCTGGAACTGCTCTATTTACCATTAGCCATGTCTCCCCCCTCCTCCACCACCCTACACAGTGGGTCCATTGTTATTAGGCGTCTGCCTGTTTCGGTTTCTCCACTATAAATAACAGAATTCTACTAGCCTATTCATCAGAATCTTATTTGTTACATACAGAGAATGGTGAACCCTCACATTTCCCCGTTGGTGTTCTTGGATTCACTTCAAGTGAACTAAATGGAGACGTTATATGATTATCCAGTGTCTTCGGCTTCAAGGTCATGATGATCTCCGGCCGCATTAGCCGCTTCAATACTGCTATCGCTAGGATGACGCCGTACACCGTGTTTCCAGAGTGACCTCTTGGAAAGGTATTTTTTTGAACAGCCGAGCTTAGGACATTCAAAACATTTTCTCTCTTTGTGCGTTTCCTCATGTACCTTCAATTGTCGGGCACGACGGAACGCTCTACCACAGCCGTGATGCTTGCATTTAAAAGTGCGTTCACCTGTGTGCTGTCGTAAGTGCATAATAAGATTAATTTTTTCTTCGAATGTCTTGGTTCCACACCCCAGCCATTGGCCTTCAGGCTTGGCTTGCTGCTCCCTGCTGTGCAGGTGTTCATTAACGGTGTGAGCTGCAAGCTCTTTCACACTTGCGAAGCCCTTATAGCAAACAGTTCCTTTACCATTGCTCACACACCCCTGACAAACATGGTTCGTTACAGCTGCTTGTGGTACTACACGATCATGGTTTTCACCATCGTCGGCATGTCCCTTCATCGTGGCGGCAGCAGAGGCATTCGTCGGGTCAGAGTCGGTAGGATCAGCTATTTCTCTTTAAGCGAAAAGAAAGCAGGTAGTGCTGCTCCCAACGATGGGTGCACGAGAGAGGTGTCTTGCAGAATACAGCTCATGGTTGGGTTGTGGTCGATAGCAATCAGCACCAATAGACTGGTAGGGACTGGGTTAAGCGATAGGGATAATGGACGTGTTGATGGTTTTCTCAGAGCAATCACTGAGACACAGGGCAACGTCAACACCGTCAAGTGGTTTTACAAAAATGTCGAAAGCTTAAGTACAATTCAGTAGAAATGGACAACTGCTACTCCTCAAAGAAAAGTATCACAATACCAGCTAACTGAGAAGTCATATATTATATAATATTGCAACAAAGGTAAATAACTGGTACTAGTATGAATGTAGTGTCGAAACTGGAGGTGATTATAGTGCACGACTGAAACTGCAGTAAGTTGGTTAGAGATGGCCACCATGACGAACAGGTCGGGACCGTTTTAAAGAGTGGTGTAGAACTGTGTGAGAAATATAGTGCCTAAGGGGGCATCTCCACACCCTTTAGAACAATCTGTAACATTCACACAAAAAGTATAGAGGAAGCTGTGATGCGACCTCCCTTCTCACGTGTAATCAACGTCACTAGATAAGCGATGCATCCAAAAGTGGCACTGTGAACATAGAAAGATTGCAATGTAGAGAAGAGGAGGACCACAGCGCAACCTTAGACATAGACGATCAGTAGATACATCCACATATCCTTGGAGTGGAAGCTCAATGATATACCCTCATTTACATCGGTGGTAGTATAGCACAATATCCTCAAGCTCAAAAAGCATTAAATTCGTACAATGGCATGGAAACTAGCGCTGTCAATATCATAACAAGAAGGGCGAGCTGAAGTCAAATTAGACCAATGTCACTTCAGCTCATCCTCCTTGTCGTGAAATCAAATTTATGCCACCGTACTTTTAACAAATTTATCCCCCCCCCCCTTCCGTTGCTGTCCTTCCATATGTTACTCCCCACCTTTAAGAATAATGTAAGCACTTCTAATTGCAGTTCGAAAAATGTTGACCGCATTAGTACCACGGCCATCAGTATAATTATCACAATGCACGGTTCTCCACACCGCAGGATTGTCACTGACCATTTAGATAGGTAGCAACGGTGGTAAGGCCGCGTTTACATCACACCGCTGGGGGTGAAAACGCAAAAACATTCTTTCGGATGGATGGTTCATTCACACGGTATGCGGAGGAAAACGTAAAAGTTGTACACCCAAACCGGAAGGAAACCAAAACGCTGGCCAAAGTGGAAGAATTTGGAAACGGAAATGTCCTGCTGGAAATATTTCTTTAGTTTTTGCCCGTACACGCGAATCCGATGTATCTGACAATCAAAACAAATATTTTAACAATGCTTATCATGTGAGGAGTGCTGTGTTGTGATTTTATTTCAACTATACGTTGAGTGTGACTGGTGCTTCCACGATAACACTTGGCACATGACGTGCTATGGTGGATCCTTGGCTCCTGCGTAGATGTGCGAATACGATACAAACGGAGACCGCCCCGGCCCGGATCAGCTTTGGTCATGTACACGTACGAAAACTAGCAAAGAAATGCGAGACTGAAAACGGAAAACTGGCCGTGCGTTGTCGTGTAAACGCAGCCTAAAGGCCGATTCATACTTCATTTCGCATACGTGGTGTTGTGAATGTGGATCAAGAGTGCAGTATGGAGAGGTAGACGGTTTGTTAGAAGAAAATTTGTGATTATTCTTTTAATTTCCCCAACAACAGTCCAGGTCAAGTTCCAGGAAATATTGACAAAGTCGTCCCTACAAAGTAAGCCCGCAAAACGTGCCACGCATCCTAATGACGCAACAGCCGAATTAACCCCCTAGAAATCCAGTTACTGTCAATTTGTGGAACTGGGATGAGTCGGAACTCTAGTCCCACCGACAATTTGCTTCCCACAAAACATATGAAGACGTTGTCTGTACGAACACAGCTCTTCAGGATCATGACAAACAAACGTAAGACATAACATGATTATGACTACAAGAGGGACACAGCAAACATGTAGGCTACCAAATTCCGTTAGGTGACCATGGTTACAGGAGACTCAGCGGACGCCATAAATATAATGACAACGAATTCCGCATTGACGTGTTACGCTAGTGAAAGTATCTAGCCTGTTTAAAAACAGAAACAAATCTTTAAAAACTAGATCTGAGACACACTTTAAGAAAAGACAGGAATAGGACGAGCAAGACAGTCATACAATGTATGTGTAAATTTTGATCTTTTCATCCGAATGCCTATCGGTGAGGCAAACTGAAGGTCGTTTATTAGTATGGGCTAGCGAACAGTAGCAACTAACCAGCTATTTAAAATTTCACTTATCAACTTAAGTCTCATTACGCGGATTTATTGTGAGTGCGAGCTGTGTGTATTCAGTGGAGGGCAGAGCATTGATCAGGTTGTGAACGGTGGGACTAAGCTGCAGCCAATCAGCCTTCAGGGAGTCGACGATCACGCACAGAAGAGTGAGCTGTTTTGTTTTGGAATACTTCTCAGTGGTGAAGCCAGATACAAAGTTTACATCGCTTTGTATCATATTTCTGCTTCTCAGTCTAATGATGTTGGTCGCCGGGGTAAGGCCGTTTGTTAAGCGCGGATTGCTGGGATTTTGGTGTCCGTGAAAGCGGCTGCTGCTGCTGCTGTGGTGATGACGGTGCTGGCATATGCTGCTCTAGTGGTTGCGCGAATGCATCATCTGCTTCTGAAGCTTGTCCCTTGGCCTTGATAGGTGTTCCTACTGGTGAGGTCTCTGCTGTAACAGCTGTTGAAAGTGCCAGAGACTCGTTCTCAGTCTTCGATGTACTCTCACTACCTCATGATGGAGAGTTAGAACACACCTCAGGCTCTCACTGATCAGATATGGAGAATGGTGAACCCTCACTTTCTCTCGTTGGGGATCCTGGATTCACTGAGAACTGGTTGGAGAAGGTGTATTATCCATATCCTCGTCACTTCCTTCAGATTCATCGTCATGATGATCATCTGCCACATTGGCCACTGCAGCATTGTTATGGCTAGCATGACGACGTTGTAGGTGTCTCCTCACTGCACTCGCGTGCTTATATTGTTTGGAACAACCAGGCTTAGGACATTTGAGATATGTGTCTGTGTGCGTTACTTTGTGGTCTCTGAGAGACGTGCGATGAGCAAATGCCATTTCGCAGCCTTTAATATCGCATTTCAAAGGGCGCTCACCGGTGTGCTGTCGGATGTGTATAACAAGTGACTCTTTGTTCTTGTATTCCTTGTGATCACACTTCTGCCATTGGCATTTATAGCTAGTTTCCTGCTGCATGCTGTGACGTTTTCTCGCCGTCAGGTGTTCTTTCGTGATGTGAACGGCAAGGTCTTCAACAGTAGTGCAGCGCTCATCACAAACACTACCATCATCGTTGTCCACACGCCACTCACACACGTGATATCCGTGCATCGCGGCAGAAGCAGTAGCTTTGGTCGATCGAGAGCCGGTAGATTCCGCCATTTATCCGTCTATGGATTCACCGATAGCAGTACTGCTTGCAACATACGATGACCCACGGCGATGTTCTTGCTGAGTACAGATTCTGGTTTGGTTAGATTGTGGTCGACAACAAACAGCACCAATAGGCTGGCTGGCAGGGATTGTTTAACGCGATAGAAAGAATGGACGTGTTGATTGTTGATTGTGTCCTCTCAGCAGGCACTGAGAAATACTAGAAGTTGTGCTAAAGTCGAAAAATAACATAGAAGTCAGGGTAACTGTACAACTAAATCTCCTCACAGATATTTACAACACTGAAAGCTGACGTTAAAGTATTCTTATACTATTGGAATAAATGTAGATGAGTGGTAAGAGTAAAACTGGATAACTGTTCTGGTGATGAATGTACTGCTCTACCAGGGCAGACACAACGTGGCGAGACATTTCCACCAGGCTGAAAAGTTCGCAAGAGTTTTGGGTAGTGGCGTAGAATTTTTGGGGAGATTAAGGGTCTAAAGAATAGAAAATAGTTGTCCTCGTACCGTGTGGTCGTTCGATCCTGACAATTTAGAGAACCACAAGGGTTCACACCAATCCGTGCTAGTATAGCACAAGAAACTAAACACGTCGGGCGTAGGTGTGAAAACCAACATAGATATTAAAACAAATGTCCAAAAAAGCGAAACATGTGAGTTCCAGATTGCTAGACCGCAATGCTAAATTTACTCCGCAAACCGAAAACAGTTCCCATATCGCACAATCATGCTTGTGTTAATGCTGAGCTGAAGGCACATTCGACCAACGTCATTTCAGCTCATCCTTCTTTTTGCGCTAACAATTTTCCTGCCTTTGTAACTTATCACCCACAACTTCCCCCCCCCCCCCCCATACACACACACACACACATCCTTGTCTTTCGCATTTCACAAGCAATCGTTGAGGACATGCAAGTTATTCCGAGTGAAGTTTGCAATGTTGGTTAGAGTGATACCAAGACAATAATCAATAATCACATAACCGAAATAGCTAGACCCACATCTTTGCACTGTTGTCCACGGCGCAGGCTTATCCCCTAACCTTTTGGGAGGCTACAAAGCAGGGAATTGCCAACATGCCACTGTAATTGTTCTGCGCTTCCATGAACCACACAGTCTTACTTAGCATTTCTGAGTTTGCCAGGTGTTTACTGCGCTTGAAACTAGTGCTATATTAAGTTTGTATAACTAGTGGTGGTTCTTGAATAGTATCTCATTAGTATATCATTTCCCCATCCAACTCAATTATTGAGATGTGAATGACCCACAAAAACAGTAAATTCCTCAAGCAGAGAGTGATTCATTTCTCAGTGGAATGGTGCGGCTGAGGCGGCGGTCAAGGCCATGAAGCAATTGCTTATGAAAATCGGCAAAGGAGACGTCTATAACATCAGTGCCTTCAGGGAAGGATTCCTGGAATGGCGTAGCACGCCGAGTGCAGTAGGACAAGCCTGGCCCAGCTGCTGTTTGGAAGGCCAACGAGGGCGGAAGTTCCCTCTCTCCCTGCAAATCTGCAGCAGTACGCTGCCCACAGCCGCAGCGCTCCCCAACAGGTCTCATCCCGGCTAGGCAAACCTCTGCCCCCTCTGCACGTAGGCATTGATCCAGTGCAGGTCTTCAAAACGCTTGTATAATGGAAGGAACGGTAACAAGATGCACTTGAAGAGGACGGAGCTACATGGTGCAGACGGTAACTGGGTCCAGCTTCTGGTGGGACAGATGGTTCCTCCTGCCGCGTGCATAGATTGACTGGGCATGCCTTTCTGCTTTTACCTTGTTGCGTGTGTGCTACCCAGCTATTTCGAATATCAATTTCAGGATTTGTTTGTGTTAGTGCTCCAAAGTCGCACACAAGCCGAGGGGGAATGAGGTGATATTATAGCATCTTTCTCTGCTTGAATTTTGGTAATTAGGCTGCTACTGTTTACACCTGCTTCCATGCACTGTTGCACGCTGCACTGCTGGACCTCACGCGCCTTGCGCAAAACGTTAGCACATTCACATGTCACCTTTCACGCCGCCTTTGCAGCCATTGCGTTTCACTGATCTTTTCATTCTCATCCTTCGTAGAGTTGGTCTTTGGCTGAAAGCTATACTTGCAAGTATAAATCGGAGGTATGGAAGCTCAAGAAGTTCAGTCTCAAACGCTGCCGTGCGAAAACACGGACTGGTAAAGAAAAATATATCTAAAAAACAAGAGAGCTCTTGTAGCAGTTGAGCACTCTTGCGTGGGGTAGTGCCTTTGCTGTTTGCGTTATGCAGAGCTCACTGACTTGTCAGTTTGAGCACTCTGGCAAGGTACGTTCGGGCCTGATTGGAAATTTTTATTTCCATTGCTATTAGGTTCGGCCTCATTTCCTCTGTGCTGCGCGGACGAGTCCACAAAGGACGAAACAGTTCTGTCCGCAGATTGAGTATTTCGCTCCTGCTCTTGTAGCAGTTGAGCACTCTTGCGTGGGGTAGTGCCTTTGCTGTTTGCGTTATGCAGAGCTCACTGACTTGTCAGTTTGAGCACTCTGGCAAGGTACGTTCGGGCCTGATTGGAAATTTTTATTTCCATTGCTATTAGGTTCGGCCTCATTTCCTCTGTGCTGCGCGGACGAGTCCACAAAGGACGAAACAGTTCTGTCCGCAGATTGAGTATTTCGCTCCTGCTCTTGTAGCAGTTGAGCACTCTTGCGTGGGGTAGTGCCTTTGCTGTTTGCGTTATGCAGAGCTCACTGACTTGTCAGTTTGAGCACTCTGGCAAGGTACTTTCGGGCCTGATTGGAAATTTTTATTTCCATTGCTATTATGTTCGGCCTCATTTCCTCTGTGCTGCGCGGACGAGTCCACAAAGGACGAAACAGTTCTGTCCGCAGATTGAGTATTTCGCTCCTGCTCTTGTAGCAGTTGAGCACTCTTGCGTGGGGTAGTGCCTTTGCTGTTTGCGTTATGCAGAGCTCACTGACTTGTCAGTTTGAGCACTCTGGCAAGGTACTTTCGGGCCTGATTGGAAATTTTTATTTCCATTGCTATTATGTTCGGCCTCATTTCCTCTGTGCTGCGCGGACGACTCCACAAAGGACGAAACAGTTCTGTCCGCAGATTGAGTATTTCGCTCC
The DNA here is from genome assembly GCF_964019385.1 of Sycon ciliatum. Classification (NCBI taxonomy): domain Eukaryota; kingdom Metazoa; phylum Porifera; class Calcarea; order Leucosolenida; family Sycettidae; genus Sycon; species Sycon ciliatum. The sequence goes on along the minus strand of NC_088648.1, from coordinate 1,274,184 downwards.
TGCTCTTGTAGCAGTTGAGCACTCTTGCGTGGGGTAGTGCCTTTGCTATTTGCGTTATGCAGAGCTCACTGACTTGTCAGTTTGAGCACTCTGGCAAGGTACGTTCGGGCCTGATTGGAAATATTTATTTCCATTGCTATCAGGTTCGGCCTCATTTCCTCTGTGCTGCGCTGACGAGTCCACAAAGAACGAAACAGTTCTGTCCGCAGATTGAGTAACAAACAAGAGATATAGAAAAGAAAAAGCACATATGGAAACGAGTTGAGATTAACTCTCCACCACTGTAACTAGATACTATATACAAGAGTTAGGTGGCCTTACCTCAAGACTAGATTTACTCGACCAACCAAGAACGTATGCCCTTTCAAACAATCATGCTTATGTCAATGCCCATGCTTGCTACTTCATACTAAAAAACTTCACAGTAAAACAAACAACAATGTTAAAATCGGGACTAGGTGGGCGAGCTGAAGTCACTTTGGACCAGACTAACTTTAGCCCATCTTCCTTGTCGCGATATAAATATTTTGCCTTATAATAATAATAATACCACAGCATACGTAAATTATGTGGGTACAATTATACGTTCCGCTTCTGTCCCAACTCCTATGATCAAATTCCATTATCAAGATAATTATTAATACGGTGCACTGATGACCTGTGACGCCAGATTTCTCCATGTATACTTGTCCAGAGCGATGGCCCTCACATTCTCCAGCTGATTGCTGCGCTTCAAGTCGATGTGCCTTCTCTGTAAGTCGCTTGTGATGCGCGTCGCAATGGATGTCCTTGGACGTCCACGCCCAGCCTTGGCATCTCCTGCAAAATAGCCCGTCAGCGCGATCCATGGATCGCGTCCCTGTCCATGCGGAGAATATGGCCGGTTAGCTTCCATCTTCTCCTGTCCACGATGTCAGATAGTGGTTCCGTGTTGCACCTCTCATACAGCTCAGTATTCTATATCCTGGCTGGGTAAACTATGCCAATGAGCCGTCGGAGCTGCTTCCGGTGGAATGCGTTAAGTGATTCTGCCTGTTAGTCGCTTGGGCACTTTCAATTTTCAAAAGTCCTGTGTACATTTGAGTCCAACATTTCTAGCGCTATTCTAGCTGATAGAGTGGGTCTCTAGGAGTGTTTTCGCACTAGGGTGCCATCTCGGAGCTGGGGCATAAGGGAGCGGTGAGTGGAATACTGCGTGTCCAATTTCCTGTACAATTTAGATCATGTAACCATGGTAACGGCGCTGACTCATTCAAAGACTGGCAGAATTTACGTCGTATTGTCGACTTTCCGAGTTGCCTATGTGACTGTAAAGTACACCAGGCACGCAGATACATTGAATGTTTGATGATAGGATGATGTGGACTGTATAGACCTCTTCAGGTTCCTGAAATATCATACTATTTTTGGTTCAAAGCTAGCTACACACTAGAGCACAATCAGGTATGTACAGTAGAAAGTTACTCCTGTGATTAGTTTATACTATTGCAGAGTTCCATTACTAGATTCAAAGTTCCATAATGTGTGCCAGGATTTTATAGTTTGGTAGTATGAGTCCGTGATGATGCCCGAGCACTCACTGTGGCATGACAAATAGGCAAATCACGAAGTACAATTGGAAACCGCCTTACTGCCATCAAATAATCATCTCGTTATAACACAATCAAGCCTGTCTACCTCAGATAAGCAAGTGTCTTAGTACACTTTTCTTGATATCATAAGTGTCCTCAGTCATGGCCATTTGGTGATTATAAAAAGTACACAGCAAATGTTTAAAACCGGCACCTAAGAAATCACGCGATGGCCCACGCCTGTTATTAAATATATACCAAAATGATAAGAATTCTCAAGGCAGAGACCAATGCGCAGCAACACGTACACCTACAGTGTTTGCATTTGAGCTGCAATTGCAGCAGTTGGCACTGAGTGTCAGTAACACTCTGTTAACAAGTTACGGCCGCGATATACATGTATATAGCAAGGAGCATTCATGCCTGGCGTCGCGGGTCACAAGAGAAAACCCGAGCATTAGAAATAATATTAATACACAATGAGAGGCTTTGGGATGCGTCTAGGCAATGCAGTGTAGCCATTCACTGTGGAGAGAGGAGCCAGTGACTGCTATACTAGGTTGTCTCAGCCAAACTTGTCTCGATCTCCATCAATTTCGTGTTGTTGATGCAATGACCGAACCGGCTGAGCAAGGAAACCAGCCTCTCACATCGTGTCAGGTGACGGACGGTGACAGCTAGAAAAATGTGCTTGGTTGGACACACACGACCGGCGGACGCACAAAATATGACATCCTGTGCTAGAGACTGGGCGCGACAGTGTGTTCTGAGATGTTGCCGGTTGTGCAATTCAGCCGGAAGTTCCTTCCCTGTGTACATTAGAAACACACAAGCCATAACAATGAGTTCATAAGACCTCCACAATATTGACTTTCTGATATCCAACATCATGCAAAACTACTTTTGTATTACATATTCACTTTTCTGCTACGTATTTCCGATTATTACACGTGCACAGACTACACACACTGTACATACGTCACTGCACAATCGGAGTGTGCTCGTTTTTCTCACATGTTTCTACGGTCCACTATGTGCACGTTATGTACACATCTTCTGACATGGACAGCACAATGTCTCGTGCAATCAGATGCTACCACTGCAGTTGGGAAAGGTCCCAGGGGGTGGGGGGGGGGGGGGCAGAGGAAGGGGAGGGCATACAAGTCAAACACTAAGATCCACAATGAGAAGATTATAGTGAGTGGCTAGGGTAGATGCTTACCAGTAATAAGAAGACATAGGAACTTGTAGAGGTCACCAGGAATTGGAGTTGCCTCAGCTTGGAGGCTCTCGGCAGTCGGCACGGCAGCGCCACGTGTTTCCAGTGGCTGGATGGTGTGGCGCAAATGGAGTGCTGTGTGACGCATCTCAAGCTCAGCAATGGCTTGCACACCAACACGACTATGGTCTGCCATATCCTCAATGTCAAATTCCTGACCGTCTTTATCCTCTGTAGGTCCTACAAGGCTCTTGGCACACACGGATAGAAGCAAGGCCTTGGGGACCGCAGAGGAAATCACAAATTCCCCGGCAGTTGGTCGGCTTGGACAGCTAAAGAACAAGATCTGTCCCTGGAAATAATCAACTAGCAGCTGTTTCAGAGCAAATAAACGCCACCTGGGTGGGTCGTGGACGCCAATGGAAGACAGGAGGGTGGCATACTTCCGGCGCATGCTGGCCATGCTCACACAAGCACCGACGTCTACCTTACTTTGAGATAGGACAAGTGTCTGCACGGACATGGTCAGCTGGGCAAATGCTGCACCGAAGCTGTCAGTATGACCCAGGGACGGTGCTGTAGTGGACACTGTGGGCTTCGTCAGGCCCTCGAGTGTCCTCTTGTGAGTTTAGTTGGCCAGGCACGAGCGGTGATACTTGATTTACCTGGCGATTGCATCTCCACCAGACACCTCCCTCAAGATCCACGAGTCACTGCGAATTGTTGCAGCATTGACGATGTTATTGCTCGCACTGAACGATATGCATTGGGTCAGTGGCTCCTTTTCCCACTTCTTCTTTTTGACAGGTGCTGGCAGAATAGGCACAAATTTAAATCTGTCTGGCTCCCACTGGAACGGGTCCGTTTTTTGGGGGGGCTCAACATCTCTTTGCTCAGGCTCGCTGTCATCACTGTCATCATCATCACCTTCACTGCCTTCGTCGCCACCAACAGCCTCGACGGGCCGGACAGACTCAGCAACGGCTGTCTTCTTCAAAGTCTTTTTGTTTGTGTACCACTTGTAGCAGGCTTTGTGGTATAGAACTTCGCCGCAAGTTTCTCTATCAAGATTTCCGATCGACATCCAAGTGTCATCTCTCTTCGTCTCAGCTGCATTCCATAGGGTAGTCCAGGTAGTCTCCGTCAAGCGCTTGAGAGGCTGATGAGCAGGAAAATTCGGGTTGTGACAAATGCATTTCACTCCTTCACCTGAAGCTTTCGCCAAGGAAACAGTTTCCAGCCCCAAATCGTCTGCCATGTCGAACAAGACAACTAACAACAGGAATCATAAACACTTGCACCTTGTTATCTGCCATCTACCTGTCTAGGTTGTCGGACAGATCGGCAAAGAAACTTAGAGAGGCCATGCGATCGGCATTGGATGAAAGCAAAAACACAATTGTCGAACCAGTCAAGTAAGTTTGAAATTTAGTCGTGGGCGGACGTCATCATCCTTTTCACTTGCGCAGAATTCGCATATGCGTGTTTTGAGCATGCGCTTAATGTGCACAGTGTTCGTCTTCGTATTCAAACAAGTCGCCGTAACTCCCTTCAGCTCCAACGCAGAAAAGGCACCCAAGCGCGAAATTGTTTGACCTGCCGATCTCCAACACGTCCAACCACCCACGAAATGTTGGACTCAAATCGACACAGGAAATCAGAAATTAGCACTTTTTGAGAAACCGGCCAACTGACTATGTGCCGCTGTGAGCCCCCATGCGCCCCAGTTATACAAAAGAACGGGCAGAACCAGGGCATTATACAGCATGTGGCATTCCCAGTTGTATCGAGTCGCCTTCGCCGCAATCCAGCGCTGTGTCCATACCACATCTGTTGTACTTCGGCCTTGTCTGAAGCCAGATTGAGTTAGACCGACATAATGAGCAACGTCCTGTGCGATTCGGCAGAGCACTACAAGGGAGAAAACTTTTCGGATGGTGTTCAGGAGGACAATGGGACGCAGGCTAGTCACGGGTCCTCTAGGGTTTTTTGGTTTTTGTAAAGGAATCAGTGTGCCAAGTCCGATGAACGATGACATGTCGGCACCCTCTGCTAAGCCTTTCCGTTTTTGAGTCGTTTCATCTCTGTTTCCACCTCTGCTTGAGACGCTCCCACACTTAGCCGGTGAGAGACTGGCTTCTGGATAGCAGCTGATTGATCTCTACAGAACAGATCCTTGAAGTGCTCCGTGACACGCTCTGCCTTTTGCTTATCTGAAGCCAAAATGTGGCCTTCAGCAGAGCTGACCATGATACTGGATGGCTGAGATCCACTTTTCATGGCCGAAGCAGCAAGGAACATCTGTGCTGAGTCAGGTGCTTGCTCCACCTTCTCTGCCAGTCTGTCGAGGCGTTCATTGGCATCGGCCCGCTGAATAGAACGGATCTTGTGCTGTATCTCGTTCCGCTGCCTCTTTAGCTCTGCCAAGGAGTGGTGACCCGACTCTGTAAGAAGCCGAACCTCCCGCTGCTGCCCCGATAGGCGTGCCACTTCCTGGTTGGGCAGAGTTAACTTCCCGGATGTGGATCTGTGCATATCGCCAACACTGCTCTCTGCCGCTTCAGGGTGCCATTTACTGCGCTGGACCATTTGTGACATGGAGCATTTTTATGAGTTTCTTCTGAGCAAGGGTTGGTATGGCTGTTGGAAACGCTTTCTTTGAGTTTTGCTTTGTAGTCTTGCCTCACCGTGGCGTCCGGTGAAAGCCTCCGTACAGCCAATGAAAGAACGGACCTCTTTGTTTTTGGGTTTGAGCGATAAGCTTTGAACAATCGTAGGAAATCCATGTCGGCGATGTCAATTTCATGGTCGCTTGATGTCAGTGTCCCTGCATACGAGCGGGCACGTTTGATAAGGGGCTTGCAGCGAGCCGGTTGTAGTGGAATGATGGCAAAGCTCCTGTGACCCAACCCAAGCGGCCACACAACCAAGACGTTTTATTTAGCTTACATTTGTCACTACAAGGAAAAAAGAGAACTGACAAAAGCAATGATCTCGGAACTACTAGTAGTACTTCACTTGACCTAAACCGGAACTAAATCGTACCCGCACGGTACGCAGCGCAGACTGCACGCACAGCAGAACATAACCATGATAACGCGACGCAGCTTGGAAAGCCAGCTAGCTAGCTATGTATGAAACAACGGACCGCAAGCATGACAGCGGGAAATGCAAAGGGCCAGTCGGCAACAGTACACAGTGACGATTTATGCTATTGGGTATCATTCATGGCTAGACCTAACACTGTATGCACGTGATATGTCGCCAAGCTATTGTTCTAACCAGAGGAGTAATTGTCACCTTCAGCAGCATGGATCTAAGAGTAAGAATAAGACTGTATTCATCATAACGGGACTGCGATAAAATCAATCATATTGTATACTCTGCTGATTACACCAGCATCTCTGTTTGTGACTGAGCCAGTCCACATTGTCCTGTAGCGCATGGAATAACGGAAAAGGGTGTTGGCAAGGACAATTTCCCACGAATTTGCCCACTGAAGTAGCGCCTGGCCGTTGTTATTCCGCACTCCTCTACTGTATAGACCAATGCAAGGCGTCTTGCTGGTGCCGACTTTGATGTTAAAATCGCCCAAACCAAACACCAGAGTTCGGCGGTTAGGAGTATTCCATGCTTTAGAGAGGCAGTCGTAGAAATCTTCTCTCAGCGATGGGTCCTTGTCTGCCGACGGGGCTGTGGGTCCATACGCCACAACGAATCTCACATCGACAGAGGTCTCTGAGGAGCTCTTTGCGGGCAGCGAGAAGTCAGCGTAGCCGACTCGGTTCGACAGCTTTCAATGTTTTCTCAGGAATTCGTTGAAATATTTCGACCCGGCGAAACCAATTCCCCCGTAGTGACCCGCGTCCTGTCCAAAGCCCACAAGCCTGTATCCGTCGTCGATAGACCTGTCAAACGTCTCAGCAATTTTTAGCTCCTGGAGGCAGCAGACATCCACTCTGTAGGACAATAGGTCTTTCGCTAGCTGCTGTTTCTTGACATTTGAAGTTAGGCCGCGTACATTCAGCGTTGCAATTCTCGCTTTAGCGAGGGTCGGTGAACTACGAGCCAGCATGCTACAGGATGGCATTTCTCACAAGGATAAGCGTTGACAGAGATAGGTAGAGTAGAAGGATGAAGAAGAGAGATAGGAGAGAATAAGAGAAAGAGAGAGAGAGAGAAAAAAAGAACGCTGAGCAGTCAGCCCAACACCACAACAATTTTGCCTAGATAATAGTAAGAATAATAATTAACCCCCTTTGGCTAGAAATCTGTAAAATATTAGGGACTCCTGAGTGCAGATCGATAATTAATGTTGACCACAGTGGTACCAGGTTCACCAGTAACGTTATCACATTACTACAAACAAACGAACAAAAGCAGGAACAGGATTGTGCCTACAAGACACAACATCAAACGTGAAGAATCCCTGCAGCAGGGGAGACTGAGTCGACGACAAATATGGCCAAAAGGCGTTTACCGGGGTCGTATGCTACTGATATGATCTAGCATGACAAACAGAAAAACTAATCTAAAAACTTATATTACTTCGAAGTAGGCATTGCGAGACACATGAGGAAAATATAATTAGAGTAGCAAAGGTGTACAAGTACAAGTAGGTTTTAAATTTGTTTGGTTTATTAGAATACCTTGACGACCCGATGTCCTGAAGAACTTATTCATTGTGGCCTAGCAAGCAGTAGCAACTAGCTAGCTACTCTATCTGTCTAAACACACTGATTTCGTGTGAGTGCTAATTGTACGTATCCAGGTGAGGGCAGAGCATTGATTGGTCTGTGAACGCGGCGGCGACTAGGCTGCTGTCTACCAGCATTCAGGATATGAATGATCACGCGTAGAAAATTATGGTGCTATGAATCCTTCTTAGTTTTGAAGCAAGATGAAAACCTTACACTCCTGTGTAAGCTATTTTTACTACTGAGTCAAAAAGTAATTGCATTGTGGGTGTAACAGGTTTAATCAAACTTGAAAAGTAAGAGGCCTGGTTGAGCGTGCCTCGACCAGTTATATGCAAAATGTGATAGTATACATGTGGCAATGGCGCCAATGAAGGTGCTAATAGACAGGCGTAAGACGCATGAGGTGCGAGGGAGTGTAAAGTTTTAGAGAACAGGGGAAAACTGTTTCATCATCCCCCTCCTATGGAGAGGAAGGACCTTATAACCCAAATGCTCAAGTGGATTAGAGTAAAATAAGCGCAAACACGTGCGAGACGAAAAAAGGCTTCGCACTGAAGTAACACAATAAGACGACTGAAACTCCATGCAAATAAAAGTGTAATAAGCTCAACAAATGTGTAAGGTGAAAACTAGAAGTTCAACTGCTAAACTCAGCGGGCAGAGGCCAAGGTTTTGTACTTCTGAAGTGGAACAATGTCATTACCAAATTCATCCAACATATAATGTTAAGGCTCCCAAGTGGCATCAGAGTAGCCTTGCCACTTGACTAGGTACTGAAGCTGATTCTGCCGGCGGCGGTGACTGAGAATTTTCTCCACCACATAGCGGGCATGACCATCAAGGTCCGTGATAGGCGGAGGCGGAGGCTGTCTCCTATTAGGAATAGCGTTCTTCTCGTAGGCACGGAGTGCCGACACATTAAATACCGGGTGACAGCGGCTGGTATGAGGCAACTTGAGCTTGTAGGCATTCGGGCCGACCACATGGGTTATAGGAAAGGGGCCAAACCACTTGGGGCGTAATTTATGGGATGGTCGGTCCCGAGCTTCAGGAGTCAGAAGGAAATTCCGGTAGACCATTACCAAATCTCCCACCTTCAGCTTTCCCTCAACCCTTGTCCGATCTGCATAGAAGGCCTGACGAGCTTGAGCTGCCACTAGCGCATCTTGTGAGATCTTGACCGCGTCTTATCTTGATTGCAACCAATCAGCTGAATCTCTGCATCTCTGAATAGGGTTGAGGAAGTCGGGTGGCGCTCTGGGATTTAGCCCGTAATTTAAGAAGAACGGTGTGTTTCCTGTAGATGATTGAGTAGCGCTGTTGATAGAAAACTCACAGAGAGGTAGGAGCATATCCCAGTTATCTTGCTTATGATTTACAAAAGCCCTCAGCACATCCTCTACTATTCTGTTTACTCGTTCAGTTAGGCCATCTGTCTGAGAGTGATTTGCAGTACTAAATGCTAGTTTCGTTCCTAAGCGATCAAACAATTCCTGAAAAAATGCTGCAGTAAATCTTGGATCATGATCACATACAATACTAGAACTCAAACCATGAAGTCGAAATACATGTTGAGTATACAGATCAGCACTTCCTTTAGCGTCAATAGTAGAGGAAGTAGGTGCTAAATGTACAAACTTTGTCAAGCGGTCTACAAATACATGTATAGCATCATGACCTGTACCGGTCCTAGGCAAACCCATGATAAAATCCATCGAGATATCCGCCCACGGCTGACTGGGCACTGGAAAATTCTGCAAGAGACCAGTTTTTAGCTGGCCGCCTTTAACTCGTTGGCAGACGTCACATGACTTGACAAACGCCTTTACATCCAGTCCCATTCTGGGCCAATAGAAATATCTAGCGAGTCTGAAATAGGTGCGATCTCGACCGGGATGCCCCGCAGTCACACAGTCATGGTAATCTTGAAGCAGGGCGAGTCGGAGTTCGCTACTCTTTGGAATGCATAACCGGTTCTGTGGTGAAGATCTGAGGTAAAGATAACCGGGTGTTTCATTTAGAAGGTAACGGTCGTGCCGATTGTCATGGCTTGAATTGTTCAGTCTCCTGATAATGGGAGCAAGATCCTTGTCGCACCTGACAATTAACTGCGCTAAGTCCGGATTAATCTCTAGGGTATGCTCTATGGCATTCAACTGAATGTTAGGAGGATAGGATTACCCGCCTATTTCAGAATCACTGAACAGATCTGGACGGCGTGAAAGCGGGTCGGCAATGTTTTTCTTTCCTGGTTTGTGAAAGACCGTAAAGTCATAGTCAGCTAAAAACTCTACCCATCTTGCCTCACGCTTGGTGAGAGTCGGTTTGGTTCGTAAATAGACAACACCCATATTATCAGTCATCAGGTCAAAGTGGCGGAATAGATAGATTCTCCAGCACTTTAATGCAAATACCACAGCCAACGTTTCCCTCTCGGCCGCAGTATAGTTGCGTTCTGCAGCTGACAGATTTCGACTACAATAGGCTACGGAATGCAAATCCATGTCTTCTCCCTGCTGCAGGAGCACACCTGCCACGGCAAAGTCACTTGCGTCAGTTTCTACCGTGAAGCTTTTCTCAACATCGGCCAGTTGCAACACTGGCGCCTCGAGTAATGCTGAGTTTAAAGACTCGAATGCCTTCTGTCTAGCAGCGCTCCATTCAAAGCGTGAATTTTTTTCCGGTGATTTCTTCTAATGGACGAGAGATGGTCGGGTGTCGATCTATGAACCTTCGGAAATAGTTTGCAAAGCCAAGAAACTTCGACACATCAGTTACTGACGACGGAGTTGGCCATGTTTCCACAGCACTTGTCTTCTTGGGATCAGGGGAAATTGATGTGCCGTTGATTTTATGCCCCAAAAAGATAACTTCTCTCACGCCGAATTCGCATTTAGACTGTTTGCAATACAGCTCGCTATTTCTAAGTGTTTCTAGAACTGTTTGAAGATGGTGCAGATGATCTTCCCAGGTCTTGCTGAAAACTAGAATGTCATCCAAGAATACTACAACGAATTTTCAGAGATGCGGTTGCAGAATAGAGTTCATGAGTGACTGAAAGGTGGCCGGGGCATTAGTCAGCCCGAATCCCATGACTCTAAATTGGAAGTGGCCGAACGGCGTATTAATGGACGTCTTAGAAACATCCAAGTCTTGAATTCTGATTTGATTGTACCCGACCGCAAGTCCAACTTTGAGAAATATGCACTGCCCTGGATCGTGTCGAATAAGTGTTGTTGTTGTTGTTGTTGTTGTTGTTGTTGTTGTTGTTGTGTTTATTTTAATTCGCAAACCAAACGGGCAGATCTGCCCAATGAAAAGGTGGCGAATGCAGATAGAAAGCAGTAATAAATGAAATTGGGGACTGATGTAATTAGGATAGAGGTGGAGAAAAACTAAGCCAGCTGATCATCAAACAGGACGTTTGGTACTCTAGGTACTAAGGGTGTGCGGGATCATGCTTTCGCGGAACTGGCGGAGCGTGGAGATGGCACGTATATCGCTGGGTAAGGTGTTCCACAGCTGGGCGCCCCGGAACGCGAGGCAACCCTTGCCGAACCTGGTGGAAACTGGCGGTTGGCGCAGACCCATGGTGGAGTGCAACCTGGTTGGGCCAGCTGACGAAGGAACTAGGAGGGCTTGCAGTTCAGAACTTGCGTGCTCATTCCGAGACCTCCAGACCAGAACGATGAACTTCTGCCTGAATATCTCGTATACTCTGTAGGTGTCCAATTGCAGCAGGAGGGTACGCGCGGAGGTGTGATGCCAGAGTCCGAAATCCGCCCTTGCCGCCCGATTCTGCATGACTTGTAGCTGAACCAATTGGTTGGCAGTAAGAAGCGGGGAAAACGCATTGGATCCGTACATCAGGTCAGACATGATGATCGTTTTAAAGTAGAGAACTCGGCTCTGATGAGTCAAGCAGCGACGCAACCTCCATAGTGCTCCGATCCTCTGGGCCAGTCGAGCGGTGCAGCGATCAACATGGGGCGTCCATGACAGATCCGATTCGAGGAGCACTCCAAGATACCTGGCCGCAGTAACGACAGGAATCGGCGTTTCATGACAGTTTACATTGATCGTATGCTGGGGCTGCTGAGGCTGCCGGTTGGGGTATACAGGGATCACGTGGCTCTTGGCTGCATTCAAAATGAGACCACGGGTCTGCAACCAGTCAGCAAGTGCAGAAACCAAGGCCGATAGCGTAGCAGATACCGTGTCCAGGGATGTGCTGCTGCTGATCAGCGCGATGTCGTCGGCAAATTAAACTGATGAAGACTGGTTAGCTATGGTTGGAACTTCGCGGGTGTAGATACTGAAAAGGATCGGTCCTAGAACAGAACCTTGTGGCACGCCACAGGATGGTGCAGAAATGGCACTCTGACCCCGTCCAATACAGATACGCTGAGTACGGCCCGACAGATAGGCGGAAAACCACTTTAGGGCTGTCCCTGTTATGCCGATATCGAATAGGTCCTGGAGTAGCCGTTCATGACGAACCTTGTCGAATGCCTTTGACATATCTAGAAGGCATATGCCAGTACACAAACGCTTGTCCCGTGCAATAAGAATACGATTTAGCATAAGTACCAGGGCATCCTCCGTTGAGTGGCCTGCGCGGAATGTCATCAACATTGGGAAGACCAGCTTTGTTTTTGATCGTAATTCTATTCAATTCTCGCCAATCGCACACCATTCTCAGAGTACCATCCGACTTCTTCACAAAAAAACACAGGTGCACCGTATGGCGACTTACTTGGCTCAATGAATCCCTTCTCAAGTAATTCTGACAGCTGTGACTGGAGCTCGTCCATCTCTGGTTTCGGCAAGCGGTAGGCGGGTCGAGACGGTGGTCTGGCTCCATCTTCTATCTGGATTTCATGGTCGATTGGTCTCTTCGGTGGAATGTCCTGGATGCTCTGATTCCTGGAGTTGTGGCCCGGAACGATTCTCCTCGTTTGCAGCAGTGACCCATGCAAGAAACCCCTCGGCTCCACTCCTCAGGGCATGACGAGCTTGTCGGCCACTGATAAACATGCTTTCCACAGATGGCCGGTCGGCTGTCGGCGGGTTAGCTGAAGGCAATTTGGCAACAAAGGGCTCACCGTCCAACTGAACTTCGTTCGTACGGAAGTTGATGCTGGGGTTGTTCCTTGTAAGCCACGGCTTGCCAAGAATGGCGTCGTAGCGAGTCAGGGGATACACAGTAAAGTGCTGTTCCTCACTGATGCCCCCGACGGTCACCTTTAGCGTGCGTGTGGAAATCTGCGGGACCTCGCTGGTCGAGCCGTCCGCCAATGTTACGCTCAGTATTTCTGAGCTTGCATCCGTGTCAAGATGATGCTTTGAACAAAACCGTCTGCAATGAAGTCATGCGTCGAACCGGAATCTATCAGCATCACTGCACGGCGACCGCCGATCTTTCCCTGTATGCGCAGTAGGTCGTGTTCAGGTTCATTGTCGACGCTGACGTTGCTGACATGACACCATTCTGCAACGGGACAATTTCCTACAGCTATGGGTGTCTCCGACTCCGTAGGTTCCTGGAGAGCAACGTCTTCAACCTCCAGAGCTCCGAACCGGTTAGCGACTGGTACCGGCGTGGGTGCTTGGGTCGTCGCCAGTAAGCGCACCCCCTTTCTTACTGGCGACCAGCGTGTGGGTAGCGCTGTCCACCCTCATTACAGTCTTTAGCGAGGTGGCCTGGCTTCCTGCAAGCAAAGCAGGGTCCCATCGCTCGCAGTTGGACACGCTCTTGGTCCGTCAGCTTGCGGAGGCCCTGACCACGAAGCTGGGCACGGAACGCGACTCTCTACTGGCTGGTGGCCCCGACGCCGGTGGCCCTGACGACTGCTCCACGGTGTTTGCTGCCATGACAGCTTGCTCCAGGGTACGTGGATGCTCATGCATGACCTGTCGCTGGATGTGCGGCATAAGACCCCTGACGAACAGCAGCGCTCTGGTGTGGTGGTCGATTTCCGGCACTTGCAGGCTGAGGCGAGTGAAAGCAGCAATGTATGCGTCCAGCGACCCGTGCTGCGCTGCGGAAAATAGTCCCATACGCGATGTTTCCTCGTTGTGCCGTGGTCCGTACACATCGCCAAGTGCCGCTTTAAGAGCAGGCCAGTCAGAAAACACTTGGTTAGCTTCCAATGCCGCTATCAACCAAAGACGAGCGTTTCCAGTCAAAAATCCTGCCGCGTAGTCGACCCTCTGTGCCGCATTTGGGAGTGCCAACGACCGTAGGGCCATGTCCATTGCAAACGTCCATTCTTTGAATGTAGCGGAATCTCCTCCAAACACACGCGGCTCTTTCGTAAGGCTTTCGTTGGCTCCCACGGTTCCGAGTTCGGATGTATCGTTCGGTTTCCTTGGCTAACGCGCTGAGCGGTCTTGATATCGTTTATCAGCCGAACGACGAGTACGAGGAGCGTAAAGCAGAGCGACCAGAACACCTGCCAAAAGCAGAGTAGTAACCATCCTCTGCTACCAGTGTAACAGGTTTAATCAAACTTAAAAAGTAAGAGACCTGGTTGAGCGTGCCTCAACCAGTTATATGCAAAATGTGATAGTATACATGTGGCAATGGCGCCAATGAAGGTGCTAATAGACAAGCGTTAGACGCATGAGGTGCGAGGGAGTGTAAAGTTATAGAGAACAGGGGAAAACTGTTACTGTGGAAGTTGCTGTTTCTTGGCCGTAGATTGCTGCGATGTTGGTGTTAGTGGCTGGAGCGGTAATAAAGCTTCGGCAGATTAAGCTGCTGTCTATCAGCATTCCAAAAGTGGATGGTTTCGGTCCACGGACTTGCTGCTACGGGGATAGGCTGCAGGGGTGGTGGTGCCGGCCACTGATGCTTCGGTGGTAGTAGAGGCGATTGGCACTACGGCTCCCATGGTGGTGGAAGTGTTTGGTGCAGCTGCTGCGGTGCGCCTTCTCCGGTGCTGAGGTGCTGCTGGTGCTGCTGCTTCTGTGGTGGTGGCGGCGTTGGTAGTGGTCCTGGGTATTGCTGCTGATGCCATGGTGGTTGTGTTGGGTGATGCTGCTGCGGTGCAGCGGTGGTGGTGTTGCTGCGTGCTGCTTCTGCGGTGGTGGTGTTGCTGCGTGCTGCTTCTGCGGTGGCGGCCATCCAGTATCCTGCTGCAGCTGAGGTGGTGCCAATCCATGGTCCTGCTGCTGCGGCTGTGGTGGCAGACCTGAGTGCTGGTTGTGCCCTGGTGTTGTCGGGGCTGGGAGCAACTTCCGTCATGGGAGTCTTGGAACTTGCGGCTGCGGTAGTTGTGGTGGCGGGTACTGATGTTGTGGAGGCTGTGGTGCAGCTATGCCGGTGGCGGTGATGATTCCGTGGTGTTAGCGAGTATTTAGCATCTGCTCCAAAAGCACCTCTCATCCGTGCTTGCTCTGTAGCGTTGACAGTGTATGCTACTGATAATATTCCTGCTGTAACGGATGCGGTAACTGCAAGTGGAAATAGCTGTTCTGTGTTCGATGCGCTCTCAGTACCTAATGAACGATCGTGAGCTTGCTTGCTTATCGCTTTACGCCCATGGTTCTGTAGCTGTGCTGGAACTGCTCTATTTACCATTAGCCATGTCTCCCCCCTCCTCCACCACCCTACACAGTGGGTCCATTGTTATTAGGCGTCTGCCTGTTTCGGTTTCTCCACTATAAATAACAGAATCCTACTAGCCTATTCATCAGAATCTGATTTGTTACATACAGAGAATGGTGAACCCTCACATTTCCCCGTTGGTGTTCTTGGATTCACTTCAAGTGAACTAAATGGAGACGTTATATGATTATCCAGTGTCTTCGGCTTCAAGGTCATGATGATCTCCGGCCGCATTAGCCGCTTCAATACTGCTATCGCTAGGATGACGCCGTACACCGTGTTTCCAGAGTGCCCTCTTGGAAAGGTATTTTTTTGAACAGCCGAGCTGAGGATATTCAAAACATTTTCTCTCTGTGTGCGTTTCCTTATGTACCTTCAATTGTCGGGCACGACGGAACGCTCTACCACAGCCGTGATGCTTGTATTTAAAAGTGCGTTCACCTGTGTGCTGTCGTAAGTGCATAATAAGATTCATTTTTTCTTTGAATGTCTTGCTTCCACACCCCGGCCATTGGCATTTAGGCTTGGCTTGCTGCTCCCTGCTGTGCAGGTGTTCATTAACGGTGTGAGCTGCAAGCTCTTTCACACTTGCGAAGCCCTTATAGCAAACAGTTCCTTTACCATTGCTCACACACCCCTGACAAACATGGTTCGTTACAGCTGCTTGTGGTACTATACGATCATGGTTTTCACCATCGTCGGCATGTCCCTTCATCGTGGCGGCAGCAGAGGCATTCGTCGGGTCAGAGTCGGTAGGATCAGCTATTTCTCTTTATTATTATTTATTATACGCATTCCCGCGTTGAAGTGTAGCAGCAGTATGCTGCGTCCACAGCTTCGCTTATGCAGAATGGCTTGGGTGAGAGGAGAGGGGAGAGAAAGCAACAAGGCAACCAACATCTATGAAATTGGTCACAATAACATGAAGAGAACCAACCTACATATGCATGATTGCACAAGAATGGAGACGACCAAATATAATGGCTATAATCATTGTGCCACAAAACCGGTAGACAGGAGATCTGACGACAATGTAACGAAACATAAAACTCAGTTACTCAATACAGGTTACACTAAATTACAAGAGAACAACGCTACAACGTTAGAATTGCCGCTAAATTATCGCAAGTGTAGAGAACGAGTCCAATACAAATGAAAACCATGAACAGACTGTCCCGAAGTTATTTTGGGAACAAAATTGTTTCTCTTTAAGCGAAAAGAAAGCAGGTAGTGCTGCTCCCAACGATGGGTGCACGAGAGAGGTGTCTTGCAGAATACAGCTCATGGTTGGGTTGTGGTCGATAGCAATCAGCACCAATAGACTGGTAGGGACTGGGTTAAGCGATAGGGATAATGGACGTGTTGATGGTTTTCTCAGAGCAATCACTGAGACACAGGGCACCGTCAACACCGTCAAGTGGTTTTACAAAAATGTCGAAAGCTTAAGTAGAATTCAGGAGAAATGGACAACTGCTACTCCTCAAAGAAAAGTATCACAATACCAGCTAACTGAGAAGTCATATATTATATAATATTGCAACAAAGGTAAATAACTGGTACTAGTATGAATGTAGTGTCGAAACTGGAGGTGATTATAGTGCACGACTGAAACTGCAGTAAGTTGGTTAGAGACGGCCACCATGACGAACAGGTCGGGACCGTTTTAAAGAGTGGTGTAGAACTGGGTGAGAAATGAAGTGCCTAAGGGGGCATCTCCACACCCTTTAGAACAATCTGTAACATTCACACAAAAAGTATAGAGGAAGCTGTGATGCGACCTCCCTTCTCACGTGTAACCAACGTCACTAGATAAGCGATGCATCCAAAAGTGGCACTGTGAACATAGAAAGATTGCAATGTAGACAAGAGGAGGACCACAGCGCAACCTTAGACATAGACGATCAGTAGATACATCCACATATCCTTGGAGTGGAAGCTCAATGATATACCCTCATTTACATCGGTGGTAGTATAGCACAATATCCTCAAGCTCAAAAAGCAATAAATTCGTACAATGGCATGGAAACTAGCGCTGTCAATATCATAACAAGAAGGACGAGCTGAAGTCACATTAGACCAATGTCACTTCAGCTCATCCTCCTTGTCGTGAAATCAAATTTATGCCACCGTACTTTTAACAAATTTACCCCTCCCCCTTCTGTTCCTGTCCTTCCATATGTTACTCCCCACCTTTCAGAATAATGTAAGCACTTCTAATTGCAGTTCGAAAAATGTTGACCACATTAGTACCACGGCCATCAGTATAATTATCACAATGCACGGTTCTCCACACCGCAGGATTGTCACTGACCATTTAGATAGGTAGCAACGGTGGTAAGGCCGCGTTTACATCACACTGCTGGGGGTGAAAACGCAAAAACATTCTTTCGGATGGATGGTTCATTCACACGGTATGCGGAGGAAAACGTAAAAGTTGTACACCCAAACCGGAAGGAAACCAAAACGCTGGCCAAAGTGGAAGAATTTGGAAACGGAAATGTTCTGCTGGAAATATTTCTTTAGTTTTTGCCCGTACACGCGAATCCGATGTATCTGACAATCAAAACAAATATTTTAACAATGCTTATCATGTGAGGAGTGCTGTGTTGTGATTTGATTTCAACTATACGTTGAGTGTGACTGGTGCTTCCACGATAACACTTGGCACATGACGTGCTATGGTGGATCCTTGGCTCCTGCGTAGATGCGCGGAAACGATACAAACGGAGACCGCTCCGCGGCCCGGATCAGCTTTGGTCATGTACACGTACGAAAACTAGCAAAGAAATGCGAGACTGAAAACGGAAAACTGGCCGTGCGTTGTCGTGTAAACGCGGCCTAAATGCCGATTCATAGTTCATTTCGCATACGTGGTGTTGTGAATGTGGGTCAAGAGCGCAGTGTAGAGAGGTAGACGGTTTGTTAAAAGAAAATTTGTGATTATTTTTTTAATCTCCTCAACAACAGTCCAGGTCAAGTTCCAGGAAATATTGACAAAGTCGTCCCTACAAAGTACGCCCGCAAAACGTCCCACGCATCCTAATGACGCAACGGCCAAATTAACCACCTAGAAATCCAGTTGCTGTCAATTTGTGGAACTGGGATGAGTCGGAACTCTAGTTGCACCAACAATTTGCTTCCAACTCAAAGTATGAAGACGTTGTCTTTACGAACACAGCTCTTGAGGGTAATGACAAAAAAACGTAAGACATAACATGATTATCACTACAGTCATACAATGTAAATGTAAATTTTGATCTTTTCATCCGAATGCCTATCGATGAGGCTTACTGAAGGTCCTTTATTGTTATGGGCTAGCGAACAGTAGCAACTAGCAAGCTATTTAAAATTTCACTTATCAACTTATGTCTCATTACGCTGATTTATTGTGAGTGCTAGCTGTGTGTATTCAGTGGTGGGCAGAGCATTGATCAGGATGTGAACGGTGGGACTAAGCTGCAGCCAATCAGCTTTCAGGGAGTCGACGATCACGCGCAGAAGAGTTAGCTTTTTTGTTTTGGAATCCTTCTCAGTGGTGAAGCCAGATGCAAAGTTTACATCGCTTTGTATAATGTTTCTGGTTCTCAGTCTAATGATGTTGGTTGCGGGGTAAGGCTGTTTGTTAAGCGCGGATTGCTGGGATTTTGGTGTCCGTGAAAGCGGCTGCTGCTGCTGTGGTGATGACGGTGCTGGCACATGCTTCTCTAGTGGTTGCGCGAATAGATTATCTGCTTCTGAAGCTTGTCCCTTGGCCTTGATAGGTGTTCCTACTGGTGAGGTCTCTGCTGTAACGGCTGTTGAAAGTGCCAGAGACTCGTTCTCAGTCTTCGATGTACTCTCACTACCTGGTGATGGAGAGTTAGAACACACCTCAGGCTCTCACTGATCAGATATGGGGAATGGTGAACCCTAACTTTCGCCCGTTGGGGATCCGGGATTCACTTCGAGAGAACTGGTTGGAGAAGGTATATTATCCATATCCTCGTCACTTCCTTCAGGTTCATCGACATTGGACACTGCAGCATTGCTTTGGCTAGCATGAAAACGTTGTAGATGTCTCCTAACTAAGCTCGAGCGCATATATTGTTTGGAACATCCAGGCTCAGGACATTTGTGATATGTTTCTGTGTGCGTTAATTTGTGGTCTTTGAGAGACCTGGGATGAGCAAATGCCATTTCGCAGCCTGGATAATCGCATTTCAAAGGGCGCTCACCTGTGTGCTGTCGAATGTGTATAACAAGTGACTCTTTTCTCTTGTATGCCTTGCGATCACACCACTGCCATTGGCATTTATAGCTAGATTCCTGCTGCACGCTGTGACGTTTTCTCGCTCTCAGGTGTTCTTTCTTGATGTGAACGGCAAGGTCTTCAACAGTAGTGCAGCGCTCATCGCAAACACTACCATCATCGTTGTCCACACGCCACTTACACACGTGATATCCGTGCATCGCGGCAGAAGCAGTAGCTTTGGACGGTACAGAGCCGGTAGATTCCGCCATTAATCCGTCTACGGATTCACCGATAGCAATACTGCTTGCAACACACGATGTACCACGGCGATGTTCGTGCTGAATACCGATTATGGTTTGGTTAGATTGTGGACGAAAACAATCAGCACCAATAGGCTGGCTGGCAGGGATTGTTGTGCTTAAGTCGAAAAATAACATAGAAGTCAGGGTAACTGAACAACTAAATCTCCACACGGATATTTACAACGCTGAAAGCTGATGTTAAAGTATTCTTATACTATTGGAATAAATGTAGATGAGTGGTAAGAGTAAAACTGGGTGACTGTTCTGGTGATGAATGTAATGCTCCACCAGGGCAGACACAACGTGGCGAGACATTTCCACCAGGCTGAAAAGTTCGCTAGAGTTTTGGGTAGTGGCGTAGAAATTTTGGGGAGATTAAGGGTCTAAAGAATAGAAAATAGTTGTCCTCGTACCATGTGTTCGTTCGATCCTGACAATTTAGAGAACCACAAGGGTTCACGCCAATCCGTGCTAGTATAGCACAAGAATCTAAACACGTCAGGCGTTGGTGCGAAAACCAACATAGATATTAAAACAAATGTCCAAAAAAGCGAAACATGTAAGTTCCATATTGCTAGATCGCAATGCTAAATTTACTCCGCAAACCGAAAACAGTTCCCATATCCCACAATCATGCGTGTGCTAATGCTGAGCTGAAGGCACATTCGACCAATGTCATTTCAGCTCATCCTTCTTTTTGCGCTAACAATTTTCCTGCCTTTGTAACTTATCACCCACAACCCCCCCCCCCCATACACACACACATCCTTGTCTTTCGCATTTCACAAGCAATCGTTGAGGACATGCAAGTTATTCCGAGTGAAGTTTGAAGTGATAGTTAGAGTGATACCAAGACAAAAATCAATAATCACATAACCGAAGTAGCTAGGCCCACTTCTTCGGACTGTTGTCCACGGCGCAGGCTTATCCCCTAACCTTTTGGGAGGCTACAAAGCAGGGAATTGCCAACAGTCAACTGTAATTGTTCTGTGCTTCCATGAACCACCCAGTCTTACTGAGCTTTTCAGAGTTCGCCAGGTGTTTACTACGCTTGAAACTAGTGCTATATTAAGTTTGTATAACTAGTGGTGGTTCTTGAATAGTATCTCATTAGTATATCATTACTCCATCCAACTCAATTATTGAGATGTGAATGACCCACAAAAACAGTAAATTCATCAAGCAGAGATTGTGTACAAGGCTCTGCCCTACATGGGCATTGAGCACTCTTCGGACAGTGAAGCACACCACTTGACTACGTCAAGCAGAGATTGATTCATTTTGCAGTGGAATGGTG
The DNA here is from genome assembly GCF_964019385.1 of Sycon ciliatum. Classification (NCBI taxonomy): domain Eukaryota; kingdom Metazoa; phylum Porifera; class Calcarea; order Leucosolenida; family Sycettidae; genus Sycon; species Sycon ciliatum. The sequence continues at coordinate 1,253,252 of NC_088648.1, read as the reverse complement.
CGGCTGAGGCGGCGGTCAAGGCCATGAAGCAATTGCTTATGAAAATCGGCAAAAGAGACACCTATAACATTTGTGCCTTCAGGGAAGGATTCCTGGAATTTCGTTGCACGCCGAGTGCAGTAGGACAAGCCTGGCCCAGCTGCTATTTGGAAGGCAAACGAGGACGGAAGTTCCCACACTCCCTGCAAATCTGCAGCAGTACGCTGCCCACAGCCGCAGCGCTCCCCAACAGGTCTCATCCCGGCTAGGCAAACCTCTGCCCCCTCTGCACGTAGGCGATAAGGTATTGATCCAAAGCCAGTCTTCAAAACGCTTGAATAATGGAAGGAACGGTCACAAGATGCACTTGAAGAGGACGGAGCTACACGATGCAGACGGTAACGGGGTCCAGCTTCTAGCGGGGCAAATGGTTCCTCCGGCCGCGTGCATAGATTCACTGGGCATGCTTTTCTGCTTTTTCCTTGTTGATTGTGCTCTACGCAGCTATTTCGAATATCAATTTCAGGATTTTTGTGTTAGTGTTCCAAAGTCGCGCACAAGCCGAGGGGGAATGTGGTGATATTATAGCACCTTTCTCTGCATGCGACTTGGCAATTTGGCTCCTACTGTTTCCACCTGCTTCCATGCACTGTTGCACGCTGCACTGCTGGACCTCACGCGCCTTGCGCAAAACGTTAGCACATTCACATGTCACCTTTCACGCCGCCTTTGCAGCCATTGCGTTTCACTGATCTTTTCATTCTCATCCTTCGTAGAGTTGATCTTCGGCTTAAAGCTATATAAATCGGAGGTAATATAGCTCAAGACGTTCAGGCTCGAAGGCTGCCGTGCGAAAACACGGACTGGTAAACAAAAAATATCAAACAAACAAGAGATATAGAAAAGAAAATGGACATATGGAAACGAGTTGAGATTAACTCTCCATCACTGTAACTATATACTATATACAAGAGATCGGTGGCCTTACCTCAAGACTAGATTTACTCGACCAACCAAGAACGTATGCCCTTTCAAACAATCATGCTTATGTTAATGCCCATGCTTGCTACTTCATACTAAAAAACTTCACAGTCATACAAACAACAATGTTAAAATCGGGACTAGGTGGGCGAACTGAAGTCACTTTGGACCAAACTAACTTTAGCTCATCCTCCTTGTCGCGATATAAATATTTTGCCTAGTAATAATAATAATAATAATACCACAGCACGCGTAATAATATAATTATGTGGGTATAATTACACGTTCCGCTTCTGTCCTATCTCCTATGATCAAATTACATTATCAAGATAATTATTAATACGGTGCACTGATGACCTGTGACGCCAGATCATGGATTGTCGGCGAGATTTCTCCATGTAGGCTTGTCCAGAGCGATGGCCCTCACATTCTCCAGCTGATTGCTGCGCTTCAGGTCGATGTTCCTTCTCTGTAAGTCACTTGTGATGCCGGTCGCTTTGGATGTCCGCTGTGAGCCCCCATGCGCCGCAGTTATACAAAATGTTGAGTTCGAAACAAGACGACTGACGAAACACTCTTAATCTCAGGGTCGTGGGTTCGAGCCCCACGTTGGGCGCCAATGTTGAGTTCAAAACAAGACAACTGACGACACATTATCCAGACATTACAACGGGAACAGGTAGGTTGGGGGAACGACATTTATTATAGACGACGAGACAAGAGACCAAGACGAACGAAACAACTACATTGAAGAGTGAGAAAGAGATCAAGTCTGAACGGCAAGATAAAGGGCCTGGGTAGCTATGGCAAATATGGGCGCGCAAGTAGCTACCCAGGCCAACGGAACAAAAGGAGACAAAAGGTGAGTACGCAAGTGCATGCAGGCCAGCTAGAAAACGTAGGGGAGGAGGTACCTAACAAAAAGAACGGGCAAAACCAGGGCATTACACAGTCGGATGCGCCTCTGCTCACTGACCTTCCCACGCCTCAGCCAGAGGCTATACATCCTGCCGTATGCACTCGAAGTCAGGTCTTTCCTCCGCTCCAAGTCCTCACTGTCGCCGATGAGGGACCCTAGCTGCCTGCTGGACCGCCAGGATTCTGAAGTTGATGTCAGATGCAAGAATTCGGTCTTGGTCTCGTTTACTGCAAGGGACCAATCCCCGAGTTCTGCGCTCATGATGGGGAGGCTTCGCTTCAGCCACTTCTCACTGGTTGAGTACAACGTCACATCATCGGCGTAACCTGTTTCTCCGGGTATGTGACGGTCGGCAAAAGGGCGTTCGGGAAGGTTTGCTCTCACTTGGCGCAGTGCTGCCTCCAGGTAACAAATAAAAAGAACAGGGCTTAGGCCATCTCCCTGGGGGGGGGGGGGGGGGTGCCGATGGTGCTGAGAAACAGATTGGCAAATGCCTTTCCTACTTTCACTGATATTTGTGTGTGCAACAGTAGGTGCTGGATCATGCACACTTCATCGGGGCCAGTCACTTATGCCATGACGTCTAACAGTTTGGTGCGATTGATCGTGTCGAACGCACGGGACATGTCAATTCCCAGCATGTGGCATTCCCAGTTGCATCGAGTCGCCTTCGCCGCAATTGAGTTGGACCGACATAACGAGCAACGTCCTTTGCGATTTGGCAGAGCACTACAAGGGAGAAAACATTTCGGATGGTGTTCAGGAGGACAATGGGACGCAGGCTAGTCACGGGTCCTCTAGGTTTTTTTTGGTTTTTGTAAAGGAATCAGTGTGCCAAGTCCGATGAACGATGACATGTCGGCACCCTCTGCTACGCTTTGGTTGATGATGTCTGCCGCGACGATGGATAGCTGTGATGTTCCATACTTCAGTAATTCTCCAGGAACTTTGTCCGGCCCACAAGCCTTTCCGTTTTTGATTCGTTTCATCGCTGTTTCCACCTCCGCTGGAGACGCTGCTACACTTAGCCAGTGAGGGACTAGCTTCTGAATAACAGCTGATTGATCTTTACAGAACAGATCCTTGAAGTGCTCCGTGACGCGCTCTGCCTTCTGCTTATCTGAAGCCAAAAGGTGGCCATCAGCAGAGCTGACCATGATACTCGATGGCTGAGACCCACTTTTCATGGCCGAAGCAGCAAGGAACATCTGTGCTGAATCAGGTGACTGCTCCACCTTCTCTGCCAGTCTGCCGAGGCGTTCATTGGCATCGGCCAGCTGAATAGAACGGATCTTGTGCTGTATCTGGTTCCGCTGCCTCTTTAGCTCTGCCAAGGAGTGGTGACCCGACTCTGCAAGAAGCCGAACCTCCCGCTGCTGCTCCGATAGGCGTGCCACTTCCTGGTTGGGCAGAGTTAACTTCCCGGATGTGGATCTGTGCATATGGCCAACACTGCTCTCTGCTGCTTTCAGGGTGCCATTTACTGCGCTGGACCATTTCTGACATGGAGCATTTTTTATGAGTTTCTTCTGAGCAAGGGTTGGTATGGCTGATGGAAACGCTTTCTTTGAGTTTTGCTTTGTAGCCTTGCCTCACCGTGGCGTCCGATGAAAGCCTCCGTACAGCCAATGGACCAACGGACCTCTTTGTTATTGGGTTTGAGCGATAACCTTTGATCAATCGTTGGAAATCCATTTAGGCGATGAAAATTTTATGGTCGCTTGATGTCAGTGTCCCTGCATACGAGCGGGCACGTTTGATAAGGGGCTTGCAGCGAGCCGGTACTGCGATAAAATCGATCATATTGTATATTCTGCTGATTACACCAGTATCTCTGTTTGTGACTGAGCCAGTCCACATTGTCCTGTAGCGCATGGAATAACGGAAAAGGGTGTAGGCAAGGACAATTTCACACGAATTTGCCCACTGAAGTAGCGCCTGGCCGTTGTTATTCCGCACTCTTCTACCGTATAGACCAATGCAAGGCGTCTTGCTGGTGCCGACTTTGCTGTTAAAATCGCCACAACGAATCTCACATCGACAGAGGTCTCTGAGGAGCTCTTTGCGGGCAGCGAGAAGTCAGCGTAGCCGACTCGGCCTGACAGCTTTTTATGTTTTCTCAGGAATTCGTTGAAATATTTCGACACGGCGAATCCAATCCCCCGTGGTGACCCGCGTCCTGGCCAAAGCCCACAAGCCTGTATCCGTCGTCGATAGACCTGTCAAACGGCTCAGCAATTTTTAGCTCCTGGAGGCAGCAGACATCCACTCTGTAGGACAATAGGTATTTCGTTAGCTGCTGTTTCTTGACATTTGAAGTTAGGCCGCGTACATTGAACGCTGCAATTCTCGCTTTAGCGAGGGTCGGTGAACTACGAGCCAGCATGCTTCAGGCTTGCATTTCTCACAAGGATAAGCGTTGACAGAGATAGGTAGAGTAGAAGGATGAAGAAAAGAGATAGGAGAGAAAGAGAGAGAAAAAAAGAACGCTGTGCAGTCCGCCCAACACCAACAATTTTTTCCTAGATAATAGTAATGATAATAATGAACCCCCTTTGACTAGAAGTCTGTAAATATTAGGGACTCCTGAGTGCAGATCGATAATTAATGTTGACCACAGTGGTACAAGGTCCACCAGTAACGTTATCACATTACTACAAACAAACGAACAAAAGCAGGAACAGGATTGTGCCTACAAGACACAACATCAAACATGAAGAATCTCTGCAGCAGGGGAGACTGAGTCGACGACAAACATGGCCTAAAGGTCTTTACAGGGGTCGTATGCTACTGATATGATCTAGCATGACAAACAGAAAAACTAATCTAAAACTAATAGTACTTCAAAGTAGGCATATCGAGACACATGAGGAAAATACAATTAGAGTAGCAAAGGTGTACATGTTAAAGTAGGTGTAAAATTTGTTTGGTTCATTAGAATACCCTGACGACCCGATGTCCTGAAGAACTTATTCATTGTGGCCTAGCAAGCAGTAGCAACTAGCTAGATATTCTTATATGTATAAACACACTGATTTCGTGTGAGTGCTAAATGTATGTATCCTGGTGAGGGCGGAGCATTGATTGATCTGTGAACTAGGCTAGACTAGGCCGCTGTCTACCAGCATTCAGGATGTGAATGACCACATGTAGAAAGGTATGGTGCTATGAATCCTTCTCAGTGTTGAAGCTAGATGAAAACCTTACACTCATGTGTAAGCTATTTTTGCTACTGAGTCAAAAGCTAATGGCGATGGGGTGCTCCTGTTTCTTGGGTGTAGATTGCTGCGATGTTGGTGTTAGTGGCTGGAGCGAGAATAAAGCTTCGGCGGATTAAGCTGCTGTCTAACGGCATTCCGAAAGTGGATGGTTTCGGTCCACGGACTTGCTGCTACGGGGTTGGTCTGCAGGGGCGGTGGTGCTGGTTACTGCTGCTTCGGTGGTAGTGGAGGCAATGGGCACTACGGCTCCCGTGGTGGTGGAAGTGTTTGGTGCAGCTGCTGCGGTGCGCCTACTCCGGTCCTGAGGTGCTGGTGCTTCTGCGGTGGCGGCCATCCAGTATCCTGCTGCTGCTGCTGCTTAAGTGGTGCCAATCCATGGTCCTGCTGCTGCGGCTGTCGTGGCAGTCCTCGGTGCTGGTACTGCTCCGGTGGTGGCGGGGCTGGGAGCAACTTCTGTCATGGGAATCTTGGGACTTGCGGCTGCGGTAGTTGTGGTGGCCGGTACTGATGCTGTGTTGTGGCTGTGGTGCAGCTGTGGCGGTGGCCGTGATTGATCCGTGGTGTTAGCGAGGATTCAGCATCTTCTTTCATTAGCACCTGTCCTCCCTGCTTGCTCTGTAGCATTGACAGTGTTTGCTACTGATTATATTCCTGCAGTAACGGATGCTGTAACTGTAATTGGAAATAGCTGTTCTGTGTTCGATTCGCTCTCAGTACCTAATGAACGAGGGTGAGCCTATTCATCAGAATCTGATTTGTTACATACAGAGAATGGTGAACCCTCACATTCCCCCGGTGGTGTTCTTGACTTCACTTCAAGTGAACTAGATGGAAAAGGTATTATCATTATCCTCCTCAGTTTCTTCGGCTTCAAGGTCATGATGATCACCGGCCGCATTGGCCACTTCAACATTGCTATCGCTAGGAGGATGCCGCACCCGGTGTTTCCAGAGTACCTTTAATTGTCGGGCACGACGGAACGCTCTACCACAGCCGTGATGCTTGCATTTTAAAAGTGCGTTCACCTGTGTACTGTCGTAAGTGCATAATAAGATTCCTTTTTTCTTGAATGTCTTTCTTCCACACCCCAGCCATTGGCATTTAGGCGTGGCTTGCTGCTCCCTGCTGTGCAGGTGTTCATTGACGGTGTGAGCTGCAAGCTCTTCCACAGTTGCGAAGCTCTTATAGCAAACAGTTCCTTCACCATTGCTCACACACCCCTGACAAACATGGTTCGTAACAGCTGGTTTTTGGTTTTCACCATCGTCGGGCTGTTCCTTCATCGTGGCGGCAGCGGAGGCATTCGTCGGCTCAGAATCGGTAGAATCCACCATTTCTCTTTAGGCGAAAAGAAAGTAGGTAGTGCTGCTCCCAACGATGGGTGCACGAGAGAGGTGCTCTTTCAGAATACAGCTTATGGTTAGGTTGTGGTCGATAGCAATCAGCACCAATAGACTGTTAGGAACTGGGTTACGCGATAGGGATAATGGACGTGTTGATGGTTTTCTCAGAGCAATCACTGAGACTCAGGGCAACGTCGACACCGTCAAGTGGTTTTACTAAAATGTCGAAAGCTAAAGTAGAATTCAGGAGAAATGGTGAACTGCTACTCCTCACAGAAAAGTATCACAATACCAGCTAACTGAGAAGTCATGTATTATATAATATTGCAACAAAGGTAAATAACTGGTACTAGTATGAATGTAGTGTCGAAACTGGAGGTGATTATAGTGCACGACTGAAACTGCAGTAAGTTGGTTAGAGACGGGCACCATGACGAAGAGGTCGGGACCGTGTTGAAGAGTGGTGTAGAACTGTGTGAGAAATAAAGTGCCTAAGGGGCATCTCCACACCCTTTAGAACAATCTGTAACATTTACACAAAAAGTATAGAGGAAGCTGTGTTGCGACCTCCATTCTCACGTGTAATCAACGTCACTAGATAAGCGATACATCCAAAAGTGGGACTGTGAACACAGAAAGATAGCAATGTAGAGAAGAGGAGGACCACAGCGCAACCTTAGGCATAGACGATCAGTAGATGCATCCACATATCCTTGGAGTGGAAGCTCAATGATATACCCTCATATACATCGGTGGTAGTATAGCACAATATCCTCAAGCTCAAAAAGCATTAAATTCGTACAATGGCATGGCAACTAGCGCTGTCAAAATCATAAGAAGGAGGACGAGCTGAAGTCACATAAGACCAATGTAACTTCAGCTCCTCCTCCTTGTCGTGCAATCAAATTTATGCCACAGTACCTTTATCAAATTTACCCCCCCCCCCCCTTCCGTTCCTGTCCTTCCATATGTTACTTCCCACCTATCAGGATAATGTAAGCACTTCTGATTGCCGTTCGAAAATGTTGACCACATTAGTACCACGGCCATCAGTATAATTATCACATAGCAAAGTCTCTAGAACATTTTCTTTGCACGGTTCTCCACACCGCAGGATTGTCACTGACCATTTAGATAGGTAGGAACGGTGGTAAGGCCGCGTTTACATGACACCGCTGGGGTTGAAAACGCAAAAACATCCTTTCGGATGGATGGCTCATTCACATGGTACGCGGAGGAAAACGTAAAAGTTGGACACCCAAACCGGAAGGAAACCAAAACGCTGGCCAAAGTGGAAGAATTTGGAAACGGAAATGGTCTACTGGAAATATTTCTTTAGTTTTCGCTCATACACGCGGATCCGATGTATCCGACAATCAAAACAATTATTTTTACAATGCTTATCATCTGAGGAGTGCTATGATGTGATTTGATTTCAACTATACCTTGAGTGTGGCTGGTGCTTCCACGATAACACTTGGCACATGGCGTGCTTTGGTGGATCCTTGGCTCCTGCGTAGATGCGCGAAAACGATACAAACGGAGACCGCCCCGCGGCCCGGATCAGCTTTGGTCATGTAGACGTACGAAAACGAAAAAAGAAATGCGAGACTGAAAACGGAAAACTTGCCGTGCGTTGTCGTGTAAACGCAGCCTAAAGGCCGATTCATACTTCATTTCGCATACGTGGTGTTGTAAATGTGGGCCAAGAGCGCGGTATGGAGAGGTAGACGGTTTGTTAAAAGAAAATTTATGATAATTTTTAATCTCCCCAACAACAGTCCAGGTCAAGTTGCAGGAAATGGTGACAAAGTCGTCCCTCCGAAGTAAGCCATCAAAACGTGCCACGCATCCTAATGACGCAACAGCCAAATTAACCAACTAGAAATCCAGTTACTGTCAATTTGTGGCACTGGGATGAGTCGGAACTCGAGTCCCACCGACAATTTGCTTCCCACTCAAAATATGAAGACGTTGTGTTTACGAACACAGCTCTTCAGGATCATGACAAACAAACGTAAGACATAACATGATTATGACTACAAGAGGGACACATCAAACATGTAGGCTACCAAATTCCGTTAGGTGACCATGGTTATAGGAGACTCAGCGGACGCCATAATTATAATGAAAACGAATTCCGCATTGACGTGTTTGCAAGTGAAAGTATCTAGCCTGTTTAACAACAGAAACAAATCTTTAAATTATAGATCTGAGACACACTTCAAGAAAAGACAGGAATAGCACTGCTGCGTCTCGGTGCAGCCCCTGCTCAATAGTTGTCACGTTCGTCCTAGTCTCAGTATCATTGTCTTTCTTTATTATTTTCGAGCTGGGAGTGTGAACATAGTAAAAAAAAAAATAAAAAAAAAAGGACGAGCAAGACAGTCATACAATTTATGTGTCAATTGTGATCTTTTCATCCGAATGCCTATCGGTGGGGCAAACTGAAGGTCGTTAATTATTATGGGCTAGCGAACAGTAGCAACTAACCAGCTATTTAAAATTTCACTTATCACCTTATTTGTCTTAACGCTGATTTATTGTGAGTGCTAGCTGTGTGTATTCAGTGGAGGGCAGAGCAATGATCAGGATGTGAACGGTGGGACTAAGCTGCAGCCACTCAACCTTCAGGGAGTCGACGATCACGCGCAGAAGAGTTAGCTTTTTTGTTTTGGAATCCTTCTCAGTGGTGAAGACAGATACAAAGTTTACATCGCTTTGTATCATAATTCTGCTTCTCAGTCTAATGATGTTGGTTGCGGGGGTAAGGCCGTTTGTTAAGCGCGGTTTGCTGGGATTTTGGTGTCCGTGAAAGCGGCTGCTGCTGATGCTGTGGTGTTGACGGTGCTGGCACATGCTGCTCTAGTGGTTGCGCGAATGCACCATCTGCTTCTGAAGCTTGTCCCTTGGCCTTGATAGGTGTTCCTACTGGTGAGGTCTCTGCCCTAACGGCTGTTGAAAGTGCCAGAGACTCGTTCTCAGTCTTCGATGCACTCTCACTACCTGATGATGGAGAGTTAGAACACATCTCAGGCTCTCACTGATCAGATATGGAGAATGGTGAACCCTCACTTTCGCCCGTTGGGGATCCTGGATTCACTTCGAGAGAACTGGTTGGAGAAGGTATATTATCATTATCCTCGTCACTTCCTTCAGATTCATCGTCATGATGATCATCTGCCACATTGGCCACTGCAGCATTGTTATGGCTAGCATGACGACGTTGTAGGTGTCTCCTCACTGAACTCGCGTGCTTATATTGTTTGGAACAACCAGGCTTTGGACATTTGAGATATGTGTCTGTGTGCGTTACTTTGTGGTCTCTGAGAGACGTGCGATGAGCAAATGCCATTTCGCAGCCTTTAGTATCGCATTTCAAAGGGCGCTCACCGGTGTGCTGTCGGATGTGTATAACATTTGACTCTTTGTTCTTGTATGCCTTGCGATCACAACCCTGCCATTGGCATTTATAGCTAGTTTCCTGCTGCATGCTGTGACGTTCTCTCCCCGTCAGGTGTTCTTTGTCGATATGAACGGCAAGGTCTTCAACAGTAGTGCAGCGCTCATCACAAACACTACCATCATCGTTGTCCACACGCCACTCACACACGTGATATCCGTGCATCGTGGCAGAAGCAGTAGCTTTGGTCGATCCAGAGCCGGTAGATTCCGCCATTAATCCGTCTATGGATTCACCGATAGCAGTACTGCTTGCAACATACGATGCACCACGGCGATGTTCTTGCTGAATACCGGTTATGGTTTGGTTGGATTGTGGTCGACAACAATCAGCACCAATCAGCTGGCAGGGATTGTTATTAACGCTACAGAAAGTAGGGACGTGTTGATTGTGTCCTCTCAGAAGGCACTTAGAAATACTAGTAGTTGTGCTAAAGTCGAAAAATAACATAGAAGTCAGGGTAACTGCACAACTAAATCTCCTCAGGGACATTTACAACACTGACAGCTGATGTGGAAATATTATTATACTATTGGTATAAATGTAGTTGAGTGGTAAGAGTAAAACTGGGTAACTGTTCTGGTGATGAATGTACTGCTCTACCAGGGCAGACACAACGTGGCGAAACATTTTCACCAGGCTGAAAAGGTTGCTAGAGTTTTGGGTTGTGGCGTAGACATTTTGGGAAGATTAAGGGTCTAAAGAATAGAAAATAGTGGTCCTCGTACTGTGTGGTCGTTCGATCCTGACAATTTAGAGAACCACAAGGGTTCACACCAATCCGTGCTAGTATAGCTCAAGAAACTAAACACGTCGGGCGTAGGTGCGAAAACCAACATAGATATTGAAACGAATGTCCAAAAAAGCGAAACATGTAAGTTCCAGATTGCTAGATCGCAATGCTAGATTTACTCGGCAAACCGAAAACAGTTCCCATATCACACAATCACGCTTGTGTTAATGCTGAGCTGAAGGCACATTTGACCAATGTCACTTCAGCTCATCCTCCTTGGTGCGCAATCAATTTAATGCCTTGATAATTTATCACCCACAAACACCCCCCCCCCTCCCCCACACACACATCCTTGTATTTCGCATTTAAAACGCAATCGTTGAGGACATGCAAGAACTTCCGAGTGAAGTTTGAAATGTTGGTTAGAGTTGTACCAAGGTAATCATCAATAATCACATAACCGAAGTAGCTAGACTCAGTTCTTTGCACTGTTGTTCACGGCTCAGGCTTATCCCCTAACCTTTTGGCAGGCTATAAAGCAGGGAATTGCCAACAATCCACTGTAATTGTTCTGCATTTCCATGAACCACACGGTCTTACTTAGCTTTTCAGAGTTCGCCAGGTGTTAACGACGCTTGAAACAAGTGCTATATTAAGTTTGTATAACTAGTGGGGGTTCTTGGATAGTATATCATTTAGTATATCAATTCCCCATCCAACTCAATTGTAGAGATGTGAATGACCCAAAAAAATAGTAAATTCATCAAGCATAGAGTGATTCATTTCTCAGTGGAATGGTGGTGCGGCTAAGGCGGCGGTCAATGAAGCACTTGCTTATGAAAATCGGTAAACGAGACGCCTATAACATCAGTACCTTCAGGGAAGGATTGCTGGAGGGGCGTAGCACGCCGAGTGCAGTAGGACCAAGCCTGGCCCAGCTGCTGTTTGGAAGGCGAACGAAGACGGAAGTTCCCACACTCCCTGCAAATCTGCAGCAGTACGCTGCCCACAACCGCAGCGCTCTCCAACAGGTCTCATCCCGGCTTGGCAAACCTCTGCCCCCTCTTCACGTATGCGATAAGGTGTTGATCCAGAGCCAGTCTTCAAAATGCTTGTATAATGGAAGGAACGGTCACATGATGCACTTGAAGAGGACGGAGCTTCACGGTGCAGACGGTAACTGGGTCCAGCTTCTGGCGGGACAGATGGTTCCTCCGGCCGCGTGCATAGATTGACTGGGCATTCTTTTCTGATTTTCCTGTGCGCGTGTGCGCTACGCAGCTATTTCGAATTTCAATTTTAGGATTTGTTTGTGTTAGTGCTGCAAATTCGCATACAAGCCGAGGGCGAATGTGGTGATATTATACTACCTTTCCCTGCATGAGTTTTGGTAATAAGGCTGATACTGTTTGCACTTGCTCCCATGCACTGTTGCACGCTGCACTGCTGGACCTCTCGCGCCTTGCGCATAACGTTAGCACATTCACATGTCACCTTTCAAGCCGCCTTTGCAGCTACTGCGTTTCACTGATCTTTTCATTTTCCTCCTTCGTAGAGTTGGTCTTTGGCTAAAAGCTTTAATCGGAGCTAATATAGCTGAAGCAATTAAGACTCGAAGGCTGCCGTGCGAAAATGCCGACAGATAAACAAAAAAAAGATCTAACAAACAAGAGACAGATGGCCTTACCTCAAGGCTAGATTTACTTGTGCAACCAAGAACGTATGCCCTTTCAAACAATCATGCTTATGTTAATGGCCATGCTTGCTGCTTCGTACTAAAAATACTTCACAGGCATACGAACAACAATGTTAAAATCAGGACTAGGTGGTCGAGCTGAAGTCGCTTTGTACCGAATTAAATTTACCTCATCCTCCTATAAATATTTTGCCTCGATAATTAACGCTAGGCCGAATGAACCCCTCTTGGCTAGAAATCTGATAATCCTGAGTGCAGCGCGATAAATGTTAACCACAGTGGTACCAGGTTCACCAGTAACGTTATCACATTACTACAAACAAACGAACCAAAGACGTAACAAAATTGTGTCTACAAGACACAACATCAAACGTGAAGAATCCCTGCAGCAGGGGAGACTGAGTCGACAACAAATATGGCCAAAAGGTCCTCAATGGGATCTTATGCTACTGATATGATCTAGCATGATAAACAGAAAAACAATTCTAAAAACTTATATTACTTCGAAGTAGGCATTGCGAGACACATGAGGAATATATGTAGGACTCAGTATAGAGTCCATGCACTATATGATGTCCAGCACCCTATATAGAGTCCATTGGTCCAAAATCCACTATACAGAGTCCAGGAGTCCACTCAGTTTTGATCAGCTTCATCCTGCCGCGCAATCCCCTATAAGGAGTACACTTTTTCTACAAGTCGCCTATTCACGGTCCAGGAGTCCAGTTTATCCAGTCACGCCGTCCTGTGTGTTGTGCCCCGAAAGAGAACACATTTTAAAAAAGTTTTCAGTTTTGCTTGCCTCGTGGCAGCGCATTCATTTCTTCACTTCAGCCATGGCTGCCAATTCTGCTGTGCAGTTGCTGACAGTAATCTGTCTCGAGCTAACCAAGGAGGATAAGGAGACGTTCAAAATCAAATCTGGAAAGCGTCTTGTGGTTCTCTGAAGACGTTTCATCAGTGCGCGGGATGAAAGCAGAAATTGCAGAACGAGAAAAGTTCAGCACAGTTCAAATCTGACGAGTCAGGTACACTGACGCTCTCTTTCGTTCGACGCCACAAGGATCCCCTGTTTGGCTGGCAATTGCTGCCAGTAAGACGTTTGAACGGTTTCATCAGAGCGAGGGATGAAAGCAGAAAGCGGAGAAAGAGAAAAGTTCAGCACAGTTGCAATCTGACGAGTCAGATAAACTGACACTCTCTTTCGTTCGACGCCACAAGGATACCCCTGTTTGACTGGACAAGAGCTGCCTGTACCACCGTGTCAAAAGGCTGTCCAACTACATGGCAGGACGATGACTGAGGTAAGGAAGCTTTTACTCGTTTCGATTGGTCTGCTGTTCTGTCGTTATGCTTGATTTTTTTCCATTTTCAAGGAGCGTATCGCGTTTGTTTGATGTTGCTTGAATGAATGCCCTAAAAGTAATCAACCACTTCGTAATAGTCCTCAAGGACTGCAAGGACTTTGCATCAATCGTATATGATCGTCTAGCTATCATCAATTTTTATTTCATGAGAAATGTATTTTTATCCCTGTGATAATTATGTGAACTCCACGACACTCTTCCTGTAGTATGATGTCGAATACAATGGGATCCACAAACGCAGTGCCAGTGTACTAGTAGTAGTAGTAGGACTAGGAGGATTGCTTGTATGCCAATGACAAGAAAAAGCTTCTCAAGCTAATACTCGTATTCCCTGAAGTAACCGTTTTGATGTAACGAACATGACATTGTGTCAGTGAAACTGCCTCGTGACAACAAATCATTGCATTTCCATCTTGGGGAAGACTGACTGACAGCAACGCTGTACAGATTGTTCATATCATCTCATTTCAATTTAGTTGCAGTGAAGTGAAACACTGTGTACACTACGTGTATGTTGGTGTGTCTGTGCGTTTTGAGTGTGCACAAACGATCTTATTCCTCGTATTACTAATAGATTATTGTACCCACCATCACCTGTTCACAGGTCTTTGAGTGGATTGATTCTCATTGAGCATCACATTCGTTGAGAACTTGGTAGTTGTGTGCTCCCATGCATCATTACGGTAATAAGCGTATCCTTGTGCTATCTATTTGTTGCAGGTGTGCTGATCTTCAGAAGCTTGCAGAACTGAGTGCTGCTGAACATTTGCATGGCCATGAGCAATGGTGAAGCTTGCTATTGCACTCTCAGCATGTGCTAGTATTATGCTGACCACTGCATTATGTTACTCTCTTACACTACTACGTGTATGTAAACGTGCGTGTACCCGTCCCCGTACGCATTCGTTTCGTATAATAATTTGTTATCCCTCTTGACTTTACATGTAAATGGGTGGACGTTTGCATGGCTGTTGGAGTTGCGTGTGTATTGTGTCTCTACTCTTTTCTTGGTGTTTTCTTGGCGTTGTATAAGTGTGTGTGTGTGTGTGCGCGCGCGCGCACAATAATTTGAAAACAAATAATTAATCCTGGGCTCTCCATTATTCTCTTTCGATTCTTGTTTTTTTTCTAGGTATTTTCTTGGCGTTGTGTGGGTGTGTGCATGTGTGTGTGCGTGCACAATATTTTGGCAACACTACATGATTGAGATATTGTAATTTGCAGCGTCTGCGAAGAGAACACTTGATTTGAGGATGGTGTTTGTAGGGTTTTTCATGTAATGACGTGGCTGCAGTGGCGCCTCAATACATATTTTTTTATCTTGAGAAGTGAATGATGTAAAGGATTAAAGGAAGAGGCCGTTTTATGGTTAATATTCACTGCTTACAGCAGATCCTATGTCGATTTTCGAACTCGATAGGGGATGCATAATTGGCTGGACTTTATACAGGGGGTGTTGTCCACATAAAGACTCTTTATAGTTGATTTCAAAGTTTGGACTCCGTACAGTTGATTTTGGACCAATGGACTCTATATAGGGGTGAAGCCAATTGGCTGGACTCTATACAGGGAGTGATGTCCATCGAAACTTTGAGCTCACAGTTGATTCCAAGTTTGGACTCTGTACAGTGGATTTTGGACCAATGGACTCTGTATAGGGGTTGGACATCATATAGGGGCTGGACGCTCTACTGAGTCCAACATATATAATTAGAGTAGCAAAGGTGAACATGTACAAGTAGGTGTAAAATTTGTTTGGTTCATTAGAATACCCTGACGGCCCGATGTCCTGAAGGACGTATTCATTGTGGCCTAGCCAGCGGTAGCAACTAGCTAGATATTTTATATGTCTAAACACACTGATTTCGTGTGAGTGCTAAATGTACGTATCCAGGTGAGGGCAAAGCATTGATTGGTCTGTGAACGCGGCAGCGACTAGGCTGCTATTTACCAGTATTCAGGATATGAATGATCACGCGTAGAAAAGTATGGTGCTGTGAATCCTTCTTAGTGTTGAAGCTAGATGAAAACCTTACACCCCTGTGTCAGCCATTTTTGCTACTGAGTCAAAAAGAAATGGGATTGTGAGACTTGCTGTTTCTTGGACGTAGATTGCTGCGATGTTGGTGTTAGTGGCTGGAGCGGTAATAAAGCTTCGGCAGATTAAGCTGCTGTCTATCAGCATTCCGAAAGTGGATGGTTTCGGTCCACGGACTTGCTGCTACGGGGATCGGCTGGAGGGGTGGTGGTGCCGGCAACTGCTGCTTCGGTGGTAGTGGAGGCCATGGGAACTACGGCTCCCATGGTGGTGGATGTGTTTGGTGCAGCTGCTGCGGTGCGCCTACTCCGGTGCTAAGGTGCTGCTGGTGCTGCTGCTTCTGTGGTGGTGGCGGCTTTGGTGGCGGTCCTGGGTATTGCTGCTGATGCCATGGTGGTTGTGTTGGGTGATGCTGCTGCGGTGCAGCGGTGGTGCTGTTGCTGCGTGCCGCTTCTGTGGCGTTGGCCATCCAGTATCCTGCTGCTGCTGCTGCTGAGGTGGTGCAAATCCATGGTCCTGCTGCTGCGGCTGTCGTGGCAGTCCTTGGTGCTGGTACTGCTCTGGTGGTGGCGGGGCTGGGAGTAACTTCTGTCATGGGATTCTTGGGACTTGCGGCTTCGGTAGTTGTGGTGGCCGGTACTGATACTGTGTTGTGGCTGTGGTGCAGCTGTGGCGGTGGCTGTGATGATTCCGTGGTGTTAGCGAGGATTCAGCATCTTCTTTCATCCGCTCCTGTCATCCCTGCTTGTTCTGTCGCATTGACAATGTATGCTACTGATTATATACCCTGCAGTAACGGATGCTGTAACTGTAATTGGAAATAGCTGTTCTGTGTTCGATGCGCTCTCAGTGCCTAATGATCGAGGGTGAGCCTATTCATTAGAATCTGATTTGTTACATACAGAGAATGGTGAACCCTCACATTCCCCCGGTGGTGTTCTTGGATTCACTTCAAGTGAACTAGATGGAAAAGGTATATCATTATCCTCCTCAGTTTCTTCGGCTTCAAGGTCATGATGATCACCGGCCGCATTGGCCACTTCAACATTGCTATCGCTAGGATGATGCCGCACACGGTGTTTCCAGAGTGACCTCTTGGAAAGGATTTTGTTTGAACCGCCGAGCTTAGGACATTCAAAACATGTTCTCTCTGTGTGCGTTTCCTCAAGCACCTTCAATTGTCGGGCACGACGGAACGCTCTACCACAGCCGTGATGCTTGCATTTAAAAGACATTCACCTGTGTGCTGTCGTAAGTGCATAATAAGATTCATTTTTTCTTTGAATGTATTACTTCCACACCCCAGCCATTGGCCTTTAGGCTTGCTGCTCCCTGCTGTGCAGGTGTTCATTGACGGTGTGAGCTGCAAGCTCTTCCACAGTTGCGAAGCTCTTATAGCAAACATTTCCTTCACCATTGCTCACACACCCCTGACAAACATGGTTCGTTACAGCTGGTTGTGGTACTATACGATCATGGTTTTCACTATCCTCAGCCTGTCCCTTCATCGTGGCCGCAGCAGAGGCATTGGTCGGCTCAGAGTCGGTAGGATCCGCCATTCCTCTTTAGGCGAAAAGAAAGCAGGTAGTGTTGATCCCAACGATGGGTGTACGAGAGAGGTGCTCTTGCAGAATACAGCTTATGGTAAGGTTGTGGTCGACAGCAATCAGCACCAATAGACTGGTAGGGACTGGATTACGCGATAGGGATAATGGACGTGTTGATGGTTTTCTCAGACCATTGACTGAGAAACAGGGCGACGCCGACACCGTCAAGTGTTTTTACTACAATGTCGAAAGCTAAAGTAGAATTCAGGAGAAATGGACAACTGCTACTCCTCAAAGGAAAGTATCACAATGCCAGCTAACTGAGAAGTCATGTATTATATAATACTGCAACAAAGGTAAATAACTGGTACTAGTATGAATGTAGTGTCGAAACTGGAGGTGATTATAGTGCACGACTGAAACTGCAGTAAGTAGGTGAGAGACGGCCACCATGACGAACAGGTCGGGAGCGTTTTGAAGAGTGGTGTGGAATTGTGTGAGAAATGATTTGCCTAAGGGGGCGTCTACACACCCTTTAGAACATTCTGCAACATGCACACAAAAAGTATAGAGGAAGCTGTGATGCGACCTCCATTCTCACGTGTAATCAACGTCACTAGATAAGCGATGCATCCAAAAATGGCACTGTGAACACAGAAAGATAGCAATGTAGAGAAGAGGAGGACCACGTATGCGAAATGAAGTATGAATCGGCCTTTACGCTGCGTTTACACGACAACTCACGGCCAGTTTTCCGTTTTCAGTCTCGTATTTCTTTGTTAGTTTTCGTACGTGTACATGACCAAAGCTGATCCGCCATCTTGCATTCACCAGAATGTTGCCAAGTGGAGCAGCATTGCAGCGCTCGTAAACCAAATCGTTCGACAGTCGGTTGGGCCACCTGATACCCAAGATATGCCGAAGTTGCCGCCGATGATACGATTCCAGATAATAGTAATGATAATGATTAACCCCCTTTGGCTAGAAATCTATAAATATTAGGGACTCCTGAGTGCAGATCGATAATTTATGTTTACCACAGTGGTACCAGGTCCATCAGAAACGTTATCACATTACTACAAACAAACGAAGAAAAGCAGGAACAGGATTGTGCCTACAAGACACAACATCAAACGTGAAGAATCCCTGCAGCAGGGTAGACTGAGTCGACGACAAATATGGCCAAAAGGTCTTTACAGGGGTCGTATGCTACTCATTTGATCTAGCATGGCAAACAGAAAAACTAATCTAAAACTAATAGTACTTCAAAGTAGGCATATCGAGACACATGAGGAAAATATAATTAGAGTAGCAAAGGTATACATGTACAAGTAAGTGTAAAATTTGTTTGGTTTATTAGAATACCCTGACGACCCGATGTCCTGAAGAACTTATTCATTGTGGCCTAGCAAGCAGTAGCAACTAGCTAGATATTTTATATGTCTAATTTCGTGTGAGTGCTAAATGTACGTATCCAGGTGAGGGCAAAGCATTGATTGGTCTGTGAACGCAGCGGCGACTAGGCTGCTGTCTACCAGCATTCAGGATATGAATGATCACGCGTAGAACAGGATGGTGCTGTGAATCCTTCTTAGTATTGAAGCTAGATGAAAACCTTACACCCCTGTGTAAGCCATTTTTGCTACTGAGTCAAAAACCAATGGCATTGTGGGAGTTGCTGTTTCTTGGCCGTAGATTGCTATGATGTTGGTGTTAGTGGCTGGAGCGGTGATAAAGCTTCGGCAGATTAAGCTGCTGTCTATCAGCATTCCGAAAGTGGATGGTTTCGGTCCACGGACTTGCTGCTACGGGGATGGGCTGCAGGGGTGGTGGTGCCGGCAACTGCTGCTTCGGTGGTAGTGGAGGCCATAGGCACTACGGCTCCCATGGCGGTGGATGTGTTTGGTGCAGCTGCTGCGGTGCGCCTACTTCGGTGCTGAGGTGCTGTTGGTGCTGCTGCTTCTGTGGTGGTGGCGGCGTTGGTGGCGGTCCTGGGTATTGCTGCTGATGCCATGGTGGTTGTGTTGGGTGATGCTGCTGCGGTGCAGCGGTAGTGCTGTTGATGCTTGCTGCTTCTGCGGTGGCGGCCATCCAGTATCCTGCTGCTGCTGCTGAGGTGGTGCCAATCCATGGTCCTGCTGCTGCGGCTGTGGTGGTAGTCCTGGGTGCTAGTACTGCTTTGGTGGTGGCGGGGCTGGGAGCAACTTCTGTCATGGGAGTCTTGGAACCTGCTGCTGCGGTAGTTGTGGTGGCCGGTACTGATGCTGTGGAGGCTGTGGTGCAGCTGTGGCGGTGGCTGTGATGATTCCGTGGTGTTAGCGAGGATTCAGCATCTTCTTTCAAAAGCACCTGTAATCCCTGCTTGCTCTGTATCATTGACAGTGTTTGCTACAGATTATATTCCTGCTGTAACGGATGCTGTAACTGCAAGTGGAAATAGCTGTTCTGTGTTCGATTCGCTCTCAGTACCTAATGAACGAGGGTGAGCCTATTCATCAGAATCTGATTTGTTAAATACAGAGAATGGTGAACCCTCACATTCCCCCGTTGGTGTTCTTGGATTCACTCCAAGTGAACTAGATGGAAAAGGTATATCATTATCCTGCTCAGTTTCTTCGGCTTCAAGGTCATGATGATCACCGGCCGCATTGGCTACTTCAACATTGCTATCGCTAGGATGATGCCGTACCCGGTGTTTCCAGAGTGACCTCTTGGGAAGGTATTTTTTTTGAACAGCCGAGCTTAGGATATTCAAAACATTTTCTCTCTGTTTGCGTTTCCTCATGTACCTTCAATTGCCGGGCACGACGGAACGCTCTACCACAGCCGTGATGCTTGCATTTAAAAGGGCATTCACCTGTGTGCTGTCGTAAGTGCATAATAAGATTCCTATTTTCTTTGAATGTCTTGCTTCCACACCCCAGCCATTGGCATTTAGGCTTGGCTTGCTGCTCCCTGCTGTGCAGGTGTTCATTGACGGTGTGAGCTGCAAGCTCTTCCACAGTGGCGAAGCCCTTATAGCAAACATTTCCTTCACCATTGCTCACACACCCCTGACAAACATGGTTCGTCACAGCTGGTGTTTGGTTTTCACCATCATTGGCCTGTTCCTTCATCGTGGCGGCAGCAGAGGCATTCGTCGGCTCAGAATCGGTATAATTCACCATTTCTCTTTAGGCGAAAAGAAAGCAGGTAGTGCTGCTGCCAACAATTGGTGCACGAGAGAGGTGCTCTTGCAGAATACAGCTTATGGTTGGGTTGTGGTCTACAGCAATCAGCACCAATACACTGGTAGGGACTGGGTTACGCGATAGCGAGAATGGACGTGTTGATGGTTTTCTCGGACCAATCACTGAGAAACAGGGCAACGCCGACACTGTCAAGTGGTTTTACTAAAATGTAGAAAGCTTAAGTAGAATTCAGGAGAAATGGACAACTGCTAACCCTCATAGAAAAGTATCACAATACCAGCTAACTGAGAAGTCATGTATTATATAATACTGCAACAAAGGTAAATAACTGGTACTAGTATGAATGTAGTGTCGAAACTGGAGGTGATTATAGTGCACGACTGAAACTGCAGTAAGTTGGTGAGAGAGGGCCACCATGACGAACAGGTCGGGACCGTTTTGAAGAGTGGTGTGGAATTGTGTGAGAAATGAAGTGCCTAAGGTGGCGTCTACACATCCTTTAGAACATTCTATAACATTCACACAAAAAGTATAGAGGAAGCTGTGATGCGACCTCCATTCTCACGTGTAATCAACGTCACTAGATAAGCGATGCATCCAAAAGTGGCACTGTGAACATAGAAAGATAGCAATGTAGAGAAGAGAAGGACCACAGCACAACCTTACACATAGCCGATCAGTATTTACATCCACGTATACGAAACAACACGCTCCGCTCATTTCCCCACTCCCTCTTCGCAACGTGGAATCAGCTCCCACCTACTCTTCTGCAGTCTCCCCCTTCTCACAGAGGTATGCACACGTTCAAGAAAAAAGTCAACGACCACTTGCGGCGCAACAAGTGGGAGTGGGCCACAGACAGGCTATCATCTCTGCAAACACACCAGCCTAATTATACTGACCGCACTCCAGCTCCCTTCTACACCTTTTGATCCCATTCGCTCAGCCTTAAAATCCGATTATCAGTTCACTCCATCTTCCCACGGTGCACTGCTTTTACTATTGTTTTGTCCTATCCCAATCTCAAATTCTCCTCATTATCGTTTGCAAAGCCGGTGCTCCCCTCTTGGATGCACATGTTTCTGTTCTCCTATGTATCGGCGCACAGGAGTAACGTTGATTCCGAGACCTTTGGTCGGAGGAGTTACTTTTGCCCCGCCCCCACTTCCATCCAATATGCCACCGCCCCGACTGTGCAGCATCTGATGGTGGAGAAGAGGAGTACTCATTACGCTGATTTATTGTGAGTAGTAGCTGTGTGTATTCAGTGGAGGGCAGAGCATTGATCAGGATGTGAACGGTGGGACTAAGCTGCAGCCAATCAGCCTTCAGGGAGTCGACGATCACGCGCAGAAGAGTGAGCTGTTTTGTTTTGGAATCCTTCTCAGTGGTGAAGCCAGATACAAAGTTTACATCGCTTTGTATCATATTTCTGCTTCTCGGTCTAATGATGTTGGTCGAGGGGGTAAGGCCGTTTGTTAAGCGCGGATTGATGGGATTTTGGTGTACGTGAAAGCGGCTATTGCTGCTGCTGTGGTGATGACGGTGCTTGCACATGCTGCTCTAGTGTTTGCGCGAATGCATCATCTGCTTCTGAAGCTTGTCCCTTGGCCTTCATAGGTGTTCCTACTGGTGAGGTCTCTGCTGTAACGGCTGTTGAAAGTGCCAGAGATTCGTTCTCAGTCTTCGATGTACTCTCACTACCTCATGATGGAGAGTTAGAACACACCTCAGGCTCTCACTGATCAGATATAGAGAATGGTGAACCCTAACTTTCGCCCGTTGGGGATCCTGGATTCACTTCGAGAGAACTGGTTGGAGAAGGTATATTATCCATATCCTCGTCACTTCCTTCAGATTCATCGTCATGATGATCATCTGCCACATTGGCCACTGCAGCATTGCTATGGCTAGCATGCCAACGTTGTAGATGTAACCTGACTGCGCTCGGGCGCGTAAATGTGTCGGAACATCCAGGCTTAGGACATTTGTAATATTTGCCTGTGTGCTTTAATTTGTGGTCGTTGAGAGACCTGCCATGAGCAAATGCCATTTCGCAGCCTTGATAATCGCATTTCAAAGGGCGCTCACCGGTGTGCTGTCGGATGTGTATAACAAGTGACTCTTTGTTCTTGTATGCCTTGCGAGCACACCCCTGCCATTGGCATTTATAGCTAGTTTCCTGCTCCATGCTGTGACGTTTTCTCGAGGTCAGGTGTTCTTTCCCGATGTGAACGGCAAGGTCTTCACCAGTAGTGCAACGCTCATCACAAACATTACCATCATCGTTGTCCACACGCCACTTACACACGTGATATCCGTGCATCGCGGCAGAAGCAGTAGCTTTGGTTGATCCAGAGCCGGTAGATTCCGCCATTAATTCGTCTATGGATCTACCGATAGCAGTACTGCTTGCAACATACGATGTACCACGGCGATGTTCTTGCTAAATACCGATTATGAATTTGGGATAGTGGCGTAGAATTTTTGGGGAGATTAAGTGTCTAAAGAATAGAAAATAGTTGTCCTCGTACCGTGTGGCCGTTCGATCCTGACAATTTAGAGAACCACAAGGGTTCACACAAATCCGTGCTAGTATAGCACAAGAAACTAAACACGTCGGATGTAGGTGCGAAAACCAACATAGATATTAAACAAATGTCCAAAAAATGAAACATGTAAGTTCCAGATTGCTAGATCGCAATGCTAAATGTACTCCGCAAACCGAAAACAGTTCCCATATCGCACAATCATGCTTGTGTTAATGCTGAGCTGAAGGCACATTCGACCAATGTCATATTTCAGCTCATCCTTCCTTTTGCGCTAACAATTTTCCTGCCTTTGAAAATTATCACCCACAACCCCCCCCCCCCCCATACACACACACACATCCTTGTCTTTCGCATTTCACAAGCAATCGTTGAGGACATGCAAGTACTTCCGAGTGAAGTTTGAAATGTTGGTTAGAGTGATACCAAGACAATAATCAATAATCACATAACCGAAGTAGCTAGACCCACTTCTTTGCACTGTTGTCCACGGCGCAGGCTTATCCCCTAACCTTTTGGGAGGCTACAAAGCAGGGAATTGCCAACATGCCACTGTAATTGCTCTGCACTTCCATGAACCACACAGTCTTACTTAGCTTTTCGGAGTTCGCCAGGTGTTTACTGCGCTTGAAAATAGTGCTATATTAAGTTTGTATAACTAGTGGTGGTTCTTGAATAGCATCTCATTAGTATATCATTTCCCCATCCAACTCAATTATTGAGATGTGAATGACCCAAAACAACAGTAAATCCATCAAGCAGAGAGTGATTCATTTCTCAGTGGAATGGTGCGGCTGGGGCGGCGGTCAAGGCCATGAAGCAATTGCTTATGAAAATCGGCAAAGGAGACGCCTATAACATCAGTGCCTTCAGGGAAGGATTCATGGAAAGGCGTAGAACGCCGAGTGCAGTAGGACAAGCCTGGCCGAGCTGCTGTTTGGAAGGCCAACGAGGGCGGAAGTTCCCACACTCCCTGAAAATCTGCAGCAGTACGCTGCCCACAGCCGCAGCGCTCCCCAACAGGTTTCATCCCGGCTAGGCAAATCTCTGCCCCTATCAATTTCAGGATTTTTTTGCGTTAGTGCTCCAAAGTCGTGCACAAGCCGAGAGGGAATGTGGTCATATCATAGCATCTTTCTCTGCATGCGACTCGGCAATTAGGCTGCTACTGTTTCCATCTGCTTCCATGCACTGTTGCACGCTGCACTGCTGGACCCCACGCGCCTTGCGCAAAACGTTAGCACATTCACATGTCACCTTTCACGCCGCCTTTGCAGCCATTGCGTTTCACTGATCTTTTCATTCTCATCCTTCGTAGAGTTGGTCTTCGGCTGAAAGCTATATAAATCGGAGGTAATATAGCTCAAGAAGTTAAGGTTCGAAGGCTGCCGTGCGAAAACACGGACTGGTAAACAAAAAAATATCTAACAAACAAGCAGATTGATTAACAAACAAGAGATATAGAAAAGAAAAAGAACATATGGAAACGAGTTGAGAGTAACTCTCCACCACTGTAACTATATACTATATACAAGAGATAGGTGGCCTTACCTCAAGACTAGATTTACTCGACCAACCAAGAACGTATGCCCTTTCAAACAATCATGCTTATGTCAATGCCCATGCTTGCTACTTCATACTAAAAAACTTCACAGTCAAACAAACAACAATGTTAAAATCGGGACTAGGTGGGCGAGCTGAAGTCACTTTGGACCAGACTAACTTTAGCCCATCTTCCTTGTCGCGATATAAATATTTTGCCTTATAATAATAATAATAATAATAATAATAATAATAATAATAATAATAATAATAATAATAATAATAATAATAATAATACCACAGCATACGTAAATTATGTGGGTACAATTATACGTTCCGCTTCTGTCCCATCTCCTATGATCAAATTCCATTATCAAGATAATTATTAATACGGTGCACTGATGACCTGTGACGCCAGATCATGGATTGTAGGCCAGATTTGCTGCTCGTTCATATCTGCTTTGTAAGACCCGGCACCCTCCTGAGTTGGAAACCCCGAAGCAGATTCTTAATCGTACTTGTGACTGGTCATCCCTGAAGTGGCGTCGTCAGATTCTGTCCTTGCTGTATTTTCATCATGTGTTTTACCAGTTTCCGTCTTTGCTAATTCGTTTCAAATTCAATGTATCCCTTAGTTGTCGTCACCCGTCGTCTATAGTTTTACCTCGTTCTGGCGCCCATTTCCTTAAATCCCCTCTCTTCAGTTTATCTGTGGAATGGAACAAACTTCCAGAACACATCCGCTGCGTTCAGTCCTCTGTCAATTTTCGCATTGCTCTAAAGGCTCATTACTCTCAGCATAGATATTCTCTGACTGGAATTCCGAATTTTCCGTTTGAGAAATTTTTTTTCCTTGAAATTAATCCTTGCTGGGTTTTTTTCATCTAAATGTCCCGCTATTATCTGCAGAGGTGATTTCTTCCCTCGTCGATTTCTTTCCTGCTTTTATACCTCGATATTTAGGTACTTGTTTCCCTTCTTCCCATGCTTCATCTTCCACTCTCCTCTCCCCATTTCCCCATTTTTCTTGCGATATTTATGTGGGAGACTTCCGTGATAAGCATCCATTTGCTTTTGGAGAATCCTTTTAAATAAATACAATACAATTTCTCCATGTAGGCTTGTCCAGAGCGATGGCCCTCACATTATCCAGCTGATTGCTGCGCTTCAAGTCGATGTGCCTTCTCTGTAAGTCGCTTGTGATGCGCGTCGCAATGGATGTCCTTGGACGTCCACGCCCAGCCTTGGCATCTCCTGCAAAATAGCCCGTCAGCGCGATCCATGGATCGCGTCCCTGTCCATGCGGAGAATATGGCCGGTTAGCTGCCATCTTCTCCTGTCCACGATGTCAGATAGTGGTTCCGTGTTGCACCTCTCATACAGCTCAGTATTCTATATCCTGGCTGGGTAAACTATGCCAATGAGCCGTCGGAGCTGCTTCCGGTGGAATGCGTTAAGTGATTCTGCCTGTGCCGCTGTGAGCCCCCATGCGCCCCAGTTATACAAAAGAACGGGCAGCACATGTGGCATTCCCAGTTGTATCGAGTCGCCTTCGCCGCAATCCAGCGCTGTGTCCATACCACATCTGTTGTACTTCGGCCTTGTCTGAAGCCAGATTGAGTTAGACCGACATAATGAGCAACGTCCTGTGCGATTCGGCAGAGCACTACAAGGGAGAAAACTTTTCGGATGGTGTTCAGGAGGACAATGGGACGCAGGCTAGTCACGGGTTCTCTAGGGTTTTTTGGTTTTTGTAAAGGAATCAGTGTGCCAAGTCCGATAAACGATGACATGTCGGCACCCTCTGCTAAGCCTTTCCGTTTTTGAGTCGTTTCATCTCTGTTTCCACCTCTGCTTGAGACGCTCCCACACTTAGCCGGTTAGAGACTGGCTTCTGGATAGCAGCTGATTGATCTCTTCAGAATAGATCCTTGAAGTGCTCCGTGACACGCTCTGCCTTTTGCTTATCTGAAGCCAAAATGTGGCCTTCAGCAGAGCTGACCATGATACTGGATGGCTGAGATCCACTTTTCATGGCCGAAGCAGCAAGGAACATCTGTGCTGAGTCAGGTGCTTGCTCCACCTTCTCTGCCAGTCTGTCGAGGCGCTCATTGGCATCGGCCCGCTGAATAGAACGGATATTGTGCTGTATCTCGTTCCGCTGCCTCTTTAGCTCTGCCAAGGAGTGGTGACCCGACTCTGGAAGAAGCCGAACCTCCCGCTGCTGCCCCGATAGGCGTGCCACTTTTCTGGTTGGGCAGAGTTAACTTCCCGGATGTGGATCTGTGCATATCGCCAACACTGCTCTCTGCCGCTTCAGGGTGCCATTTACTGCGCTGGACCATTTGTGACATGGAGCATTTTTATGAGTTTCTTCTGAGCAAGGGTTGGTATGGCTGATGGAAACGCTTTCTTTGAGTTTTGCTTTGTAGTCTTGCCTCACCGTGGCGTCCGGTGAAAGCCTCCGTACAGCCAAATGAAAGAACGGACCTCTTTGTTTTTGGGTTTGAGCGATAAGCTTTGAACAATCGTAGGAAATCCATGTCGGCGATGACAATTTTATGGTCACTTGATGTCAGTGTCCCTGCATACTAGCGGGCACGTTTGATAAGGGGCTTGCAGCGAGCCGGTTGTAGTGGAATGATGGCAAAGCTCCTGTGACCCAACCCAAGCGGCCACACAACCAAGACGTTTTATTTAGCTTACATTTGTCACTACAAGGAAAAAAGAGAACTGACAAAAGCAATGATCTCGGAACTACTAGTAGTACTTCACTTGACCTAAACCGGAACTAAATCGTACCCGCACGGTACGCAGCGCAGACTGCACGCACAGCAGAACATAACCATGATAACGCGACGCAGCTTGGAAAGCCAGCTAGCTAGCTATGTATGAAACAACGGACCGCAAGCATGACAGCGGGAAATGCAAAGGGCCAGTCGGCAACAGAACACAGTGACGATTTATGCTATTGGGTATCATTCACGGCTAGACCTAACACTGTATGCACGTGATATGTCGCCAAGCTATTGTTCTAACCAGAGGAGTAATTGTCACCTTCAGCAGCATGGATCTAAGAGTAAGAATAAGACTGTATTCATCATCACGGTACTGCGATAAAATCAATCATATTGTATAATCTGCTGATTACACCAGCATCTCTGTTTGTGACTGAGCCAGTCCACATTGTCCTGTAGCGCATGGAATAACGGAAAAGGGTGTTGGCAAGGACAATTTCCCACGAATTTGCCCACTGAAGTAGCGCCTGGCCGTTGTTATTCCGCACTCCTCTACTGTATAGACCAATGCAAGGCGTCTTGCTGGTGCCGACTTTGCTGTTAAAATCGCCCAAACCAAACACCAGAGTTCGGCGGTTAGGAGTATTCCATGCTTTAGAGAGGCAGTCGTAGAAATCTTCTCTCAGCGATGGGTCCTAGTCTGCCGACGGGGCTGTGGGTCCATACGCCACAACGAATCTCACATCGACAGAGGTCTCTGAGGAGCTCTTTGCGGGCAGCGAGAAGTCAGCGTAGCCGACTCGGTTCGACAGCTTTTAATGTTTTCTCAGGAATTCGTTGAAATATTTCGACCCGGCGAATCCAATTCCCCGTAGTGACCCGCGTCCTGTCCAAAGCCCACAAGCCTGTATCCGTCGTCGATAGACCTGTCAAACCGCTCAGCAATTTTTAGCCCCTAGAGGCAGCAGACATCCACTCTGTAGGACAATAGGTCTTTCGCTAGCTGCTGTTTCTTGACATTTGAAGTTAGGCCGCGTACATTCAGCGTTGCAATTCTCGCTTTAGCGAGGGTTGGTGAACTACGAGCCAGCATGCTACAGGATGGCATTTCTCACAAGGATAAGCGTTGACAGAGATAGGTAGAGTAGAAGGATGAAGAAGAGAGATAGGAGAGAATGAGAGAAAGAGAGAGAGAGAGAAAAAAAGAACGCTGAGCAGTCAGCCCAACACCCAAAAAATTTGCCTAGATAATAGTAAGAATAATAATTAACCCCCTTTGGCTAGAAATCTGTAAAATATTAGGGACTCCTGAGTGCAGATCGATAATTTATGTTGACCACAGTGGTACCAGGTTCACCAGTAACGTTATCACATTACTACAAACAAACGAACAAAAGCAGGAACAGGATTGTGCCTATAAGACACAACATCAAACGTGAAGAATCCCTGCAGCAGGGGAGACTGAGTCGACGACAAATATGGCCAAAAGGCCTTTACCGGGGTCGTATGCTACTGATATGATCTAGCATGACAAACAGAAAAACTAATCTAAAAACTTATATTACTTCGAAGTAGGCATTGCGAGACACATGAGGAAAATATAATTAGAGTAGCAAAGGTGTACAAGTACAAGTAGGTTTTAAATTTGTTTGGTTTATTAGAATACCCTGACGACCCGATGTCCTGAAGAACTTATTCATTGTGGCCTAGCAAGCAGTAGCAACTAGCTAGCTACTCTATCTGTCTAAACACACTGATTTCGTGTGAGTGCTAATTGTACGTATCCAGGTGAGGGCAAAGCATTGATTGGTCTGTGAACGCGGCGGCGACTAGGCTGCTGTCTACCAGCATTCAGGATATGAATGATCACGCGTAGAAAATTATGGTGCTATGAATCCTTCTTAGTTTTGAAGCAAGATGAAAACCTTACACCTCTGTGTAAGCTATTTTTGCTACTGAGTCAAAAAGTAATTGCATTGTGGGTGTAACAGGTTTAATCAAACTTGAAAAGTAAGAGGCCTGGTTGAGCGTGCCTCGACCAGTTATATGCAAAATGTGATAGTATACATGTGGCAATGGCGCCAATGAAGGTGCTAATAGACAGGCGTAAGACGCATGAGGTGCGAGGGAGTGTAAAGTTTTAGAGAACAGGGGAAAACTGTTTCGTCATCCCCCTCCTATGGAGAGGAAGGAGCTTATAACCCAAATGCTCAAGTGGATTAGAGTAAAATAAGCGCAAACACGTGCGAGACGAAAAAAGGCTTCGCACTGAAGTAACACAATAAGACGACTGAAACTCCATGCAAATAAAAGTGTAATAAGCTCAACAAATGTGTAAGGTGAAAACTAGAAGTTCAACTGCTAAACTCAGCAGGCAGAAGCCAAGGTTTTGTACTTCTGAAGTGGAACAATGTCATTACCAAATTCATCCAACAAATAATGTTCAGGCTCCCAAGTGGCATCAGAGTAGCCTTGCCACTTGACTAGGTACTGAAGCTGATTCTGCCGGCGGCGGTGACTGAGAATATTCTCCACCACATAGCGGGCATGACCATCAAGGTCCGTGATAGGCGGAGGCGGAGGCTGTCTCCTATTAGGAATAGCGTTCTTCTCGTAGGCACGGAGTGCCGACACATTAAATACCGGGTGACAGCGGCTGGTATGAGGCAACTTGAGCTTTTAGGCATTCGGGCCGACCACATGGGTTATAGGAAAGGGGCAAAACCACTTGGGGCGTAATTTATGGGATGGTCGGTCCCGAGCTTCAGGGTTCAGAAGGAAATCCCGGTAGACCATTACCAAATCTCCCACCTTCAGCTTTCCCTCGACCCTTGTCCGATCTGCATAGAAGGCCTGACGAGCTTGAGCTGCCACTAGCGCATCTTGTGAGATCTTGACCGCGTCTTATCTTGATTGCAACCAATCAGCTGAATCTCTGCATCTCTGAATAGGGTTGAGGAAGTCGGGTGGCGCTCTGGGATTTAGACCGTAATTTAAGAAGAACGGTGTGTTTCCTGTAGATGATTCAGTAGCGCTGTTGATAGAAAACTCACAGAGAGGTAGGAGCATATCCCAGTTATCTTGCTTATGATTTACAAAAGCCCTCAGCACATCCTCTACTATTCTGTTTACTCGTTCAGTTAGGCCGTCTGTCTGAGAGTGATTGGCAGTACTAAATGCTAGTTTCGTTCCTAAGCGATCAAACAATTCCTGAAAAAAATGCTGCAGTAAATCTTGGATCACGATCACATTCAATACTAGAACTCAAACCATGAAGTCGAAATACATGTTGAGTATACAGATCAGCACTTCCTTTAGCGTCAATAGTAGAGGAAGTAGGTGCTAAATGTACACACTTTGTCAAGCGGTCTACAAATACATGTATAGCATCATGACCTGTACCGGTCCTAGGCAAACCCATGATAAAATCCATCGAGATATCCGCCCACGGCTGACTGGGCACTGGTAAATTCTGCAAGAGACCAGTTTTTAGCTGGCCGCCTTTAACTCGTTGGCAGACGTCACATGACTTGACAAACGCCTTTACATCCAGTCCCATTCTGGGCCAATAGAAATATCTAGCGAGTCTGAAATAGGTGCGATCTCGACCGGGATGCCCCGCAGTCACACAGTCATGGTATTCTTGAAGCAGGGCGAGTCGGAGTTTGCTACTCTTTGGAATGCATAACCGGTTCTGTGGTGAAGATCTGAGATAAAGATAACCGGGTGTTTCATTTAGAAGGTAACGGTCGTGCCGATTGTCATGGCTTGAATTGTCCAGTCTCCTGATAATGGGAGCAAGATCCTTGTCGCACCTGACAATTAACTGCGCTAAGTCCGGATTAATCTCTAGGGTATGCTCTATGGCATTCAACTGAATGTTAGGAGGATAGGATTACCCGCCTATTTCAGAATCACTGAACAGATCTGGACGGCGTGAAAGCGGGTCGGCAATGTTTTTCTTTCCTGGTTTGTGAAAGACCGTAAAGTCATAGTCAGCTAAAAACTCTACCCATCTTGCCTCACGCTTGGTGAGAGTCGGTTTGGTTCGTAAATAGACAACACCCATATTATCAGTCATCAGGTCAAAGTGGCGGAATAGATAGATTCTCCAGCACGTTAATGCAAATACCACAGCCAACGTTTCCCTCTCGGCCGCAGTATAGTTGCGTTCTGCAGCTGACAGATTCCGACTACAATAGGCTACGGAATGCAAATCCATGTCTTCTCCCTGCTGCAGGAGCACACCTGCCACGGCAAAGTCACTTGCGTCAGTTTCTACCGTGAAGCTTTTCTCAACATCGGCCAGTTGCAACACTGACTCGAATGCCTTCTATCTAGCAGCGCTCCATTCAAAGCGTGATTTTTTTCCGGTGATTTCTTCTAATGGACGAGAGATGGTCGAGTGTCGATCTATGAACCTTCGGAAATAGTTTGCAAAGCCAAGAAACTTCCTCACATCAGTTACTGACGACGGAGTTGGCCATGTTTCCACAGCACTTGTCTTCTTGGGATCAGGGGAAATTGATGTGCCGTTGATTTTATGCCCCAAAAAGAGAACTTCTCTCACGCCGAATTCGCATTTAGACTGTTTGCAATACAGCTCGCTATTTCTAAGTGTTTCTAGAACTGTTTGAAGATGATGCAGATGATCTTCCCAGGTCTTGCTGAAAACTAGAATGTCATCCAAGAATACTACAACGAATTTTCGGAGATGCGGTTGCAGAATAGAGTTCATGAGTGACTGAAAGGTGGCCGCGGCATTAGTCAGCCCGAATCCCATGACTCTAAATTGGAAGTGGCCGAACGGCGTATTAATGGACGTCTTAGAACATCCAAGTCTCGAATTCTGATTTGATTGTACCCGACCGCAAGTCCAACTTTGAGAAATATGCACTGCCCTGGATCGTGTCGAATAAGTGTTGTTGTTGTTGTTGTTGTTGTTGTTGTTGTTGGTGTTTGAATTCTTTTATTCTCACGATGGCCTGTGGCCAATAAGAGAAAAATAATTACAGGCACGGGGATCAGATACAGAGAGATCAAGGTTTAGCTGCTTGCTGAGGCAGTAGCGATGGCAATACTAATTGGGAGTTAATCACGTAGGCTGGGCGCAATAGAGCTATAAATGTGCTGAGCAATGTGAGCAAGTACATACGGAAGAGATGACAAGTGGTAGGATGTTTGCTTTGAAATCTCGTCTGGGGTTGATTTGCCGGATGCTGGGTGGGATGCTATTAAAGAGATCAAGAGAAGCATAGATGGGGGAGTCTCTTAGCCGGTTTGTACGTGTTGTGGGTAGCTCAAAGGTTCGGGGAACCTGAGCGTGCGAATGGGTTGTATTCGGGGTAGGTGAATTGCAAGAAGGTGTGGTGGTGCATATCTATGATGCAGGCTGTGTGCAAGAAGGATATGGGAGAGGGTACGGCGGCTGCTGAGTGATGGCCATTTGAGTCGGTGCAGCAGCACGGAGTGGGTTCTGTGTTCAAAGAGGGGGAGATGCAAACAGAGGCGAGCAGCGCGCCGTTGGATGCGCTCAAGCCGGTCGTTCAGGGTTGCGGGGAGGGGTGAGAGGACAGTGCAAGCATACTCAAGAATAGGGCGGATGTAGGTTAGATAGATGGAGGAGAGAGCAGAAGTGTTTAAGGAATTGCGTAGTCGCAGGAGAAGGAACATCTTCCTGGTCGCTTTAGTGATGATGTAGTCAACATGCGAGTTCCAGCATAGATTCTGCTGTATGAGGAGGCCAAGGTGGCGATGCCTTGAGGCCACAGTGAGGTTGGTATCGTTAAGTGTGATTGATGGTGGTCTGGGAGGTGGCCGGTTGGTGTGGTGAAAGTGGATGACAGTGGTCTTACTTTCGTTGTTGTTGTTGTTGTTGTTGTTGTGTTTATTTTAATTCGCAAACCAAAGGGGCAGATCTGCCCAATGAAAAGGTGGCGAATGCAGATAGAAAGCAGTAATAAATGAAATTGGGGACTGATGTAATTAGGATAGAGGTGGAGAAAAACTAAGCCAGCTGATAATCAAACAGGACGTTTGGTACTCTAGGTACTAAGGGTGTGCGGGATCATGCTTGCGCGGAACTGGCGGAGCGTGGAGATGGCACGTATATCCCTGGGTAAGGTGTTCCACAGCTGGGCGCCCCGGAACGCGAGGCAACCCTTGCCGAACCTGGTGGAAACTGGCGGTTGGCGCAGACCCATGGTGGTTGCAACCTGGTTGGGCCAGCTGACGAAGGAACTAGGAGGGCTTGCAGTTCAGAACTTGCGTGCTCATTCCGAGACCTCCAGACCAGAACGATGAACTTCTGCCTGAATATCTCGTATACTCTGTAGGGGTCCAATTGCAGCAGGAGGGTACGCGCGGAGGTGTGATGCGAGAGGCCGAAATCCGCCCTTGCCGCCCGATTCTGCATGACTTGTAGCTGAACTAATTGGTTGGCAGTAAGAAGCGGGGAAAACGCATTGGATCCGTACATCAGGTCAGACATGATGATCGTTTTAAAGTAGAGAACTCGGCTCTGATGTGTCAAGCAGCGACGCAACCTCCATAGTGCTCCGATCCTCTGGGCCAGTCGAGCGGTCCAGCGATCAACATGGGGCGTCCATGACAGATCCGATTCGAGGAGCACTCCAAGATACCTAGCCGCAGTAACGACAGGAATCGGCGTTTCATGACAGTTTACATTGATCGTATGCTGGGGCTGCTGAGGCTGCCGGTTGGGGTATACAGGGATCACGTGGCTCTTGGCTGCATTCAAAATGAGACCACGGGTCTGCAACCAGTCAGCAAGTGCAGAAACCAAGGCCGATAGCGTAGCAGATACCGTGTCCAGGGATGTGCTGCTGCTGATCAGCGCGATGTCGTCGGCAAATTAAACTGATGAAGACTGGTTAGCTATGGTTGGAACTTCGCGGGTGTAGACACTGAAAAGGATCGGTCCTAGAACAGAACCTTGTGGCACGCCACAGGATGGCGCAGAAATGGCATTCTGATCCCGTCCAATACAGATACGCTGAGTACGGCCCGACAGATAGGCGGAAAACCACTTTAGGGCTGTCCCTCTTATGCCGATATCGAATAGGTCCTGGAGTAGCCGCGAACCTTGTCGAATGCCTTTGACATATCTAGAAGGCATATGCCAGTACACAAACGCTTGTCCCGTGCAATAAGAATACGATTTAGCATAAGTACCAGGGCATCCTCTGTTGAGTGGCCTGCGCGGAATGTCATCAACATTGGGAAGTCAAGCTTTGTTTTTGATCGTAATTCTATTCAATTCTCGCCAATCGCACACCATTCTCAGAGTACCATCCGACTTCTTCACAAAAAAACACAGGTGCACCGTATGGCGACTTACTTGGCTCAATGAATCCCTTCTCAAGTAATTCTGACAGCTGTGACTGGAGCTCGTCCATCTCTGGTTTCGGGAAGCGGTAGGCGGGTCGAGACGGTGGTCTGGCTCCATCTTCTATCTGGATTTCATGGTCGATTTGTCTCTTCGGTGGAAGCTCATTCGGCAGGTCGTCTGGAAATAAATCCTGGTACCTCTTGAGCAGGTTCTGGATGTCCTGTTGCTCTGATTCCTGGAGTTGTGGCCCGGAACGATTCTCCTCGTTTGCAGCAGTGAACCATGCAAGAAACCCCTAGGCTCCACTCCTCAGGGCATGACGAGCTTGTCGGCCACTGATAAACATGCTTTCCACAGATGGCCGGTCGGCTGTCGGCGGGTTAGCTGAAGGCAATTTGGCAACAAAGGGCTCACCGTCCAACTGAACTTCGTTCGCACGGAAGTTGATGCTGGGGTTGTTCCTTGTAAGCCACGGCTTGCCAAGAATGGCGTCGTAGCGAGTCAGGGGATACACAGTAAAGTGCTGTTCCTCACTGATGCCCCCGACTGTCACCTTTAGCGTGCGTGTGGAAATCTGCGGGACCTCGCTGGTCGAGCCGTCCGCCAATGTTACGCTCAGTATTTCTGAGCTTGCATCCGTGTCAAGATGATGCTTTGAACAAAACCGTCTGCAATGAAGTCATGCGTCGAACCGGAATCTATCAGCATCACTGCACGGCGACCGCCGATCTTTCCCTGTATGCGCAGTAGGTCGTGTTCAGGTTCATTGCCGACGCTGACGTTGCTGACATGACACCATTCTGCAACGGGACAATTTCCTACAGCTATGGGTGTCTCCGACTCCGTAGGTTCCTGGAGAGCAACGTCTTCAACCTCCAGAGCTCCGAACCGGTTAGCGACTGGTACCGGCGTGGGTGCTTGGGTCGTCGCCAGTAAGCGCACCCCCTTTCTTACTGGCGACCAGCGTGTGGGTTTCGCTGTCCACCCTCATTACAGTCTTTAGCGAGGTGGCCTGGCTTCCTGCAAGCAAAGCAGGGTCCCATTGCTCGCAGTTGGACACGCTCTTGGTCCGTCAGCTTGCGGAGGCCCTGACCACGAAGCTGGGCACGGAACGCGACTCTCTACTGGCTGGTGGCCCCGATGCCGGTGGCCCTGACGACTGCTCCACGGTACGCGATGTTTCCTCGTTGTGCCGTGGTCCGTACACATCGCCAAGTGCCGCTTTCAGAGCAGGCCAGTCAGAAAACACTTGGTTAGCTTCCAATGCCGCTATCAACCAAAGACGAGCGTTTCCAGTCAAAAATCCTGCCGCGTAGTCGACCCTCTGTGCCGCATTTGGGAGTCCCAACGACCGTAGGGCCATGTCCATTGCAAACGTCCATTCTTTGAATGTAGCGGAATCTCCTCCAAACACACGCGGCTCTTTCCTAAGGCTTTCGTTGGCTCCCACGGTTCCGAGTTCGGATGTATCGTTCGGTTTCCTTGGCTAACGCGCTGAGCGGTCTTGATATCGTTTATCAGCCGAACGACGAGTACGAGGAGCGTAAAGCAGAGCGACCAGAACACCTGCCAAAAGCAGAGTAGTAACCATCCTCTGCTACCAGTGTAACAGGTTTAATCAAACTTAAAAAGTAAGACACCTGGTTGAGTGTGCCTCGACCAGTTATGTGCAAAATGTGATAGTATACATGTGGCAATGGCGCCAATGAAGGTGCTAATAGACAAGCGTTAGACGCATGAGGTGCGAGGGAGTGTAAAGTTATAGAGAACAGGGGAAAACTGTTACTGTGGGAGTTGCTGTTTCTTGGCCGTAGATTGCTGCGATGTTGGTGTTAGTGGCTGGAGTGGTAATAAAGCTTCGGCAGATTAAGCTGCTGTCTATCATCATTCCGAAAGTGGATGGTTTCGGGCCACGGACTTGCTGCTACGGGGATAGGCTGCAGGGGTGGTGGTGCCGGCCACTGCTGCTTCGGTGGTAGTAGAGGCGATTGGCACTACGGCTCCCATGGTGGTGGAAGTGTTTGGTGCAGCTGCTGCGGTGCGCCTACTCCGGTGCTGAGGTGCTGCTGGTGCTGCTGCTTCTGTGGCGGTGGCGGCGTTGGTGGTGGTCCTGGGTATTGCTGCTGATGCCATGGTGGTTGTGTTGGGTGATGCTGCTGCGGTGCAGCGGTGGTGGTGTTGCTGCGTGCTGCTTCTGCGGTGGTGGTGTGGCTGCGTGCTGCTTCTGCGGTGGCGGCCATCCAGTATCCTACTGCTGCTGAGGTGGTGCCAATCCATGGTCCTGCTGCTGCGGCTGTGGTGACAGACCTGGGTGCTGGTCCTGCCCTGGTGGTGTCGGGGCTGGGAGCAACTTCTGTCATGGGAGTCTTGGAACTTGCGGCTGCGGTAGTTGTGGTGGCGGGTACTGATGTTGTGGAGGCTGTGGTGCAGCTATGCCGGTGGCGGTGATGATTCCGTGGTGTTAGCGAGTATTTAGCATCTGCTCCAAAAGCACCTCTCATCCGTGCTTGCTCTGTAGCGTTGACAGTGTATGCTACTGATAATATTCCTGCTGTAACGGATGCGGTAACTGCAAGTGGAAATAGCTGTTCTGTGTTCGATGCGCTCTCAGTACCTAATGAACGATCGTGAGCTTGCTTGCTTATCGCTTTACGCCCATGGTTCTGTAGCTGTGCTGGAACTGCTCTATTTACCATTAGCCATGTCTCCCCCCTCCTCCACCACCCTACAGAGTGGGTCCATTGTTATTAGGCGTCTGCCTGTTTCGGTTTCTCCACTATAAATAACAGAATTCTACTAGCCTATTCATCAGAATCTGATTTGTTACATACAGAGAATGGTGAACCCTCGCATTTCCCCGTTGGTGTTCTTGGATTCACTTCAAGTGAACTAAATGGAGACGTTATATGATTATCCAGTGTCTTCGGCTTCAAGGTCATGATGATCTCCGGCCGCTTTAGCCGCTTCAATACTGCTATCGGTAGGATGACGCCGTACACCGTGTTTCCAGAGTGCCCTCTTGGAAAGGTATTTTTTTGAACAGCCGAGCTGAGTACATTCAAAGCATTTTCTCTCTTTGTGCGTTTCCTTATGGACCTTCAATTGTCGGGCACGACGGAACGCTCTACCACAGCCGTGATGCTTGCATTTAAAGGTGCGTTCACCTGTGTGCTGTCGTAAGTGCATAATAAGATTCATTTTTTCTTTGAATGTCTTGGTTCCACACCCCGGCCATTGGAATTTAGGCTTGGCTTGCTGCTCCCTGCTGTGCAGGTGTTCATTAACGGTGTGAGCTGCAAGCTCTTTCACACTTGCGAAGCCCTTATAGCAAACAGTTCCTTTACCATTGCTCACACACCCCTGACAAACATGGTTCGTTACAGCTGCTTGTGGTACTATACGATCATGGTTTTCACCATCGTCGGCATGTCCCTTCATCGTGGCGGCAGCAGAGGCATTCGTCGGGTTAGAGTCGGTAGGATCAGCTATTTCTCTTTAAGCGAAAAGAAAGCAGGTAGTGCTGCTCCCAACGATGGGTGCACGAGAGAGGTGTCTTGCAGAATACAGCTCATGGTTGGGTTGTGGTCGATAGCAATCAGCACCAATAGACTGGTAGGGACTGGGTTAAGCGATAGGGATAATGGACGTGTTGATGGTTTTCTCAGAGCAATCACTGAGACACAGGGCAACGTCAACACCGTCAAGTGGTTTTACAAAAATGTCGAAAGCTTAAGTAGAATTCAGGAGAAATGGTCAACTGCTACTCCTCAAAGAAAAGTATCACAATACCAGCTAACTGAGAAGTCGTGTATTATATAATATTGCAACAAAGGTAAATAACTGGCACAAGTATGAATGTAGTGTCGAAACTGGAGGTGATTATAGTGCACGACTGAAACTGCAGTAAGTTGGTGAGAGAGGGCCACCATGACGAACAGGTCGGGACCGTTTTGAAGAGTGGTGTAGAACTGTGTGAGAAATGAAGTGCCTAAGGGGGCATCTCCACACCCTTTAGAACAATCTGTAACATTCACACAAAAAGTATAGAGAAAGCTGTGTTGCGACCTCCATTCTCACGTGTAATCAACGTCACTAGATAAGCGATGCATCCAAATGTGGCACTGTGAACATAGAAAGATAGCCATGTAGAGAAGAGGAGGACCACAGCGCAACCTTAGACATAGACGATCAGTAGATACATCCACATATCCTTGGAGTGGAAGCTCAATGATATACCCTCATTTACATCGGTGGTAGTATAGCACAATATCCTCAAGCTCATAAAGCATTAAATTCGTACAATGGCATGGAAACTAGCGCTGTCAATATCATAACAAGAAGGACGAGCTGAAGTCACATTAGACCAATGTCACTTCAGCTCATCCTCCTTGTCGTGAAATCAAATGTATGCCACAGTACTTTAAACAAATTTACCCCCCCCCCCCTTCCGTTCCTGTCCTTCCATATGTTACTGCCCACCTTTCAGGATAATGTAAGCACTTCTAATTGCAGTTCGAAAAATGTTGTCCACATAAGTACCACGGCCATCAGTATAATTATCACAATGCACGGTTCTCCACACCGCAGGATTGTCACTGACCATTTAGATAGGTAGCAACGGTGGTAAGGCCGCGTTTACATGACACCGCTGGGGGTGAAAACGCAAAAACATTCTTTCGGATGGATGGTTCATTCACACGGTATGCGGAGGAAAACGTAAAGGTTGTACACCCAAACCGGAAGGAAACCAAAACGCTGGCCAAAGTGGAAGAATTTGGGAACGGAAATGTTCTGCTGGAAATATTTCTTTAGTTTTTGCCCGTACACGCGAATCCGATGTATCTGACAATCAAAACAATTATTTTAACAATGCTTATCATGTGAGGAGTGCTGTGTTGTGATTTGATTTCAACTATACGTTGAGTGTGACTGGTGCTTCCACGATAACACTTGGCACATGGCGTGCTTTGGTGGATCCTTGGCTCCTGCGTAGATGCGCGAAAACGATACAAACGGTGACCGCCCCGCGGCCCGGATCAGCTTTGGTCGTGTACACGTACGAAAACGAAAAAAGAAATGCGAGACTGAAAACGGAAAACTGGCCGT
This sequence comes from Sycon ciliatum, assembly GCF_964019385.1. NCBI lineage: Eukaryota > Metazoa > Porifera > Calcarea > Leucosolenida > Sycettidae > Sycon > Sycon ciliatum. The sequence continues at coordinate 1,213,488 of NC_088648.1, read as the reverse complement.
CCCTTGTCGTGTAAACACGGCCTAAATGCCGATTCATAGTTCATTTCGCATACGTGGTGTTGTGAAGGTGGGCGAAGAGCGCAGTGTGGAGAGGTAGACGGTTTGTTAAAAGAAAATTTGTGATTATTTTTTTAATCTCCCCAACAACAGTCCAGGTCAAGTTGCAGGAAATAATTATTGACAAAGTCGTCCCTACAAAGTAAGCCCGCAAAACGTGCCACGCATCCTAATGACGCAACAGCCAAAATAACCACCTAGAAATCCAGTTACTGTCAATTTGTGGAGCTGGGATGAGTCGGAACTCTAGTCCCACCGCCAATTTGCTTCCCACTAAAAATATGAAGACGTTGTCTGTACGAACACAGCTCTTCAGGATCATGACAAACAAACGTAAGACATAACATGATTATGACTACAAGAGGGACACAGCAAACATGTAGGCTACCAAATTCCGTTAGGTGACCATGGTTACAGGAGACTCAGCGGACGCCATAAATATAATGACAACGAATTCCGCATTGACGTGTTACGCTAGTGAAAGTATAGAACCTGTTTAAAAACAGAAACAAATCTTTAAAAACTAGATCTGAGACACACTTCAAGAAAAGACAGGAATAGGACGAGCAAGACAGTCATACAATGTATGTGTAAATTTTGATCTTTTCATCCGAATGCCTATCGGTGAGGCAAACTGAAGGTCGTTTATTATTATGGGCTAGCAAACAGTAGCAATTAACCAGCTATTTAAAATTTCACTTATCAACTTATGTCTCATTACGCGGATTTATTGTGAGTGCTAGCTGTGTGTATTCAGTGGAGGGCAGAACATTGATCAGGATGTGAACGGTGGGACTAAGCTGCAGCCAATCAGCCTTCAGGGAGTCGACGATCACGCACAGAAGAGTGAGCTGTTTTGTTTTGGAATACTTCTCAGTGGTGAAGCCAGATACAAAGTTTACATCGCTTTGTATCATATTTCTGCTTCTCAGTCTAATGATGTTGGTCGCGGGGGTAAGGCCGTTTGTTAAGCGCGGATTGCTGGGATTTTGGTGTCCGTGAAAGCGGCTGCTGCTGATGCTGTGGTGATGACGGTGCTGGCATATGCTGCTCTAGTGGTTGCGCGGATGCATCATCTGCTTCTGAAGCTTGTCCCTTGGCCTTGATAGGTGTTCCTACTGGTGAGGTCTCTGCTGTAACAGCTGTTGAAAGTGCCAGAGACTCGTTCTCAGTCTTCGATGTACTCTCACTACCTCATGATGGAGAGTTAGAACACACCTCAGGCTCTCACTCATCAGATATGGAGAATGATGAACCCTCACTTTCTCTCGTTGGGGATCCTGGATTCACTGAGAACTGGTTGGAGAAGGTGTATTATCCATATCCTCGTCACTGCCTTCAGATTCATCGTCATGATGATCATCTGCCACATTGGCCACTGCAGCATTGTTATGGCTAGCATGACAAAGTTGTAGGTGTCTCCTCACTGAACCCGCGTGCTTATATTGTTTGGAACAACCAGGGTTAGGACATTTGAGATATGTGTCTGTGTGCGTTACTTTGTGGTCACTGAGAGACGTGCGATGAGCAAATGCCATTTCGCAGCCTTGATAATCGCATTTCAAGGGGCGCTCACCGGTGTGCTGTCGGATGTGTATAACAAGTGACTCTTTGTTCTTGTATGCCTTGTGATCACACTTCTGCCATTGGCATTTATAGCTAGTTTCCTGCTGCATGCTGTGACGTTTTCTCGCCGTCAGGTGTTCTTTCTTGATGTGAACGGCAAGGTCTTCAACAGTAGTGCAGCGCTCATCACAAACACTACCATCATCGTTGTCCACACGCCACTCACACACGTGATATCCGTGCATCGCGGCAGACGCAGTAGCTTTGATCGATCGAGAGCCGGTAAATTCCGCCATTTATCCGTCTATGGATTCACCGATAGCAGTACTGCTTGCAACATACGATGTCCCACGGCGATGTTCTTGCTGAGTACAGATTCTGGTTTGGTTAGATTGTGGTCGACAACAAACAGCACCAATAGGCTGGCTGGCAGGGATTGTTTAACGCGATAGAAAGAATGGACGTGTTGATTGTTGATTGTGTCCTCTCAGCAGGCACTGAGAAATACTAGTAGTTGTGCTAAAGTCGAAAAAGAACATAGAAGTCAGGGTAACTGTACAACTAAATCTCCTCACAGATATTTACAACACTGAAAGCTGACGTTAAAGTATTCTTATACTATTGGAATAAATGTAGATGAGTGGTAAGAGTTAAACTGGATAACTGTTCTGGTGATGAATGTACTGCTCTACCAGGGCAGACACAACGTGGCGAGACATTTCCACCAGGCTGAAAGGTTCGCAAGAGTTTTGGGTAATGGCGTAGAATTTTTGGGGAGATTAATGGTCTAAAGAATAGAAAGTAGTTGTCCTCGTACCGTGTGGTCGTTCGATCCTGACAATTGAGAGAACCACAAGGGTTCACACAAATCCGTGCTAGTGTAGAACAAGAAATTAAACACGTCGGGCGTAGGTGCGAAAACCAACATAGATATTAAAAGAAATGTCCAAAAAAGCGAAAAATGTGAGTTCCAGATTGCTAGACAGCAATGCTAAATTTACTCCGCAAACCGAAAACAGTTCCCATATCACACAATCATGCCTGTGTTAATGCTGAGCTGAAGGCACATTCGACCAACGTCATTTCAGCTCATCCTTCTTTTTGCGCTAACAATTTTCCTGCCTTTGTAACTTATCACCCACAACCACCCCCCCCCCCATACACACACACACATCCTTGTCTTTCGCATTTCACAAGCAATCGTTGAGGACATGCAAGTTATTCAGAGTGAAGTTTGCAATGTTGGTTAGAGTGATACCAAGACAATAGAGAGGTTTCGCTTCACGTTGTTCTGCACTACACCGTGAAATTTCACGTCGGTGTGGCAAATTTTGGCGTCGAAACTCCCGTTCATGACGTGAGCTGAGGTCAACTCACGTTCGACGTGACGCGAGTTTTTGCAAATTTAGCCTTGCTATCAGGTTGGGATTATTGACTCGATTTGTCGATTTTGCCTAAACTAGCTATAAATAATATTTGTGCGACTTTGGCCTCACCAAAAATCACTTTTTTTCACTTTTTGAAATTTTCGCCCCCAGTTTTCGCTCCTGTCGTCAGCGAAACGACGTGCTTCACAAGCAACGTGAAACGAAAGCTCTTTCTGAGCTCGCGTCGACGCAAAAAATTGACGTTCACGTAAGAGCACCAATCACGCGGGTCGAAACCTCTCTAATAATCAATAATCACATAACCGAAGTAGCTAGACCCACATCTTTGCACTGTTGTCCACGGCGCAGGCTTATCCCCTAACCTTTTGGGAGGCTACAAAGCAGGGAATTGCCAACATGCCACTGTAATTGCTCTGCACTTCCATGAACCACACAGTCTTACTTAGCATTTCGGAGTTTGCCAGGTGTTTACTACGCTTGAAACTAGTGCTATATTAAGTTTGTATAACTAGTGGTGGTTCTTGAATAGTATCTTATTAGTATATCATTTCCCCATCCAACTCAATTATTGAGATGTGAATGACCCACAAAAACAGTAAATTCATCAAGCAGAGAGTGATTCATTTCTCAGTGGAATGGTGCGGCTGAGGCGGCGGTCAAGGCCATGAAGCAATTGCTTATGAAAATCGGCAAAGGAGACGCCTATAACATCAGTGCCTTCAGGGAAGGATTCCTGGAATGGCGTAGCACGCCGAGTGCAGTAGGACAAGCCTGGCCCACCTGCTGTTTCGAAGGCCAACGAGGGCGGAAGTTCCCTCTCTCCCTGCAAATCTGCAGCAGTACGCTGCCCACTGCCGCAGCGCTCCCCAACAGGTCTCATCCCGGCTAGGCAAACCTCTGCCCCCTCTGCACGTAGGCGATAAGGTATTGATCCAGGGCAGGTCTTCAAAACGCTTGTATAATGGAAGGAACGGTAACAAGATGCACTTTAAGAGGACGGAGCTACACGGTGCAGACGGTAACTGGGTCCAGCTTCTGGCGGGACAGATGGTTCCTCCTGCCCCGTGCATAGATTGACTGGGCATGCCTTTCTGCTTTTTCCTTGTTGCGTGTGTGCTACCCAGCTATTTCGAATATCAATTTCAGGATTTGTTTGTGTTAGTGCTCCAAAGTCGCACACAAGCCGAGGGGGAATGAGGTGATATTATAGCATCTTTCTCTGCTTGAATTTTGGTAATTAGGCTGCTACTGTTTACACCTACTTCCATGCACTGTTGCACGCTGCACTGCTGGACCTCACGCGCCTTGCGCAAAACGTTAGCACATTCACATGTCACCTTTCACGCCGCCTTTGCAGCCATTGCGTTTCACTGATCTTTTCATTCTCATCCTTCGTAGAGTTGGTCTTTGGCTGAAAGCTATACTTGCAAGTATAAATCGAAGGTATGGAAGCTCAAGAAGTTCAGTCTCGAACGCTGCGGTGCGAAAACACGGACTGGTAAAGAAAAATATATCTAAAAAACAAGAGAGCTCTTGTAGCAGTTGAGCACTCTTGCGTGGGGTAGTGCCTTTGCTGTTTGCGTTATGCAGAGCTCACTGACTTGTCAGTTTGAGCACTCTGGCAAGGTACGTTCGGGCCTGATTGGAAATTTTTATTTCCATTGCTATTAGGTTCGGCCTCATTTCCTCTGTGCTGCGCGGACGAGTCCACGAAGGACGAAACAGTTCTGTCCACAGATTGAGTATTTCGCTCCTGCTCTTGTAGCAGTTGAGCACTCTTGCGTGGGGTAGTGCCTTTGCTGTTTGCGTTATGCAGAGCTCACTGACTTGTCAGTTTGAGCATTCTGGCAAGGTACGTTCGGGCCTGATTGGAAATTTTTATTTCCATTGCTATCAGGTTTGGCCTCATTTCCTCTGTGCTGCGCTGACGAGTCCACAAAGGACGAAACAGTTCTGTCCGCAGATTGAGTATTTCGCTCCTGCTCTTGTAGCAGTTGAGCACTCTTGCGTGGGGTAGTGCCTTTGCTGTTTGCGTTATGCAGAGCTCACTGACTTGTCAGTTTGAGCACTCTGGCAAGGTACGTTCGGGTCTGATTGGAAATTTTTATTTCCATTGCTATCAGGTTCGGCCTCATTTCCTCTGTGCTGCGCTGACGAGTCCACAAAGGACGAAACAGTTCTGTCCGCAGATTGAGTATTTCGCTCCTGCTCGTGTAGCAGTTGAGCACTCTTGCCTGGGGTAGTGCCTTTGCTGTTTGCGTTATGCAGAGCTCACTGACTTGTCAGTTTGAGCACTCTGGCAAGGTACGTTCGGGCCTGATTGGAAATTTTTATTTCCATTGCTATCAGGTTCGGTCTCATTTCCTCTGTGCTGCGCTGACGAGTCCACAAAGGACGAAACAGTTCTGTCCGCAGATTGAGTATTTCGCTCCTGCTCTTGTAGCAGTTGAGCACTCTTGCGTGGGGTAGTGCCTTTGCTGTTTGCGTTATGCAGAGCTCACTGACTTGTCAGTTTGAGCACTCTGGCAAGGTACGTTCGGGCCTGATTGGAAATTTTTATTTCCATTGCTATCAGGTTCGGCCTCATTTCCTCTGTGCTGCGCTGACGAGTCCACAAAGGACGAAACAGTTCTGTCCGCAGATTGAGTATTTCGCTCCTGCTCTTGTAGCAGTTGAGCACTCTTGCGTGGGGTAGTGCCTTTGCTGTTTGCGTTATGCAGAGCTCACTGACTTGTCAGTTTGAACACTCTGGCAAGGTACGTTCGAGCCTGATTGGAAATTTTTATTTCCATTGCTATCAGGTTCGGCCTCATTTCCTCCGTGCTGCGCTGACGAGTCCACAAAGGACGAAACAGTTCTGTCCGCAGATTGAGTATTTCGCTCCTGCTCGTGTAGCAGTTGAGCACTCTTGCGTGGGGTAGTGCCTTTGCTGTTTGCGTTATGCAGAGCTCACTGACTTGTCAGTTTGAGCACTCTGGCAAGGTACGTTCGGGCCTGATTGGAAATTTTTATTTCCATTGCTATCAGGTTCGGTCTCATTTCCTCTGTGCTGCGCTGACGAGTCCACAAAGGACGAAACAGTTCTGTCCGCAGATTGAGTATTTCGCTCCTGCTCTTGTAGCAGTTGAGCACTCTTGCGTGGGGTAGTGCCTTTGCTGTTTGCGTTATGCAGAGCTCACTGACTTGTCAGTTTGAGCACTCTGGCAAGGTACGTTCGGGCCTGATTGGAAATTTTTATTTCCATTGCTATCAGGTTCGGCCTCATTTCCTCTGTGCTGCGCTGACGAGTCCACAAAGGACGAAACAGTTCTGTCCGCAGATTGAGTATTTCGCTCCTGCTCTTGTAGCAGTTGAGCACTCTTGCGTGGGGTAGTGCCTTTGCTGTTTGCGTTATGCAGAGCTCACTGACTTGTCAGTTTGAGCACTCTGGCAAGGTACGTTCGGGCCTGATTGGAAATTTTTATTTCCATTGCTATTAGGTTCGGCCTCATTTCCTCTGTGCTGCGCGGACGAGTCCACAAAGGACGAAACAGTTCTGTCCGCAGATTGAGTATTTCGCTCCTGCTCTTGTAGCAGTTGAGCACTCTTGCGTGGGGTAGTGCCTTTGCTGTTTGCGTTATGCAGAGCTCACTGACTTGTCAGTTTGAGCACTCTGGCAAGGTACGTTCGGGCCTGATTGGAAATTTTTATTTCCATAGCTATCAGGTTCGGCCTCATTTCCTCTGTGCTGCGCTGACGAGTCCACAAAGGACGAAACAGTTCTGTCCGCAGATTGAGTATTTCGCTCCTGCTCTTGTAGCAGTTGAGCACTCTTGCGTGGGGTAGTGCCTTTGCTATTTGCGTTATGCAGAGCTCACTGACTTGTCAGTTTGAGCACTCTGGCAAGGTACGTTCGGGCCTGATTGGAAATATTTATTTCCATTGCTATCAGGTTCGGCCTCATTTCCTCTGTGCTGCGCTGACGAGTCCACAAAGAACGAAACAGTTCTGTCCGCAGATTGAGTAACAAACAAGAGATATAGAAAAGAAAAAGGACATATGGAAACGAGTTGAGATTAACTCTCCACCACTGTAACTAGATATTATATACAAGAGATAGGTGGCCTTACCTCAAGACTAGATTTACTCAACCAACCAAGAACGTATGCCCTTTCAAACAATCATGCTTATGTCAATGCCCATGCTTGCTACTTCATACTACAAAACTTCACAGGCAAACAAACAAAAATGTTAAAATCGGGACTAGGCGGGCGAGCTGAAGTCACTTTGGACCAAATTAACTTAAGCTCATCCTCCTTGTCGCGATATAAATATTTTGCCTAGAAAATAGTGATGATAATGATTAACCCCCTTTGGCTAGAAATCTATAAATATTAGGGACTCCTGAGTGCAGATCGATAATTTATGTTTACCACAGTGGTACCAGGTCCATCAGAAACGTTACCACATTACTACAAACAAACGAAGAAAAGCAGGAACAGGATTGTGCCTACAAGACACAACATCAAACGTGAAGAATCCCTGCAGCAGGGTAGACTGAGTCGACGACAAATATGGCCAAAAGGTCTTTACAGGGGTCGTATGCTACTCATTTGATCTAGCATGGCAAACAGAAAAACTAATCTAAAAACTAATAGTACTTCAAAGTAGGCATATCGAGACACATGAGGAAAATATAATTAGAGTAGCAAAGGTATACATGTACAAGTAAGTGTAAAATTTGTTTGGTTTATTAGAATACCCTGACGACCCGATGTCCTGAAGAACTTATTCATTGTGGCCTAGCAAGCAGTAGCAACTAGCTAGATATTTTATATGTCTAATTTCGTGTGAGTGCTAAATGTACGTATCCAGGTGAGGGCAAAGCATTGATTAGTCTGTGAACGCAGCGGCGACTAGGCTGCTGTCTACCAGCATTCAGGATATGAATGATCACGCGTAGAAAAGGATGGTGCTGTGAATCCTTCTTAGTATTGAAGCTAGATGAAAACCTTACACCCCTGTGTAAGCCATTTTTGCTACTGAGTCAAAAACCAATGGCATTGTGGGAGTTGCTGTTTCTTGGCCGTAGATTGCTGCGATGTTGGTGTTAGTGGCTGGAGCGGTGATAAAGCTTCGGCAGATTAAGCTGCTGTCTATCAGCATTCAGAAAGTGGATGGTTTCAGTCCACGGACTTGCTGCTACGGGGATCGGCTGCAGGGGTGATGGTGCCAGCCACTGCTGCTTCGGTGGTAGTGCAGACCATGGGCAATACGGCTCCCATGGTGGTGGAAGTGTTTGGTACAGCTGCTGCGGTGCGCCTACTCCGGTGCTGAGGTGCTGCTAGTGCTGCTGCTTCTGTGGTGGTGGCGGCGTTGGTGGCGGTCCTGGGTATTGCTGCTGATGCCATGGTGGTTGTGTTGGGTGATGCTGCTGCGGTGCAGCGGTGGTGGTGTTGCTGCGTGCTGCTTCCGCGCTGGCGGCCATCTAGTATCCTGCTGCTGCTGCTGCTGAGGTGGTGCCAATCCATGGTCCTGCTGATGCGGCTGTGGTGGCAGTCCTGGGTGCTGGTCCTGCTCTGGGGGTGGCGGGGCTGGGAGCAACTTCTGTCACGGGAGTCTTGAAACCTGCGGCTGCTGAAGTTGTGATGGCGGGTACTGATGCTGTGGAGGCTGTGGTGCAGCTGTGGCGGTGGCGGTGATGATTCCGTGGTGTTAGCGGGGATTCAGCATCTTCTTTGAAAAGCACCTGTCATTCCTGCTTGCTCTGTAGCATTGACAGTGTTTGCTACTGATTATAATCCTGCTGTAACGGATGCTGCAACTTTTAGTGGAAATAGCTGTTCTGTGCTCGATTCGCTCTCAGAACCTTATGAACGAGGGTGAGCCCATTCATCAGAATCTGATTTGTTAAATCCAAAACATCATGCAGTCCCGACATTTGAAAGAACATACTGGCATGTGCTTCTTTGACCTGGCGAAAGCCTTTGACACTGTTTGGCATAGAGGCCTGATTGCCAAGTTGGGTGCCTATGGCTTTGGTGGCAACCTGCTTTGTTTCTTTGAAAGCTACCTAACTGACAGGTTACAGGCTGTAGGCGTCGGCAACACCCTCTCGTTTCCCCAGGCAATTAATTCTGGTGTTCCACAGGGGTCAATCCTGGGGCCACTATTCTTTTTAGTCTACGTCAATGATCTACCGATGTCTGTCCCTAATGTTTCACTGTTCGCCGATGACACCACAGTTTCCGCTTCAAGTAGTTGCAAGCAATTGCTAGTCAATGACCTCCAGAAAAAGATAAACTCCACCATTTTGTGGATGTCGACTTGGAAGCTGAGACCGAACACTAGTAAGACCAAAGTGATGTTCTGCTGTAGCGGTGCTAGTGATCAGTTCTGTAATGTGTCTTTATCATGTCCTGGCAGCTCATCGACCATAGAAATTGTCCATGATCATAAGCACCTTGGTATAATTATTGACGACTGTCTAACATAGGCTCCTCATGTAGACTATATTTGCAAGAAAACTAGTAGTGTTCTCGGCATCCCATATCCTCATCGTTCTCATTTGCCAAATACATGCCGTTCTATGTTTTATCGCTCGTATCAATTACCTATTTTCCAGTATGCATGTCAGTCTTGGTGTAGTCTAAGTCAACATCTTGTGAACAAACTTGAAATCCAACATAAATCTCTTTTTAAAATATTGTTTAACAAGCAGCGTTTATTTCCTAGTCTTGAGCTCTATTGTATCAGCAATACTCAGCCACGGCAAGATAATCGCAAACAGCAACTTTGCGTTTTGATCCACAGAATTCGCCTAGGTAAAATTCCCATTCATCCCTCCGTATTCAATTGGTTTTCTCTGTCCCGGTCCACTCGTAATAGTCTCTCCATTCCCCGTGCTAATTCAGCCGCATTTACCAACTCTCCTCTGTTTTTGTCCTACAGCCTTTGGCTGCAACTTCCCCAGCATTTTTAAGACATCAAAATGTCTTTCCAGCTTTAAAAATGCACTCCGATCGCACAATGTAGTACGATAGGATCTCATTGCTGTATTCTTGTCTATCCTTCTTTCTTCTCTTTTTCTATATTCCTTTTTTTTCTTTTCTTGCCGTGATTGGCTATAACCCCTCTCTCGCACTTTGCGTGCCAATTGGTCATGAACCACGAGTTGGGTGAAATAAAAAAATAAAAAATAAAATAAAAATAAAAATACAGAGAATGATGAACCCTCACATTTCCCCGTTGGTGTTCTTGGATTCACTTCAAGTGACCTAGATGGAAAAGGTATATCATTATCCTCCTCAGTTTCTTCGGCTTCAAGGTCGTGATGATCACTGGCCGCATTGGCCACTTCAACATTGCTATCGCTAGGATGATGCCGCACCCGGTGTTTCCAGAGTGACCTCTTGGAAAGTAATTTTTTTGAACATCCGAGCTTAGGACATTCAAAAAAAATTCTCTCTGTGTGCGTTTCCTAATGTACCTTCAGTTGTTGGGCACGACGGAACGCTCTACCACAGCCGTGATGCTTGCATTTAAAAGGGCGTTCACCTGTGTGCTGTCGTAAGTGCATAATAAGATTAATTTTTTTCTTTGCATGTCTTGCTTCCACACCCCAGCCATTGGCGTTTTGGCTTGGCTTGCTGCTCCCTGCTGTGCAGGTGTTCATTGGCGGTGTGAGCTGCAAGCTCTTCCACAGTTGCGAAGCTCTTATAGCAAACAGTTCCTTCACCATTGCTCACACACCACTGACAAACATGGTTCGTTACAGCTGGTTGTGGTACTATACGATCATGGTTTTCACTATCGTCAGCCTGTCCCTTCATCGTGGCGGCAGCAGAGGCATTCGTCGGCTCAGAGTCGGTAGAATCCGCCATTTATCTTTAGGCGAAAAGAACGCAGGTAGTGCTGCTGCCAACGATAGGTGAACGAGAGAGGTGCTCTTGCAGAATACAGCTTAGGCCACACCAAGTTATTTCTAAGTTTCGCGTCACCTGCCCGCGTACCTTTTCAAATCCTTGCCAAGAAAAAAAAAGAACCTAGACGAGCCAATCGATGGCTGATGGCTGATGCCAGTATGGCAGATCAGAGGTTATCAGCTTGTCGGTTATCTTGCATTCCAGGCGATGGTACGTAGAAGGTGCGAGAGATGAAATTTTCTTTTTTTCCAAGCCGTGCGGTAGGCCTAGGGCCTGCTCACCAAGTGAGCAGAGATTCCAGGTGTCAAGGACTTCGAGATTTTCCACGATTGTGATGGAGCGGGATCCCACTCGACTCATGTCAAAATGCAGAAGGAGCCATCCATGAAATCTCTGTATCGCACCAGCCCAGTCTGCCAGCTGTCCTGTGACGACTTGTTGTCGTTTTGGATAGAAGTGACAGTTTAGTAGTGTTATTCTGTGTGCAACATGGCTCAGTACACATAGAATGGAGTTTTGTTTTTTCTTCTGTTTTTGTTTTTTTCCCGCCCGCCCGCGTGCCTTTTCCAGAAAATATCCGACGGGAAACATAGAATTAACTTGGTGTGGCCTTATGGTTAGGTTGTGGTCGGCAGAAATGAGCACCAATAGACTGGTAGGGACTGGGTTACGCGATAGGGGTAATGGACGTGTTGATGGTTTTCTCGGAGCATTCACTGAGAGTGGGAAACAGGGCAACGCCGACACCGTCAAGTGTTTTTACTAAAATGTCGAAAGCTAAAGTAGAATTCAGGAGAAATGGACAACTGCTACTCTTCAAAGAAAGGTATCACAATACTAACTGAGAAATAATGTCTTATAATAACAATTGTAACAAAGGTAAATAACTGCTACCAGTATGAAAGTAGTGTCGAAACTGGAGGTTATTATAGTGCGCGACTGAAACTGCAGTAAGTTGGTGAGAGTCTGCCACCATGACGAACAGGTGGGGACCGTTTTGAAGAATTGTGTGAGAAATGAGGTGCCTAATGGGGCGTCACCACACCCTTAAACACAGCCCGGGTTCAAGGGATTAAGAACATTCCGTGATATTTACACAAGAAGTTTAATATAAAGAGGGAGGAAGCTGTGATGCGGCCTCGATTCTCAGATGTGATCAACGTCGCTAGATAACAGGTGCATCCAAACTTGGCAAAGTGTTCATAGAAAGATAGCACTGAAAGCGGATGCTGCTGTGGTGTGGACGGTGCTGGCACATGCTGCTCTAGTGGTTGCGCGAATGCATCATCTGCTTCTGAAGCTTGTTCCTTGGCCTTGATAGGTGTTCCTACTGGTGAGGTCTCTGCTGTAACGGCTTCTGAAAGTGCCAGAGACTCGTTCTCAGTCTTCGATGTACTCTCACTACCTGATGATGGAGAGTTAGAACACACCTCAGGCTCTCACTGATCAGATATGAAGAATGGTGAACCCTCACTTTCGCCCGTTGGGGATCCGGGATTCACTTCGTGAGAACTGGTTGGAGAAGGTATATTATCCATATCCTCGTCACTTCCTTCAGATTCATCGTCATGATGATCATCTGCCACATTGGCCACTGCAGCATTGCTATGGCTAGCATGCCATCGTCGTAGATGTACCCTGACTGAGCTAGCGCGCGTAAATGTGTCGGAACATCCAGGCTTAGGACATTTGTAATATTTGTCTGTGTGCGTCAATTTGTGGTCGTTGAAAGACGTGCGAAGAGCAAATGCCATTTCGCAGCCTTTAGTATCGCATTTTAAAGGGCGTTCACCGGTGTGCTGGCGGATGTGTATAACAAGGGACTCTTTTCTCTTGTATGCCTTGTGATCACACCCCTGCCATTGGCATTTATAGCTAGTTTCCTGCTGCATGGTGTGACGTTTTCTCGCCGTCAGGTGTTCTTTGTCGATGTGAACGGCAAGGTCTTCAACAGTAGTGCAGCGCTCATCACAAACACTACCATCATCGTTGTCCACACGCCACTTACACAGGTGATATCCGTGTATCGCGGCAGAAGCAGTAGCTTTGGTCGGTACAGAGCCGGTAGATTCCGCCATTAATCCGTCTATGGATTCACCGATAGCAGTACTGCTTGCAACATACGATGTACCACGGCGATGTTCTTGCTGAATACAGATTATGGTTTGTATAGATTGTGGTCGAGAACAATCAGCACCAATAGGCTGGCTGGCAGGGATTGTTGCGCTAAAGTCAAAAAATAACTTAGAAGTCAGAGTAACTGCACAACTAAATCTCCACACGGATATTTACAACACTGAAAGCTGATGTTAAAGTATTCTTATACTATTGGAATAAATGTAGATGAGTGGTAAGAGTAAAACTGGATAACTGTTCTGGTGATGAATGTAATGCTCTACCAGGGCAGACACAACGTGGCGAGACATTTCCATCAGGCTGAAAAGTTCGCTAGAGGTTTGGGTAGTGGCGTAGAATGTTTGGGGAGATTAAGGGTCTGAAGAATAGAAAATAGTTGTCCTCGTACAGTGTGTTCGCTCGATCCTGACAACTTAGAGAACCACAAGGGTTCACACCAATCCGTGCTAGTACGAGGTGAATAGCAATTTCTGGACATGAAAATAAAATAGAGCCCCACAGGCTGTGTGTTTCACATTTTTCACATCGTTTTGTATCTATTGTATGGCCTAATCCTTCATCTTTCCAAATATGTGACATTTTCTCATGCTGTGATCCCAGAGACTTTAGAGCAGGACGTGTTCGACAGGCCAATTTTTTGGCCTAAATTTCAGTGAATGGATTTCTGGACATGAAAGTAAAATAGCGTCAAAAGGCATCCTATACTGCACCATTTTTGTTATTTTTTTCTATTGGTGGACTGCAGTTGGCCTCTTCACACTTCCAGCCAACAGGTCCAAGACTATACAGCGTCTAAAGTGGAGTGCACATGGGGAAGCCAACGATTCGTCGATTACTTTTTATTTTACTCAAAATTCAAAATTCTCATGCGACGTAGTACCACAAAACTCGTTGAAATGCCTCACAAGCAAAGGCTATCAACAAGGCATCGACACTAGGAGAAACTATAACAACCCAGCTGTCAACTACGGCAAGAAAGAACTTCATCAACCTGACTGACTTGACTCTACACGCGACGAAAAATTATTTTACTCGAAATGTCCAGAAATGTACAATGTCCAGAAAAAGCAATTCACCTCGTATAGCACAAGAAACTAAACACGTCGGGCGTAGTTGTGAAAACCAACATAGATATTAAAACAAATGTCCTAAAAAGCGAAACATGTAAGTTCCAGATTTGCTAGATCGCAATGCTAAATTTATTCCGCAAACCGAAAACAGTTCACATATCACACAATCATGCCTGTGGTAATGCTGAGCTGAAGGCACATTCGACCAATGTCATTTCAGCTCATCCTTCTTTTTGCGCTAACAATTTTCCTGCCTTTGTAACTTATCACCCACAACCCCCTCCCCCCTCCCCCATACACACACACACACATCCTTGTCTTTCGCATTTCACAAGCAATCGTTGAGGACATGCAAGTTATTCCGAGTGAAGTTTGAAATGTTGGTTAGAGTGATACCAAGACAATAATCAATAATCACATAACCGAAGTAGCTAGACCCACATCTTTGCACTGTTGTCCACGGCGCAGGCTTATCCCCTAACCTTTTGGGAGGCTACAAAGCAGGGAATTGCCAACATTCCACTGTAATTGTTCTGCATTTCCATTAACCACACAGTCTTACTTAGCTTTTCGGAGTTCGCCAGGTGTTTACTGCGCTTGAAAATAGTGCTATATTAAGTTTGTATAACTAGTGGTGGTTCTTGAATAGTATCTCATTAGTATATCATTTCCCCATCCAACTCAATTATTGAGATGGGAATGACCCACAAAAACAGTAAATTCCTCAAGCAGAGAGTGATTCATTTCTCAGTGGAATGGTGCGGCTGAGGCGGCGGTCAAGGCCATGAAGCAATTGCTTATGAAAATCGGCAAAGGAGACGCCTATAACATCAGTGCCTTCAGGGAAGGATTCCTGGAATGGCGTAGCACGCCGAGTGCAGTAGGACAAGCCTGGCCCAGCTGCTGTTTGGAAGGCCAACGAGGGCAGAAGTTCCCTCTCTCCCTGCAAATCTGCAGCAGTACGCTGCCCACTGCCGCAGCGCTCCCCAACAGGTCTCATCCCGGCTAGGCAAACCTTTGCCCCCTCTGCACGTAGGCGATAAGGTATTGATCCAGGGCAGGTCTTCAAAACGCTTGTATAATGGAAGGAACGGTAACAAGATGCACTTTAAGAGGACGGAGCTACACGGTGCAGACGGTAACTGGGTCCAGCTTCTGGCGGGACAGATGGTTCCTCCTGCCGCGTGCATAGATTGACTGGGCATGCCTTTCTGCTTTTTCCTCGTTGCGTGTGTGCTACCCAGCTATTTCGAATATCAATTTCAGGATTTGTTTGTGTTAGTGCTCCAAAGTCGCACACAAGCCGAGGGGGAATGAGGTGATATTATAGCTAGTGTTGAAACGATCTCACCGGATACTCGTTAGCTCGCTCGCCAGAAACTCGGCTCCTTTGTGCGGCCAGCTCGTTTGCACTAACGAACACCGTAGTCCGTACACATGGCAGTACATGTCGACCGGGCCGCGGGGAGTCGTAAAATATTTTACGACTCCCTGGTCGATCGAGAGTCCAGTCTCGCGCAAAGTGAAAATCACTCGCAGCTACAGTGACTGTATGCCTGCACGACACTTGAGTTGTTTCAGTTGTCGTTGCAGCTTTGGGGGACTCTACTGATGTCTTGTTCCGCATCTGCTGACCTGTCGCAGGATATGCTTCGGTCACCTCTCCATTCGAGTGAAAGTTACGCTCAGTAGTTTGGAAGTTTTCTCCCGCGATGCAGCGAAGACCAGGGCTACTTGCAATCTTTGCAAAACGGTCTATTCTTACAAAGGCTACTCGACGACGGCGCTGAAAAGACATCTCGAAACCAAACAGCTGTCCGAAGTGAAGCAGCAGCAACCCCAAATGCCGGCGGTGATAATTTGAACCAGCTTAAAAAAATTGAACTTAGAAAAAAATTATTCAAAAAATCATATTTGCCACATCAATGAAACTCGTTAGCTCGCTCGATAGGTTGCTCGTTAGTGGAACTGATCGCTCGTTTGTTATAGATACGCTCGTTTCAACACTAATTATAGCATCTTTCTCTGCTTGAATTTTGGTAATTAGGCTGCTACTGTTTACACCTGCTTCCATGCACTGTTGCACGCTGCACTGCTGGACCTCACGCGCCTTGCGCAAAACGTTAGCACATTCACATGTCACCTTTCACGCCGCCTTTGCAGCCATTGCGTTTCACTGATCTTTTCATTCTCATCCTTCGTAGCGTTGGTCTTTGGCTGAAAGCTATACTTGCAAGTATAAATCGAAGGTATGGAAGCTCAAGAAGTTCAGTCTCGAACGCTGCCGTGCGAAAACACGGACTGGTAAAAAAAATATATCTAAAAAACAAGAGAGCTCATGGAACAGTTGAGCACTCTTGCGTGGGGTAGTGCCTTTGCTGTTTGCGTTATGCAGAGCTCACTGACTTGTCAGTTTGAGCACTCTGGCAAGGTACGTTCGGGCCTGATTGGAAATTTTTATTTCCATTGCTTTTAGGTTCGGCCTCATTTCCTCTGTGCTGCGCGGACGAGTCCACAAAGGACGAAACAGTTCTGTCCGCAGATTGAGTATTTCGCTCCTGCTCTTGTAGCAGTTGAGCACTCTTGCGTGGGGCAGTGCCTTTGCTGTTTGCGTTATGCAGAGCTCACTGACTTGTCAGTTTGAGCACTCTGGCAAGGTACGTTCGGGCCTGATTGGAAATTTTTATTTCCATTGCTATCAGGTTCGGCCTCATTTCCTCTGTGCTGCGCTGACGAGTCCACAAAGGACGAAACAGTTCTGTCCGCAGATTGAGTAACAAACAAGAGATATAGAAAAGAAAAGATATGGAAACGAGTTGAGATTAACCCTCCACCACTGTAACTAGATACTATATACAGGAGATAGGTGGCCTTACCTCAAGACTAGATTTACTCGACCAACCAAGAACGTATGCCCTTTCAAACAATCATGCTTATGTCAATGCCCATGCTTGCTACTTCATACTAAAAAACTTCACAGTAAAACAAACAACAATGTTAAAATCGGGACTAGGTGGGCGAGCTGAAGTCACTTTGGACCAGACTAACTTTAGCCCATCTTCCTTGTCGCGATATAAATATTTTGCCTTATAATAATAATAATACCACAGCATACGTAAATTATGTGGGTACAATTATACGTTCCGCTTCTGTCCCATCTCCTATGATCAAATTCCATTATCAAGATAATTATTAGTACGGTGCACTGATGACCTGTGACGCCAGATTTCTCCATGTAGGCTTGTCCAGAGCGATGGCCCTCACATTCTCCAGCTGATTGCTGCGCTTCAAGTCGATGTGCCTTCTCTGTAAGTCGCTTGTGATGCGCGTCGCAATGGATGTCCTTGGACGTCCGCGCCCAGCCTTGGCATCTCCTGCAAAATAGCCCGTCAGCGCGATCCATGGATCGCGTCCCTGTCCATGCGGAGAATATAGCCGGTTAGCTGCCATCTTCTCCTGTCCACGATGTCAGATAGTGGTTCCGTGTTGCACCTCTCATACAGCTCAGTATTCTATATCCTGGCTGGGTAAACTATGCCAATGAGCCGTCGGAGCTGCTTCCGGTGGAATGCGTTAAGTGATTCTGCCTGTGCCGCTGTGAGCCCCCATGCGCCCCAGTTATACAAAAGAACGGGCAGAACCAGGGCATTATACAGCATGTGGCATTCCCAGTTGTATCGAGTCGCCTTCGCCGCAATCCAGCGCTGTGTCCATACCACATCTGTTGTACTTCGGCCTTGTCTGAAGCCAGATTGAGTTAGACCGACATAATGAGCAACGTCCTGTGCGATTCGGCAGAGCACTACAAGGGAGAAAACTTTTCGGATGGTGTTCAGGAGGACAATGGGACGCAGGCTAGTCACGGGTCCTCTAGGGTTTTTTGGTTTTTGTAAAGGAATCAGTGTGCCAAGTCCGATGAACGATGACATGTCGGCACCCTCTGCTAAGCCTTTCCGTTTTTGAGTCGTTTCATCTCTGTTTCCACCTCTGCTTGAGACGCTCCCACACTTAGCCGGTGAGAGACTGGCTTCTGGATAGCAGCTGATTGATCTCTACAGAACAGATCCTTGAAGTGCTCCGTGACACGCTCTGCCTTTTGCTTATCTGAAGCCAAAATGTGGCCTTCAGCAGAGCTGACCATGATACTGGATGGCTGAGATCCACTTTTCATGGCCGAAGCAGCAAGGAACATCTGTGCTGAGTCAGGTGCTTGCTCCACCTTCTCTGCCAGTCTGTCGAGGCGTTCATTGGCATCGGCCCGCTGAATAGAACGGATCTTGTGCTGTATCTCGTTCCGCTGCCTCTTTAGCTCTGCCAA
The DNA here is from genome assembly GCF_964019385.1 of Sycon ciliatum. Lineage (NCBI taxonomy): Eukaryota > Metazoa > Porifera > Calcarea > Leucosolenida > Sycettidae > Sycon > Sycon ciliatum. The sequence goes on along the minus strand of NC_088648.1, from coordinate 1,195,049 downwards.
GGAGTGGTGACCCGACTCTGGAAGAAGCCGAACCTCCCGCTGCTGCCCCGATAGGCGTGCCACTTCCTGGTTGGGCAGAGTTAACTTCCCGGATGTGGATCTGTGCATATCGCCAACACTGCTCTCTGCCGCTTCAGGGTGCCATTTACTGCGCTGGACCATTTGTGACATGGAGCATTTTTATGAGTTTCTTCTGAGCAAGGGTTGGTATGGCTGATGGAAACGCTTTCTTTGAGTTTTGCTTTGTAGTCTTGCCTCACCGTGGCGTCCGGTGAAAGCCTCCGTACAGCCAATGAAAGAACGGACCTCTTTGTTTTTGGGTTTGAGCGATAAGCTTTGAACAATCGTAGGAAATCCATGTCGGCGATGTCAATTTTATGGTCGCTTGATGTCAGTGTCCCTGCATACGAGCGGGCACGTTTGATAAGGGGCTTGCAGCGAGCCGGTTGTAGTGGAATGATGGCAAAGCTCCTGTGACCCAACCCAAGCGGCCACACAACCAAGACGTTTTATTTAGCTTACGTTTGTCACTACAAGGAAAAAAGAGAACTGACAAAAGCAATGATCTCGGAACTACTAGTAGTACTTCACTTGACCTAAACCGGAACTAAATCGTACCCGCACGGTACGCAGCGCAGACTGCACGCACAGCAGAACATAACCATGATAACGCGACGCAGCTTGGAAAGCCAGCTAGCTAGCTATGTATGAAACAACGGACCGCAAGCATGACAGCGGGAAATGCAAAGGGCCAGTCGGCAACAGTACACAGTGACGATTTATGCTATTGGGTATCATTCATGGCTAGACCTAACACTGTATGCACGTGATATGTCGCCAAGCTATTGTTCTAACCAGAGGAGTAATTGTCACCTTCAGCAGCATGGATCTAAGAGTAAGAATAAGACTGTATTCATCATAACGGGACTGCGATAAAATCAATCATATTGTATACTCTGCTGATTACACCAGCATCTCTGTTTGTGACTGAGCCAGTCCACATTGTCCTGTAGCGCATGGAATAACGGAAAAGGGTGTTGGCAAGGACAATTCCCCACGAATTTGCCCACTGAAGTAGCGCCTGGCCGTTGTTATTCCGCACTCCTCTACTGTATAGACCAATGCAAGGCGTCTTGCTGGTGCCGACTTTGCTGTTAAAATCGCCCAAACCAAACACCAGAGTTCGGCGGTTAGGAGTATTCCATGCTTTAGAGAGGCAGTCGTAGAAATCTTCTCTCAGCGATGGGTCCTTGTCTGCCGACGGGGCTGTGGGTCCATACGCCACAACGAATCTCACATCGACAGAGGTCTCTGAGGAGCTCTTTGCGGGCAGCGAGAAGTCAGCGTAGCCGACTCGGTTCGACAGCTTTCAATGTTTTCTCAGGAATTCGTTGAAATATTTCGACCCGGCGAAACCAATTCCCCCGTAGTGACCCGCGTCCTGTCCAAAGCCCACAAGCCTGTATCCGTCGTCGATAGACCTGTCAAACGGCTCAGCAATTTTTAGCTCCTGGAGGCAGCAGACATCCACTCTGTAGGACAATAGGTCTTTCGCTAGCTGCTGTTTCTTGACATTTGAAGTTAGGCCGCGTACATTCAGCGTTGCAATTCTCGCTTTAGCGAGGGTCGGTGAACTACGAGCCAGCATGCTACAGGATGGCATTTCTCACAAGGATAAGCGTTGACAGAGATAGGTAGAGTAGAAGGATGAAGAAGAGAGATAGGAGAGAATGAGAGAAAGAGAGAGAGAGAGAAAAAAAGAACGCTGAGCAGTCAGCCCAACACCACAAAAATTTTGCCTAGATAATAGTAAGAATAATAATTAACCCCCTTTGGCTAGAAATCTGTAAAATATTAGGGACTCCTGAGTGCAGATCGATAATTAATGTTGACCACAGTGGTACCAGGTTCACCAGTAACGTTATCACATTACTACAAACAAACGAACAAAAGCAGGAACAGGATTGTGCCTACAAGACACAACATCAAACGTGAAGAATCCCTGCAGCAGGGGAGACTGAGTCGACGACAAATATGGCCTTTACCGGGGTCGTATGCTACTGATATGATCTAGCATGACAAACAGAAAAACTAATCTAAAAACTTATATTACTTCGAAGTAGGTATTGCGAGACACATGAGGAAAATATAATTAGAGTAGCAAAGGTGTACAAGTACAAGTAGGTTTTAAATTTGTTTGGTTTATTAGAATACCCTGACGACCCGATGTCCTGAAGAACTTATTCATTGTGGCCTAGCAAGCAGTAGCAACTAGCTAGCTACTCTATCTGTCTAAACACACTGATTTCGTGTGAGTGCTAATTGTACGTATCCAGGTGAGGGCAGAGCATTGATTGGTCTGTGAACGCGGCGGCGACTAGGCTGCTGTCTACCAGCATTCAGGATATGAATGATCACGCGTAGAAAATTATGGTGCTATGAATCCTTCTTAGTTTTGAAGCAAGATGAAAACCTTACACCCCTGTGTAAGCTATTTTTGCTACTGAGTCAAAAAGTAATTGCATTGTGGGTGTAACAGGTTTAATCAAACTTGAAAAGTAAGAGGCCTGGTTGAGCGTGCCTCGACCAGTTATATGCAAAATGTGATAGTATACATGTGGCAATGGCGCCAATGAAGGTGCTAATAGACAGGCGTAAGACGCATGAGGTGCGAGGGAGTGTAAAGTTTTAGAGAACAGGGGAAAACTGTTTCATCATCCCCATCCTATGGAGAGGAAGGAGCTTATAACCCAAATGCTCAAGTGGATTAGAGTAAAATAAGCGCAAACACGTGCGAGACGAAAAAAGGCTTCGCACTGAAGTAACACAATAAGACGACTGAAACTCCATGCAAATAAAAGTGTAATAAGCTCAACAAATGTGTAAGGTGAAAACTAGAAGTTCAACTGCTAAACTCAGCAGGCAGAAGCCAAGGTTTTGTACTTCTGAAGTGGAACAATGTCATTACCAAATTCATCCAACAAATAATGTTCAGGCTCCCAAGTGGCATCAGAGTAGCCTTGCCACTTGACTAGGTACTGAAGCTGATTCTGCCGGCGGCGGTGACTGAGAATGTTCTCCACCACATAGCGGGCATGACCATCAAGGTCCGTGATAGGCGGAGGCGGAGGCTGTGCCGACACATTAAATACCGGGTGACAGCGGCTGGTATGAGGCAACTTGAGCTTGTAGGCATTCGGGCCGACCACATGGGTTATAGGAAAGGGGCCAAACCACTTGGGGCGTAATTTATGGGATGGTCGGTCCCGAGCTTCAGGAGTCAGAAGGAAATCCCGGTAGACCATTACCAAATCTCCCACCTTCAGCTTTCCCTCGACCCTTGTCCGATCTGCATAGAAGGCCTGACGAGCTTGAGCTGCCACTAGCGCATCTTGTGAGATCTTGACCGCGTCTTATCTTGATTGCAACCAATCAGCTGAATCTCTGCATCTCTGAATAGGGTTGAGGAAGTCGGGTGGCGCTCTGGGATTTAGACCGTAATTTAAGAAGAACGGTGTGTTTCCTGTAGATGATTGAGTAGCGCTGTTGATAGAAAACTCACAGAGAGGTAGGAGCATATCCCAGTTATCTTGCTTATGATTTACAAAAGCCCTCAGCACATCCTCTACTATTCTGTTTACTCGTTCAGTTAGGCCATCTGTCTGAGAGTGATTGGCAGTACTAAATGCTAGTTTCGTTCCTAAGCGATCAAACAATTCCTGAAAAAATGCTGCAGTAAATCTTGGATCACGATCACATACAATACTAGAACTCAAACCATGAAGTCGAAATACATGTTGAGTATACAGATCAGCACTTCCTTTAGCGTCAATAGCAGAGGAAGTAGGTGCTAAATGTACACACTTTGTCAAGCGGTCTACAAATACATGTATAGCATCATGACCTGTACCGGTCCTAGGCAAACCCATGATAAAATCCATCGAGATATCCGCCCACGGCTGACTGGGCACTGGTAAATTCTGCAAGAGACCAGTTTTTAGCTGGCCGCCTTTAACTCGTTGGCAGACGTCACATGACTTGACAAACGCCTTTACATCCAGTCCCATTCTGGGCCAATAGAAATATCTAGCGAGTCTGAAATAGGTGCGACCTCGACCGGGATGCCCCGCAGTCACACAGTCATTGTTATTATTATTATTTTATTATTTCACAATCACGATGACATAGTGCCAATAAGCATGTGATGCGGGCGATTTTAACCAGCCATGGTGGGGACAACTGAGAAAAAGAAGGAGAAGATAAAGAGAAAAGAAAACAAAACAAAAGGAGTACTATAGGAACCTGGAGAGGGCAGTATGAAGATTAGGCTAGCAATGGAAAACAACGAATTCAATTCAATTCAACTTAGGCGCGGGAAGAATGGAACAAAATGCAGCGAAGGTGTCACGAGACTTTACCTCCTGCGGAAGCCGAGACCAATGAGAATAGGACTTGAACAGAGGGGATTTTAATAGGATCGATGACCTGGCAAGTGGGAAATGGAGAGAACATCTAGTACGCGAGCTATTATTGAACCAGCTTAAATGCGCAAGTGCATGAGGAGGAGCAAGTTGAAGCTTAATACGGTGAATGAATTTGCATGCCGAGTGGGGAAAGCGTTCTGAGAGAGGGGAAGA
>NC_088648.1:1062912-1185412 GCF_964019385.1 Sycon ciliatum | reverse complement strand
AGACCCCTGACGAACAGCAGCGCTCTGGTGTGGTGGTCGATTTCCGGCACTTGCAGGCTGAGGCGAGTGAAAGCAGCAATGTATGCGTCCAGCGACCCGTGCTGCGCTGCGGAAATTAGTCCCATACGCGATGTTTCCTCGTTGTGCCGTGGTCCGTACACATCGCCAAGTGCCGCTTTCAGAGCAGGCCAGTCAGAAAACACTTGGTTAGCTTCCAATGCCGCTATCAACCAAAGACGAGCGTTTCCTGTCAAAAATCCTGCCGCGTAGTCGACCCTCTGTGCCGCATTTGGGAGTGCCAACGACCGTAGGGCCATGTCCATTGCAAACGTCCATTCTTTGAATGTAGCGGAATCTCCTCCAAACACACGCGGCTCTTTCGTAAGGCTTTCGTTGGCTCCCACGGTTCCGAGTTCGGATGTATCGTTCGGTTTCCTTGGCTAACGCGCTGAGCGGTCTTGATATCGTTTATCAGCCGAACGACGAGTACGAGGAGCGTAAAGCAGAGCGACCAGAACACCTGCCAAAAGCAGAGTAGTAACCATCCTCTGCTACCAGTGTAACAGGTTTAATCAAACTTAAAAAGTAAGAGACCTGGTTGAGCGTGCCTCGACCAGTTATATGCAAAATGTGATAGTATACATGTGGCAATGGCGCCAATGAAGGTGCTAATAGACAAGCGTTAGACGCATGAGGTGCGAGGGAGTGTAAAGTTATAGAGAACAGGGGAAAACTGTTACTGTGGGAGTTGCTGTTTCTTGGCCGTAGATTGCTGCGATGTTGGTGTTAGTGGCTGGAGCGGTAATAAAGCTTCGGCAGATTAAGCTGCTGTCTATCAGCATTCCGAAAGTGGATGGTTTCGGTCCACGGACTTGCTGCTACGGGGATAGGCTGCAGGGGTGGTGGTGCCGGCCACTGCTGCTTCGGTGGTAGTAGAGGCGATTGGCACTACGGCTCCCATGGTGGTGGAAGTGTTTGGTGCAGCTGCTGCGGTGCGCCTACTCCGGTGCTGAGGTGCTGCTGGTGCTGCTGCTTCTGTGGTGGTGGCGGCGTTGGTGGTGGTCCTGGGTATTGCTGCTGATGCCATGGTGGTTGTGTTGGGTGATGCTGCTGCGGTGCAGCGGTGGTGGTGTTGCTGCGTGCTGCTTCTGCGGTTGTGGTGTTGCTGCGTGCTGCTTCTGCGGTGGCGGCCATCCAGTATCCTGCTGCTGGTGAGGTGGTGCCAATCCATGGTCCTGCTACTGCGGCTGTGGTGGCAGACCTGGGTGCTGCTCCTGCCCTGGTGGTGTCGGGGCTGGGAGCAACTTCTGTCATGGGAGTCTTGGAACTTGCGGCTGCGGTAGTTGTGGTGGCGGGTACTGATGTTGTGGAGGCTGTGGTGCAGCTATGCCGGTGGCGGTGATAATTCTGTGGTGTTAGCGAGTATTTAGCATCTGCTCCAAAAGCACCTCTCATCCGTGCTTGCTCTGTAGCGTTGACAGTGTATGCTACTGATAATATTCCTGCTGTAACGGATGCGGTAACTGCAAGTGGAAATAGCTGTTCTGTGTTCGATGCGCTCTCAGTACCTAATGAACGATCGTGAGCTTGCTTGCTTATCGCTTTACGCCCATGGTTCTGTAGCTGTGCTGGAACTGCTCTGTTTACCATTAGCCATGTCTCCCCCCTCCTCCACCACCCTACACAGTGGGTCCATTGTTATTAGGCGTCTGCCTGTTTCGGTTTCTCCACTATAAATAACATAATTCTACTAGCCTATTCATCAGAATCTGATTTGTTACATACAGAGAATGGTGAACCCTCACATTTCACCGTTGGTGTTCTTGGATTCACTTCAAGTGAACTAAATGGAGTCGTTATATGATTGTCCAGTGTCTTCGGCTTCAAGGTCATGATGATCTCCGGCCGCATTAGCCGCTTCAATACTGCTATCGCTAGGATGACGCCGTACACCGTGTTTCCAGAGTGCCCTCTTGGAAAGGTTTTTTTTTGAACAGCCGAGCTGAGGACATTCAAAGCATTTTCTTTCTTTGTGCGTTTCCTTATGTACCTTCAATTGCAGGGCACGACGGAACGCTCTACCACAGCCGTGATGCTTGTATTTAAAGGTGCGTTCACCTGTGTGCTGTCGTAAGTGCATAATAAGATTCATTTTTTCTTTGAATGTCTTGCTTCCACACCCCGGCCATTGGCATTTAGGCTTGGCTTGCTGCTCCCTGCTGTGCAGGTGTTCATTAACGGTGTGAGCTGCAAGCTCTTTCACACTTGCGAAGCCCTTATAGCAAACAGTTCTTTTACCATTGCTCACACACCCCTGACAAACATGGTTCGTTACAGCTGCTTGTGGTACTATACGATCATGGTTTTCACCATCGTCGGCATGTTTATCGTGGCGGCAGCAGAGGCATTCGTCGGGTCAGAGTCGGTAGGATCAGCTATTTCTCTTTAAGCGAAAAGAAAGCAGGTAGTGCTGCTCCCAACGATGGGTGCACGAGAGAGGTGTCTCGCAGAATACAGCTCATGGTTGGGTTGTGGTCGATAGCAATCAGCACCAATAGACTGGTAGGGACTGGGTTAAGCGATAGGGATAATGGACGTGTTGATGGTTTTCTCAGAGCAATCACTGAGACACAGGGCAACGTCGACACCGTCAAGTGGTTTTACTAAAATGTCGAAAGCTAAAGTAGAATTCAGGAGAAATGGTCAACTGCCACTCCTCACAGAAAAGTATCACAATACCAGCTAACTGAGAAGTCATGTATTATATAGTATTGCAACAAAGGTAAATAACTGGTACTAGTATGAATGTAGTGTCGAAACTGGAGGTGATTATAGTGCACGACTGAAACTGCGGTAAGTTGGTTAGAGACGGGCACCATGACGAAGAGGTCGGGACTGTTTTAAAGAGTGGTGTAGAACTCTGTGAGAAATGAAGTGCCTAAGGGGGCATCTCCACACCCTTTAGAACAATGTGTAACATGCACACAAAAAGTATAGAGGAAGCTGTGTTGCGACCTCCATTCTCACGTGTAATCAACGTCACTAGATAAGCGATGCATCCAAAAGTGGGACTGTGAACACAGAAAGATAGCAATGTAGAGAAGAGGAGGACCACAGCGCAACCTTAGGCATAGACGATCAGTAGATACATCCACATATCCTTGGAGTGGAAGCTCAATGATATACCCTCATATACATCGGTGGTAGTATAGCACAATATCCTCAAGCTCAAAAAGCATTAAATTCGTACAATGGCATGGCAACTAGCGCTGTCAAAATCATAAGAAGGAGGACGAGCTGAAGTCACATAAGACCAATGTCACTTCAGCTCATCCTCCTTGTCGTGCAATCAAATTTATGCCACAGTACCTTTATCAAATTTACCCCCCCCCCCTTCCGTTCCTGTCCTTCCACATGTTACTTCCCACCTATCAGGAAAATGTAAGCACTTCTGATTGCTGTTCGAAAATGTTGACCACATTAGTACCACGGTCATCAGTATAATTATCACATAGCAAAGTCTCTAGAACATTTTCTTTGCATGGTTCTCCACACCGCAGGATTGTCACTGACCATTTAGATAGGTAGCAACTGTGGTAAGGCCGCGTTTACATGACACCGCTGGGGTTGAAAACGCAAAAACATCCTTTCGGATGGATGGCTCATTCACACGGTACGCGGAGGAAAACGTAAAAGTTGTACACCCAAACCGGAAGGAAACCAAAACGCTGGCCAAAGTGGAAGAATTTGGAAACGGAAATGGTCTACTGGAAATATTTCTTTAGTTTTCGCTCATACACGCGGATCCGATGTATCCGACAATCAAAACAATTATTTTTACAATGCTTATCATCTGAGGAGTGCTATGATGTGATTTGATTTCAACTATACCTTGAGTGTGGCTGGTGCTTCCACGATAACACTTGGCACATGGCGTGCTTTGGTGGATCCTTGGCTCCTGCGTAGATGCGCGAAAACGATACAAACGGAGACCGCCCCGCGGCCCGGATCAGCTTTGGTCATGTAGACGTACGAAAACGAAAAAAGAAATGCGAGACTGAAAACGGAAAACTTGCCGTGCGTTGTCGTGTAAACGCAGCCTAAAGGCCGATTCATGCTTCATTTCGCATACGTGGTGTTGTAAATGTGGGCCAAGAGCGCGGTATGGAGAGGTAGACGGTTTGTTAAAAGAAAATTTATGATAATTTTTAATCTCCCCAACAACAGTCCAGGTCAAGTTGCAGGAAATAGTGACAAAGTCGTCCCTACGAAGTAAGCCATCAAAACGTGCCGCGCATCCTAATGACGCAACGGCCAAATTAACCAACTAGAAATCCAGTTACTGTCAATTTGTGGCACTGGGATGAGTCGGAACTCGAGTCCCACCGACAATTTGCTTCCCACTCAAAATATGAAGACGTTGTGTTTACGAACACAGCTCTTCAGGATCATGACAAACAAACGTAAGAAATAACATGATTATGACTACAAGAGGGACACATCAAACATGTAGGCTACCAAATTCCGTTAGGTGACCATGGTTACAGGAGACTCAGCGGGCGCCATAATTATAATGAAAACGAATTCCGCATTGACGTGTTTGCAAGTGAAAGTATCTAGCCTGTTTAACAACAGAAACAAATCTTTAAATTATAGATCTGAGACACACTTCAAGAAAAGACAGGAATAGGACGAGCAAGACAGTGATACAATTTATGTGTCAATTGTGATCTTTTCATCCGAATGCCTATCGGTGGGGCAAACTGAAGGTCGTTAATAATTATGGGCTAGCGAACAGTAGCGACTAACCAGCTATTTAAAATTTCACTTATCACCTTATTTGTCATAACGCTGATTTATTGTGAGTGCTAGCTGTGTGTATTCAGTGGAGGGCAGAGCAATGATCAGGATGTGAACGGTGGGACTAAGCTGCAGCAAATCAACCTTCAGGGAGTCGACGATCACGCGCAGAAGAGTTAGCTTTTTTGTTTTGGAATCCTTCTCAGTGGTGAAGACAGATACAAAGTTTACATCGCTTTGTATCATAATTCTGCTTCTCAGTCTAATGATGTTGGTTGCGGGGGTAAGGCCGTTTGTTAAGCGCGGATTGCTGGGATTTTGGTGTCCGTGAAAGCGGCTGCTGCTGATGCTGTGGTGTTGACGGTGCTGGCACATGCTGCTCTAGTGGCTGCGCGAATGCACCATCTGCTTCTGAAGCTTGTCCCTTGGCCTTGATAGGTGTTCCTACTGGTGAGGTCTCTGCCCTAACGGCTGTTGAAAGTGCCAGAGACTCGTTCTCAGTCTTCGATGCACTCTCACTACCTGATGATGGAGAGTTAGAACACATCTCAGGCTCTCACTGATCAGATATGGAGAATGGTGAACCCTCACTTTCGCCCGTTGGGGATCCTGGATTCACTTCGAGAGAACTGGTTGGAGAAGGTATATTATCATTATCCTCGTCACTTCCTTCAGATTCATCGTCATGATGATCATCTGCCACATTGGCCACTGCAGCATTGTTATGGCTAGCATGACGACGTTGTAGGTGTCTCCTCACTGAACTCGCGTGCTTATATTGTTTGGAACAACCAGGCTTAGGACATTTAATATATGTGTCTGTGTGCGTTACTTTGTGGTCTCTGAGAGACGTGCGATGAGCAAATGCCATTTCGCAGCCTTTAGTATCGCATTTCAAAGGGCGCTCACCGGTGTGCTGTCGGATGTGTATAACAAGAGACCTTTTGTTCTTGTATGCCTTGCGATCACAACCCTGCCATTGGCATTTATAGCTAGTTTCCTGCTGCATGCTGTGACGTTCTCTCGCCGTCAGGTGTTCGTTGTCGATGTGAACGGCAAGGTCTTCAACAGTAGTGCAGCGCTCATCACAAACACTACCATCATCGTTGTCCACACGCCACTCACACACGTGATATCCGTGCATCGTGGCAGAAGCAGTAGCTTTGGTCGATCCAGAGCCGGTAGATTCCGCCATTAATCCGTCTATGGATTCACCGATAGCAGTACTGCTTGAAACATACGATGCACCACGGCGATGTTCTTGCTGAATACCGGTTATGGTTTGGTTAGATTGTGGTCGACAACAATCAGCACCAATCAGCTGGCAGGGATTGTTTAACGCTACAGAAAGTAGGGACGTGTTGATTGTGTCCTCTCAGCAGGCACCGAGAAATACTAGTAGTTGTGCTAAAGTCGAAAAATAACATAGAAGTCAGGGTAACTGCACAACTAAATCTCCTCACGGATATTTACAACACTGAAAGCTGATGTTAAAGTATTCTTATACTATTGGTATAAATGTAGTTGAGTGGTAAGAGTAAAACTGGGTAACTGTTCTGGTGATGAATGTACTGCTCTACCAGGGCAGACACAACGTGGCGAAACATTTTCACCAGGCTGAAAAGGTTGCTAGAGTTTTGGGTTGTGGCGTAGACATTTTGGGAAGATTAAGGGTCTAAAGAATAGAAAATAGTGGTCCTCGTACCGTGTGGTCGTTCGATCTTGACAATTTAGAGAACCACAAGGGTTCACACCAATCCGTGCTAGTATAGCTCAAGAAACTAAACACGTCGGGCGTAGGTGCGAAAACCAACATAGATATTGAAACGAATGTCCAAAAAAGCGAAACATGTAAGTTCCAGATTGCTAGATCGCAATGCTAGATTTACTCGGCAAACCGAAAACAGTTCCCATATCACACAATCACGCTTGTGTTAATGCTGAGCTGAGGGCACATTTGATCAATGTCACTTCACCTCATCCTCCTTGGTGCGCAATCAATTTAATGCCTTGATAATTTATCACCCACAAACACCCCCCCCCCCTCCCCCCACACACACATCCTTGTATTTCGCATTTAAAACGCAATCGTTGAGGACATGCAAGAACTTCCGAGTGAAGTTTGAAATGTTGGTTAGAGTTGTACCAAGGTAATCATCAATAATCACATAACCGAAGTAGCTAGACTCAGTTCTTTGCACTGTTGTCCACGGCTCAGGCTTATCCCCTAACCTTTTTGGAGGCTACAAAGCAGGGAATTGCCAACAATCCACTGTAATTGTTCTGCATTTCCATGAACCACACGGTCTTACTTAGCTTTTCAGAGTTCGCCAGGTGTTAACGACGCTTGAAACAAGTGCTATATTAAGTTTGTATAACTAGTGGGGGTTATCATTTAGTATATCATTTCCCCATCCAAATCAATTGTAGAGATGTGAATGACCCAAAAAAATAGTAAATTCATCAAGCAGAGAGTGATTCATTTCTCAGTGGAATGGTGGTGCGGCTAAGGCGGCGGTCAAGGCCATGAAGCACTTGCTTATGAAAATCGGTAAAGGAGACGCCTATAACATCAGTACCTTCAGGGAAGGATTGCTGGAGGGGCGTAGCACGCCGAGTGCAGTAGGACCAAGCCTGGCCCAGCTGCTGTTTGGAAGGCGAACGAGGACGGAAGTTCCCACACTCCCTGCAAATCTGCAGCAGTACGCTGCCCACAACCGCAGCGCTCTCCAACAGGTCTCATCCCGGCTTGGCAAACCTCTGCCCCCTCTTACCGTATGCGATAAGGTGTTGATCCAGAGCCAGTCTTCAAAATGCTTGTATAATGGAAGGAACGGTCACATGATGCACTTGAAGAGGACGGAGCTTCACGGTGCAGACGGTAACTGGGTCCAGCTTCTGGCGGGACAGATGGTTCCTCCGGCCGCGTGCATAGATTGACTGGGCATGCTTTTCTGATTTTCCTGTGCGCGTGTGCGCTACGCAGCTATTTCGAATTTCAATTTTAGGATTTGTTTGTGTTAGTGCTGCAAATTCGCATACAAGCCGAGGGCGAATGTGGTGATATTATACTACCTTTCCCTGGATGAGTCTTGGTAATAAGGCTGATACTGTTTGCACTTGCTCCCATGCACTGTTGCACGCTGCACTGCTGGACCTCTCGCGCCTTGGGCATAACGTTAGCACATTCACATGTCACCTTTCAAGCCGCCTTTGCAGCTACTGCGTTTCACTGATCTTTTCATTTTCCTCCTTCGTAGAGTTGGTCTTTGGCTAAAAGCTTTAATCGGAGCTAATATAGCTGAAGCAATTAAGACTCGAAGGCTGCCGTGCGAAAATGCCGACAGATAAACAAAAAAAAGATCTAACAAACAAGAGATAGATGGCCTTACCTCAAGGCTAGATTTACTTGTGCAACCAAAAACGTATGCCCTTTCAAACAATCATGCTTATGTTAATGCCCATGCTTGCTGCTTCGTACTAAAAATACTTCACAGGCATACAAACAACAATGTTAAAATCAGGACTAGGTGGTCGAGCTGAAGTCGCTTTGTACCGAATTAAATTTACCTCATCCTCCTATAAATATTTTGCCTCGAAAATTAACGCTAGGCCGAATGAACCCCTCTTGGCTAGAAATCTGATAATCCTGAGTGCAGCGCGATAAATGTTAACCACAGTGGTACCAGGTTCACCAGTAACGTTATCACATTACTACAAACAAACGAACCAAAGACGTAACAAAATTGTGTCTACAAGACACAACATCAAACGTGAAGAATCCCTGCAGCAGGGGAGACTGAGTCGACAACAAATATGGCCAAAAGGTCCTCAATGGGATCTTATGCTACTGATATGATCTAGCATGATAAACAGAAAACAATTCTAAAAATTAATAGTACTTCGAAGTAGGCATTGCGAGACACATGAGGAATATATGTAGGACTCAGTATAGAGTCCATGCACTATATGATGTCCAGCACCCTATATAGAGTCCATTGGTCCAAAATCCACTATACAGAGTCCAGGAGTCCACTCAGTTTTGATCAGCTTCATCCTGCCGCGCAATCCCCTATAAGGAGTACACTTTTTCCACAAGTCCCCTATTCACGGTCCAGGAGTCCAGTTTATCCAGTCACGCCGTCCTGTGTGTTGTGCCCCGAAAGAGAACACATTTAAAAAAAAATTCAGTTTTGCTTGCCTCGTGGCAGCGCATTCCTTTCTTCACTTCAGCCATGGCTGCCAATTCTGCTGTGCAGTTGCTGACAGTAATCTGTCTCGAGCTAACCAAGGAGGATAAGGAGACGTTCAAAATCAAATCTGGAAAGCGTCTTGTGGTTCTCTGAAGACGTTTCATCAGTGCGCGGGATGAAAGCAGAAATTGCAGAACGAGAAAAGTTCAGCACAGTTCAAATCTGACGAGTCAGGTACACTGACGCTCTCTTTCGTTCGACGCCACAAGGATCCCCTGTTTGGCTGGCCATTGCTGCCAGTAAGACGTTTGAACGGTTTCATCAGAGCGAGGGATGAAAGCAGAAAGCGGAGAAAGAGGAAAGTTCAGCACAGTTGCAATCTGACGAGTCAGATACACTGACACTCTCTTTCGTTCGACGCCACAAGGATACCCCTGTTTGACTGGACAAGAGCTGCCTGTACCACCGTGTCAAAAGGCTGTCCAACTACATGGCAGGACGATGACTGAGGTAAGGAAGCTTTTACTCGTTTCGATTGGTCTGCTGTTCTGTCGTTATGCTTGAATTTTTTTCCATTTTCAAGGAGCGTATCGCGTTTGTTTGATGTTGCTTGAATGAATGCCCTAAAAGTAATCAACCACTTCGTAATAGTCCTCAAGGACTGCAAGGACTTTGCATCAATCGTATATGATCGTCTAGCTATCATCAATTTTTATTTCATGAGAAATGTATTTTTATCCCTGTGATAATTATGTGAACTCCACGACACTCTTCCTGTAGTATGATGTCGAATACAATGGGATCCACAAACGCAGTGCCAGTGTACTAGTAGTAGTAGTAGGACTAGGAGGATTGCTTGTATGCCAATGACAAGAAAAAGCTTCTCAAGCTAATACTCGTATTCCCTGAAGTAACTGTTTTGATGTCACGAACATGACATTGTGTCAGTGAAACTGCCTCGTGACAACAAATCATTGCATTTCCATCTTGGGGAAGACTGACTGACAGCAACGCTGTACAGATTGTTCAAATCATCTCATTTCAATTTAGTTGCAGTGAAGTGAAACACTGTGTACACTACATGTATGTTGGTGTGTCTGTGCGTTTTGAGTGTGCACAAACGATCTTATTCCTCGTATTACTAATAGATTATTGTACCCACCGTCACCTGTTCACAGGTCTTTGAGTGGATTGATTTTCATTGAGCATCACATTCGTTGAGAACTTGGTAGTTGTGTGCTCCCATGCATCATTACGGTAATAAGCGTATCCTTGTGCTATCTATTTGTTGCAGGTGTGCTGATCTTCAGAAGCTTGCAGAACGGAGTGCTGCTGAACATTTGCATGGCCATGAGCAATGGTGAAGCTTGCTATTGCACTCTCAGCATGTGCTAGTATTATGCTGACCACTGCATTATGTTACTCTCTTACACTACTACGTGTATGTAAACGTGCGTGTACCCGTCCCCGTACGCATTCGTTTCGTATAATTATTTGTTATCCCTCTTGACTTTACATGTAAATGGGTGGACGTTTGCATGGCTGTTGGAGTTGCGTGTGTATTGTGTCTCTACTCTTTTCTTGGTGTTTTCTTGGCGTTGTATAAGTGTGTGTGTGTGTGTGCGCGCGAGCGCGCACAATAATTTGAAAACAAATAATTAATCCTGGGCTCTCCATTATTCTCTTTCGATTCTTGTTTTTTTTTCTAGGTATTTTCTTGGCATTGTGTGGGTGTGTGCATGTGTGTGTGCGTGCACAATAATTTGGCAACACTACATGATTGAGATATTGTAATTTGCAGCGTCTGCGAAGAGACCACTTGATTTGAGGATGGTGTTTGTAGGGTTTTTCATGTAATGACGTGGCTGCAGTGGCGCCTCAATACATATTTTTTTATCTTGAGAAGTGAATGATGTAAAGGATTAAAGGGAGAGGCCGTTTTCTGGTTAATATTCACTGCTTACAGCAGATCCTATGTCGATTTTCGAACTCGATAGGGGATGCCTAATTGGCTGGACGTGTTGTCCACATAAAGACTCTTTATAGTTGATTTTGGACCAATGGACTCTATATAGGGGTGAAGCCAATTGGCTGGACTCTATACAGGGAGTGATGTCCATCTAAACTTTGAGCTCACAGTTGATTCCAAGTTTGGACTCTGTACAGTGGATTTTGGACCAATGGACTCTGTATAGGGGTTGGACATCATATAGGGGCTGGACGCTCTACTGAGTCCAACATATATAATTAGAGTAGCAAAGGTGAACATGTACAAGTAGGTGTAAAATTTGTTTGGTTCATTAGAATACCCTGACGGCCCGATGTCCTGAAGGACGTATTCATTGTGGCCTAGCCAGCGGTAGCAACTAGCTAGATATTTTATATGTCTAAACACACTGATTTCGTGTGAGTGCTAAATGTACGTATACAGGTGAGGGCAAAGCATTGATTGGTCTGTGAACGCGGCAGCGACTAGGCTGCTATTTACCAGTATTCAGGATATGAATGATCACGCGTAGAAAAGGATGGTGCTGTGAATCCTTCTTAGTATTGAAGCTAGACGAAAACCGTACACCCCTGTGTAAGCCATTTTTGCTACTGAGTCAAAAACCAATGGCATTGTGGGAGTTGCTGTTTCGTGGACGTAGATTGCTGCGATGTTGGTGTTAGTGGCTGGAGCGGGAATAAAGCTTCGGCAGATTAAGCTGCTGTCTATCAGCATTCCGAAAGTGGATGGTTTCGGTCCACGGACTTGCTGCTACGGGGATGGGCTGCAGGGGTGGTGGTGCCGGCAACTGCTGCTTCGGTGGTAGTGGAGGCCATGGGAACTACGGCTCCCATGGTGGTGGATGTGTTTGGCGCAGCTGCTGCGGTGCGCCTACTCCGGTGCTAAGGTGCTGCTGGTGCTGCTGCTTCTGTGGTGGTGGCGGCTTTGGTGGCGGTCCTGGGTATTGCTGCTGATGCCATGGTGGTTGTGTTGGGTGATGCTGCTGCGGTGCAGCGGTGGTGCTGTTGCTGCGTGCCGCTTCTGTGGCGTTGGCCATCCAGTATCCTGCTGCTGCTGCTGCTGAGGTGGTGCAAATCCATGGTCCTGCTGCTGCGGCTGTCGTGGCAGTCCTTGGTGCTGGTACTGCTCTGGTGGTGGCGGGGCTGGGAGTAACTTCTGTCATGGGATTCTTGGGACTTGCGGCTTCGGTAGTTGTGGTGGCCGGTACTGATACTGTGTTGTGGCTGTGGTGCAGCTGTGGCGGTGGCTGTGATGATTCCGTGGTGTTAGCGAGGATTCAGCATCTTCTTTCATTAGCTCCTGTCATCCCTGCTTGTTCTGTAGCATTGACAGTGTATGCTACTGATTATATTACTGCAGTAACGGATGCTGTAACTGTAATTGGAAATAGCTGTTCTGTGTTCGATGCGCTCTCAGTGCCTAATGATCCAGGGTGAGCCTATTCATTAGAATCTGATTTGTTACATACAGAGAATGGTGAACCCTCACATTCCCCCGGTGGTGTTCTTGGATTCACTTCAAGTGAACTAGATGGAAAAGGTATATCATTATCCTCCTCAGTTTCTTCGGCTTCAAGGTAATGATGATCACCGGCCGCATTGGCCACTTCAACATTGCTATCGCTAGGATGATGCCGCACACGGTGTTTCCAGAGTGACCTCTTGGAAAGGATTTTGTTTGAACCGCCGAGCTTAGGACATTCAAAACATGTTCTCTCTGTGTGCGTTTCCTCAAGTACCTTCAATTGTCGGGCACGACGGAACGCTCTACCACAGCCGTGATGCTTGCATTTAAAAGACATTCACCTGTGTGCTGTCGTAAGTGCATAATAAGATTAATTTTTTCTTTGAATGTATTACTTCCACACCCCAGCCTTTAGGCTTGCTGCTCCCTGCTGTGCAGGTGTTCATTGACGGTGTGAGCTGCAAGCTCTTCCACAATTGCGAAGCTCTTATAGCAAACAGTTCCTTCACCATTGCTCACACACCCCTGACAAACATGGTTCGTTACAGCTGGTTGTGGTACTATACGATCATGGTTTTCACTATCCTCAGCCTGTCCCTTCATCGTGGCCGCAGCAGAGGCATTGGTCGGCTCAAAGTCGGTAGGATCCGCCATTCCTCTTTAGGCGAAAAGAAAGCAGGTAGTGTTGATCCCAACGATGGGTGTACGAGAGAGGTGCTCTTGCAGAATACAGCTTATGGTAAGGTTGTGGTCGACAGCAATCAGCACCAATAGACTGGTAGGGACTGGATTACGCGATAGGGATAATGGACGTGTTGATGGTTTTCTCAGACCATTGACTGAGAAACAGGGCGACGCCGACACTGTCAAGTGTTTTTACTACAATGTCGAAAGCTAAAGTAGAATTCCGGTGAAATGGACAACTGCTACTCCTCAAAGGAAAGTATCACAATGCCAGCTAACTGAGAAGTCATGTATTATATAATACTGCAACAAAGGTAAATAACTGGTACTAGTATGAATGTAGTGTCGAAACTGGAGGTGATTATAGTGCACGACTGAAACTGCAGTAAGTAGGTGAGAGACGGCCACCATGACGAACAGGTCGGGAGCGTTTTGAAGAGTGGTGTGGAATTGTGTGAGAAATGATTTGCCCTAGGGGGCGTCTACACACCCTTTAGAACATTCTGCAACATGCACACAAAAAGTATAGAGGAAGCTGTTATGCGACCTCCATTGTCACGTGTAATCAACGTCACTAGATAAGCGATGCATCCAAAAATGGCACTGTGAACACAGAAAGATAGCAATGTAGAGAAGAGGAGGACCACAGTGCAACCTTAGGCATAGACGATCAGTAGATACATACACATATCCTTGGAGCGGAAGCTCAATGATATACCCTCATATACATCGGTGGTAGTATAGCATAATATCCTCAAGCTCAAAAAGCATTAAATTCGTACAATGGCATGGAAACTAGCGCTGTAAAAATCATAACAAGGAGGACAAGCTGAAGTCACATTAGACCAATGTCACTTCAGCTCATCCTCCTTGTCGTGAAATCAAATTTATGCCACCGTACTTTTAACAAATTTACCCCCCCCCCCCTTCCATTCCTGTTCTTCCATATGTTACTCCCCACCTTTCAGAATAATGTAAGTGGTTCTGATTGCAGTTCGAAAAATGTTGACCACATTGGCACCACGGCCATCAGTATAATTATCACATAGCAAAAGTCTCAAGAACATTTTCTTTGCACGGTTCTCCACACCGCAGGATTGTCACTGACCATTTAGATAGGTAACAACGTTGGCAAGGCCGCGTTTACATGACACCGCTGGGGGTGAAAACGGAAACACATCCTTTCGGATGGATGGTTCATTCACACGGTACGCGGAGGAAAACGTAAAACTTGTACACCCAAACCGGAAGGAAACCAAAACGCTGGCCAAAGTGGAAGAATTTGGAAACGGAAATGTTCTACTGGAAATATTTCTTTAGTTTTCGCCCGTACACGCGGATCCGATGTATCCGACAATCAAAACAATTATTTTTACAATGCTTATCATCTGAGGAGTGCTGTGATGTGATTTCAACTATACGTTGAGTGTGACTGGTGCTTTCACGATAACACTTGGCACATGACGTGCTTTGGTGGATCCTTGGCTCCGGCGTAGATGCGCGAAAACGATACAAACAGTGACCGCCCCGCGGCCCGAATCAGCTTTGGTCATGTACACGTACGAAAACTAGCAAAGAAATGCGAGACTGAAAACGGAAAACTGGCCGTGCGTTGTCGTGTAAACGCAGCCTAAATGCCGATTCATAGTTCATTTCGCATACGTGGTGTTGTGAATGTGGGCGAAGAGCGCAGTGTGGAGAGGTAGACGGTTTGTTAAAAGAAAATTTGTGATTATTTTTTTAATCTCCCCAACAACAGTCCAGGTCAAGTTGCAGGAAATATTGACAAAGTCGTCCCTACAAAGTAAGCCCGCAAAATGTGCCAGGCATCCAGCAACAGCCAAAATAACCACCTAGAAATCCAGTTACTGTCAATTTGTGGAACTGGGATGAGTCGGAACTCTAGTCCCACCGCCAATTTGCTTCCCACTAAACATATGAAGACGTTGTCTGTACGAACACAGCTCTTCATGATCATGACAAACAAACGTAAGACATAACATGATTATGACTACAAGAGGGACACAGCAAACATGTAGGCTACCAAATTCCGTTAGGTGACCATGGTTACAGGAGACTCAGCGGACGCCATAAATATAATGACAACGAATTCCGCATTGACGTGTTACGCTAGTGAAAGTATCTAGCCTGTTTAAAAACAGAAACAAATCTTTAAAAACTAGATCTGAGACACACTTCAAGAAAAGACAGGAATAGGACGAGCAAGACAGTCATTCAATGTATGTGTAAATTTTGATCTTTTCATCCGAATGCCTATCGGTGAGGCAAACTGAATGTCGTTTATTATTATGGGCTAGCGAACAGTAGCAACTAACCAGCTATTTAAAATGTCACTTATCAACTTATGTCTCATTACGCGGATTTATTGTGAGTGCGAGCTGTGTGTATTCAGTGGAGGGCAGAGCATTGATCAGGATGTGAACGGTGGGACTAAGCTGCAGCCAATCAGCCTTCAGGCAGTCGACGATCACGCACAGAAGAGTGAGCTGTTTTGTTTTGGAATACTTCTCAGTGGTGAAGCCAGATACAAAGTTTACATCGCTTTGTATCATATTTCTGCTTCTCAGTCTAATGATGTTGGTCGCGGGGGTAAGGCCGTTTGTTAAGCACGGATTGCTGGGATTTTGGTGTTCGTGAAAGCAGCTGCTGCTGCTGCTGTGGTGATGACGGTGCTGGCATATGCTGCTCTATTGGTTGCGCGAATGCACCATCTGCTTCTGAAGCTTGTCCCTTGGCCTTGATAGGTGTTCCTACTGGTGAGGTCTCTGCTGTAACAGCTGTTGAAAGTGCCAGAGACTCGTTCTCAGTCTTCGATGTACTCTCACTACCTCATGATGGAGAGTTAGAACACACCTCAGGCTCTCACTGATCAGATATGGAGAATGGTGAACCCTCACTTTCTCTCGTTGGGGATCCTGGATTCACTGAGAACTGGTTGGAGAAGGTGTATTATCCATATCCTCGTCACTTCCTTCAGATTCATCGTCATGATGATCATCTGCCACATTGGCCACTGCAGCATTGTTATGGCTAGCATGACGACGTTGTAGGTGTCTCCTCACTGACCTCGCGTGCTTATATTGTTTGGAACAACCAGGCTTAGGACATTTGAGATATGTGTCTGTGTGCGTTACTTTGTGGTCTCTGAGAGACGTGCGATAAGCAAATGCTATTTCGCAGCCTTTAATATCGCATTTCAAAGGGCGCTCACCGGTGTGCTGTCGGATGTGTATAACAAGTGATTCTTTGTTCTTGTATGCCTTGTGATCACACTTCTGCCATTGGCATTTATAGCTAGTTTCCTGCTGCATGCTGTGACGTTTTCTCGCCGTCAGGTGTTCTTTATTGATGTGAACGGCAAGGTCTTCAACAGTAGTGCAGCGCTCATCACAAACACTACCATCATCGTTGTCCACACGCCACTCACACACGTGATATCCGTGCATCGCGGCAGAAGCAGTATCTTTGGTCGATCGAGAGCCGGTAGATTCCGCCATTTATCCGTCTATGGATGCACCGATAGCAGTACTGCTTGCAACATACGATGTCCCACGGCGATGTTCTTGCTGAGTACAGATTCTGGTTTGGTTAGATTGTGGTCGACAACAAACAGCACCAATAGGCTCGCTGGCAGGGATTGTTTAACGCGATAGAAAGAATGGACGTGTTGATTGTTGATTGTGTCCTCTCAGCAGGCACTGAGAAATACTAGTAGTTGTGCTCAAGTCGAAAAATAACATAGAAGTCAGGGTAACTGTACAACTAAATCTCCTCACAGATATTAACAACACTGAAAGCTGACGTTCAAGTATTCTTATACTATTGGAATAAATGTAGATGAGTGGTAAGAGTTAAACTGGATAACTATTCTGGTGATGAATGTACTGCTCTACCAGGGCAGACACAACGTGGTGAGACATTTCCACCAGGCTGAAAAGTTCGCAAGAGTTTTGGGTAGTGGCGTAGAATTTTTGGGGAGATTAAGGGTCTAAAGAATAGAAAATAGTTGTCCTCGTACCGTGTGTTCGCTCGATCCTGACAATTTAGAGAACCACAAGGGTTCACACAAATCCGTGCTAGTATAGCACAAGAAACTAAACACGTCGGGCGTAGGTGCGAAAACCAACATAGATATTAAAACAAATGTCCAAAAAATCGAAACATGTGAGTTCCAGATTGCTAGACCGCAATGCTAAATTTACTCCGCAAACCGAAAACAGTTCCCATATCACACAATCATGCTTGTGTTAATGCTGAGCTGAAGGCACATTCGACCAACGTCATTTCAGCTCATCCTTCTTTTTGCGCTAACAATTTTCCTGCCTTTGTAACTTATCACCCCCCCCCCCCCCCATACACACACACACACACATCCTTGTCTTTCGCATTTCACAAGCAATCGTTGAGGACATGCAAGTTATTCCGAGTGAAGTTTGCAATGTTATTAGAGTGATACCAAGACAATAATCAATAATCACATAACCGAAGTAGCTAGACCCACATCTTTGCACTGTTGTCCACGGCGCAGGCTTATCCCCTAACCTTTTGGGAGGCTACAAAGCAGGGAATTGCCAACATGCCACTGTAATTGTTCTGCGCTTCCATGAACCACACAGTCTTACTTAGCATTTCGGAGTTTGCCAGGTGTTTACTACGCTTGAAACTAGTGCTATATTAAGTTTGTATAACTAGCGGTGGTTCTTGAATAGTATCTTATTAGTATATCATTTCCCCATCCAACTCAATTATTGAGATGTGAATGACCCACAAAAACAGTAAATTCCTCAAGCAGAGAGTGATTCATTTCTCAGTGGAATGGTGCGGCTGAGGCGGCGGTCAAGGCCATGAAGCAATTGCTTATGAAAATCGGCAAAGGAGACGCCTATAACATCAGTGCCTTCAGGGAAGGATTCCTGGAATGGCGTAGCACGCCGAGTGCAGTAGGACAAGCCTGGCCCAGCTGCTGTTTGGAAGGCCAACGAGGGCGGAAGTTCCCTCTCTCCCTGCAAATCTGCAGCAGTACGCTGCCCACAGCCGCAGCGCTCCCCAACAGGTCTCATCCTGGCTAGGCAAACCTCTGCCCCCTATGCACTTAGGCATTGATCCAGGGCAGGTCTTCAAAACGCTTGTATAATGGAAGGAACGGTAACAAGATGCACTTGAAGAGGACGGAGCTACACGGTGCAGACGGTAACTGGGTCCAGCTTCTGGCGGGACAGATGGTTCCTCCTGCCGCGTGCATAGATTGACTGGGCATGCCTTTCTGCTTATTCCTTGTTGCGTGTGTGCTACCCAGCTATTTCGAATATCAATTTCAGGAATTGTTTGTGTTAGTGCTCCAAAGTCGCACACAAGCCGAGGGGGAATGAGGTGATATTATAGCATCTTTCTCTGCTTGAATTTTGGTAATTAGGCTGCTACTGTTTACACCTGCTTCCATGCACTGTTGCACGCTGCACTGCTGGACCTCACGCGCCTTGCGCAAAACGTTAGCACATTCACATGTCACCTTTCACGCCGCCTTTGCAGCCATTGCGTTTCACTGATCTTTTCATTCTCATCCTTCGTAGAGTTGGTCTTTGGCTGAAAGCTATACTTGCAAGTATAAATCGGAGGTATGGAAGCTCAAGAAGTTCAGTCTCGAACGCTGCCGTGCGAAAACACGGACTGGTAAAGAAAAATATATCTAAAAAACAAGAGAGCTCTTGTAGCAGTTGAGCACTCTTGCGTGGGGTAGTGCCTTTGCTGTTTGCGTTATGCAGAGCTCACTGACTTGTCAGTTTGAGCACTCTGGCAAGGTACGTTCGGGCCTGATTGGAAATTTTTATTTCCATTGCTATTAGGTTTGGCCTCATTTCCTCTGTGCTGCGCGGACGAGTCCACAAAGGACGAAATAGTTCTGTCCGCAGATTGAGTATTTCGCTCCTGCTCTTGTAGCAGTTGAGCACTCTTGCGTGGGGTAGTGCCTTTGCTGTTTGCGTTATGCAGAGCTCACTGACTTGTCAGTTTGAGCACTCTGGCAAGGTACGTTCGGGCCTGATTGGAAATTTTTATTTCCATTGCTATCAGGTTCGGCCTCATTTCCTCTGTGCTGCGCTGACGAGTCCACAAAGGACGAAACAGTTCTGTCCGCAGATTGAGTATTTCGCTCCTGCTCTTGTAGCAGTTGAGCACTCTTGCGTGGGGTAGTGCCTTTGCTGTTTGCGTTATGCAGAGCTCACTGACTTGTCAGTTTGAGCACTCTGGCAAGGTACGTTCGGGCCTGATTGGAAATTTTTATTTCCATTGCTATCAGGTTCGGCCTCATTTCCTCTGTGCTGCGCGGACGAGTCCACAAAGGACGAAACAGTTCTGTCCGCAGATTGAGTATTTCGCTCCTGCTCTTGTAGCAGTTGAGCACTCTTGCGTGGGGCAGTGCCTTTGCTGTTTGCGTTATGCAGAGCTCACTGACTTGTCAGTTTGAGCACTCTGGCAAGGTACTTTCGGGCCTGATTGGAAATTTTTATTTCCATTGCTATTATGTTCGGCCTCATTTCCTCTGTGCTGCGCGGACGAGTCCACAAAGGACGAAACAGTTCTGTCCGCAGATTGAGTAACAAACAAGAGATAGGTGGCCTTACCTCAAGACTAGATTTACTCGACCAACCAAGAACGTATGCCCTTTCAAACAATCATGCTTATGTCAATGCCCATGCTTGCTACTTCATACTACAAAACTTCACAGGCAAACAAACAAAAATGTTAAAATCGGGACTAGGTGGGCGAGCTGAAGTCACTTTGGACCAAACTAACTTACGCTCATCCTCCTTGTCGCGATATAAATATTTTGCCTAGATAATAGTAATGATAATGATTAACCCCCTTTGGCTAGAAATCTATAAATATTAGGGACTCCTGAGTGCAGATCGATAATTTATGTTTACCACAGTGGTACCAGGTCCATCAGAAACGTTATCACATTACTACAAACAAACAAAGAAAAGCAGGAACAGGATTGTGCCTACAAGACACAACATCAAACGTGAAGAATCCCTGCAGCAAGGTAGACTGAGTCGACGACAAATATGGCCAAAAGGTCTTTACAGGGGTCGTATGCTACTCATTTGATCAAGCATGGCAAACAGAAAAACTAATCTAAAAACTAATAGTACTTCAAAGTAGGCATATCGAGACACATGAGGAAAATATAATTAGAGTAGCAAAGGTGTACAAGTACAAGTAAGTGTAAGATTTGTTTGGTTCATTAGAATACCCTGACGACCCGATGTCCTGAAGAACTTATTCATTGTGGCCTAGCAAGCAGTAGCAACTAGCTAGATATTTTATATGTCTAAATACACTGATTTCGTGTGAGTGCTAAATGTACGTATCCAGGTGAGGGCAAAGCATTGATTGGTCTGTGAACCCAGCGGCGACTAGGCTGCTGTCTACCAGCATTCAGGATATGAATGATCACGCGTAGAAAAGGATGGTGCTGTGAATCCTTCTTAGTATTGAAGCTAGATGAAACCCTTACACCCCTGTGTCAGCCATTTTTGCCACTGAGTCAAAAACCAATAGCATTGTGGGAGTTGCTGTTTCTTGGACGTCGATTGCTGCGATGTTGGTGTTAGTGGCTGGAGCGGGAATAAAGCTTCAGCAGATTAAGCTGCTGTCTATCAGCATTTTAAAAGTGGATGGTTTCGGTCCACGGACTTGCTGCTACGGGGATGGGCTGCAGGGGTGGTGGTGCCGGCAACTGCTGCTTCGGTGGTAGTGGAGGCCATGGGCACTACGGCTCCCATGGCGGTGGATGTGTTTGGTGCAGCTGCTGCGGTGCGCCTACTCCGGTGCTGAGGTGCTGCTGGTGCTGCTGCTTCTGTGGTGGTGGCGGCGTTGGTGGCGGTCCCGGGTATTGCTGCTGATGCCATGGTGGTTGTGTTGGGTGATGCTGCTGCGGTCCAGCGGTAGTGCTGTTGATGCTTGCTGCTTCTGCGGTGGCGGCCATCCAGTATCCTGCTGCTGCTGCTGAGGTGGTGCTAATCCATGGTCCTGCTGCTGCGGCTGTGGTGGTAGTCCTGGGTGCTAGTACTGCTTTGGTGGTGGCAGGGCTCGGAGCAACTTCTGTCATGGGAGTCTTGGAACCTGCTGCTGCGGTAGTTGTGGTGGTCGGTACTGATGCTGTGGAGGCTGTGGTGCAGCTGTGGCGGTGGCTGTGATGATTCCGTGGTGTTAGCGAGGATTCAGCATCTTCTTTCAAAAGCACCTGTAATCCCTGCTTGCTCTGTATCATTGACAGTGTTTGCTACAGATTATATTCCTGCTGTAACGGATGCTGTAACTGCAAGTGGAAATAGCTGTTCTGTGTTCGATTCGCTCTCACTACCTAATGAACGAGGGTGAGCCTATTCATCAGAATCTGATTTGGTAAATACAGAGAATGGTGAACCCTCCCATTCCCCCGTTGGTGTTCTTGGATTCACTCCAAGTGAACTAGATGGAAAAGGTATATCATTATCCTGCTCAGTTTCTTCGGCTTCAAGGTCATGATGATCACCGGCCGCATTGGCCACTTCAACAGTGCTATCGCTAGGATGATGCCGTACCCGGTGTTTCCAGAGTGACCTCTTGGGAAGGTATTTTTTTGAACAGCCGAGCTTAGGATATTCAAAACATTTTCTCTCTGTTTGCGTTTCATCATGTACCTTCAAGTGTCGGGCACGACGGAACGCTCTACCACAGCCGTGATGCTTGCATTTAAACGGGCGTTCACCTGTGTGCTGTCGTAAGTGCATAATAAGATTCATTTTTTCTTTGAATGTCTTGCTTCCACACCCCAGCCATTGGCATTTAGGCTGGGTTACGCGATAGCGAGAATGGACGTGTTGATGGTTTTCTCGGACCAATCACTGAGAAACAGGGCAACGCCGACACCGTCAAGTGTTTTTACTAAAATGTAGAAAGCTAAAGTAGAATTCAGGAGAAATGGACAACTGCTAACCCTCATAGAAAAGTATCACAATACCAGCTAACTGAGAAGTCATGTATTATAATTATAATACTGCAACAAAGGTAAATAACTGGTACTAGTATGAATGTAGTGTCGAAACTGGAGGTGATTATAGTGCACGACTGAAACTGCAGTAAGTTGGTGAGAGAGGGCCACCATGACGAACAGGTCGGGACCGTTTTGAAGAGTGGTGTAGAATTGTGTAAGAAATGAAGTGCCTAAGGTGGCGTCTACACATCCTTTAGAACATTCTGTAACATTCACACAAAAGGTATAGAGGAAGCTGTGATGCGACCTCCATTGTCACGTGTAATCAACGTCACTAGATAAGCGATGCATCCAAAAGTGGCAATGTGAACATAGAAAGATAGCAATGTAGAGAAGAGGAGGACCACAGCACAACCTTAGACATAGCCGATCAGTAGATACACATCCACATATACGAAACAACACGCTCCGCTCATTTCCCCACTCCCTCTTCGCAACGTGGAATCAGCTCCCACCTACCCTTCTGCTGTCTCCCCCTTCTCACAGAGGTATGCACACGTTCAAGAAAAACGTCAACGACCACTTGCGGCGCAACAAGTGGGAGTGGGCCACAGACAGGCTATGATCTCTGCAAACACACCAGCCTAATTATACTGACCGCACTCCAGCTCCCTTCTATCCCTCTTTGATCCCCTTCGCTCAGCCTTAAAATCCGATTATCAGTTCACTCCATGTTCCCACGGTGCACTGCTTTTACTATTGTTTTGTCCTATCCCAATCTCAAATTCTCCTCATTATCGTTTGCAAAGCCGGTGCTTCCCTCTTGGATGCACTTGTTTCTCTTCTCCTATGTATCGGCGCACAGGAGTAACGTTGATTCCGAGACCCTTGGTCGGAGGAGTTACTTTTGCCCCGCCCCCACTTCCATCCAATGTGCCACCGCCCCCACTGTGCAGCATCTGATGGAAGAGAAGAGGAGGACTCATTACTCTGATTTATTGTGCGTAGTAGCTGTGTGTATTCAGTGGAGGGCAGAGCATTGATCAGGATGTGAACGGTGGGACTAAGCTGCAGCCAATCAGCCTTCAGGGAGTCGACGATCACGCGCAGAAGAGTGAGCTGTTTTGTTTTGGAATCCTTCTCAGTGGTGAAGCCAGATACAAAGTTTACATCGCTTTGTATCTTATTTCTGCTTCTCAGTCTAATGATGTTGGTTGCGGGGGTAAGGCCGTTTGTTAAGCGCGGATTGCTGGGATTTTGGTGTCCGTGAAAGCGGCTGCTGCTGCTGCTGTGGTGATGACGGTGCTGGCATATGCTGCTCTAGTGGTTGCGAGAATGCATCATCCCTCATCCCCGGTCCAGCAGGCTATGTCAGCATACTTTCAACCAGGAAGCTCAGGGTTCCGAGGCCGCCCGAGAACAACCCTCCCGCGATCTATCAACAACGACCTGAAAAATTCCAGATCCACAAACTCCCTCACATCACACGAGGATCTAGTTGCACTGAGGCAGCTCGCCCAGGATCGTCGAAAGTGGAAGGAACTAATGTGTGCTGTGTGTAGTGGCTGAAGTTATACAATTACACTAGATACTCTAACAATAATATCGGATACAATTACACTAGATACTCTAGATACTAGATACTCTAGATACTAGATACTCTAACAATTTTATCACGAATTATGATAATAATTACCACATCAAATGCTGCAGAGACCTATCCAGAATCGGCAATATGCTGGCCCTGGCCTGGAGATCTGCAACTGCAATCGGTTTCTACTTTGCAATATTAACGGATTAGTCCCCTTTGTCGATTGATGGATCAATCGGAACCAACACATTCGTCACTCCGATTAGTAACTTCGGCTCTGCTCTGTTTTGTTTTGAACTGTATACGCATGTTTAACTCATTGTATATTTTTGTATTCTGTATCTAGTTATCGTTATCTTTTTCTCTAGCCCTCTTGCTTAGGATGAGCTGTCTTTTTTATGGCAGTTACAGCGAAGGCTATATACCTGCTTTATCCAGGTTGATGCCAACGCGAACAAGCAAAATAATAATAACTGCTTTCTATCTGCATTCGCCACCTTTTCATTGGGCAGATCTGCCGGTTTGGTTTGCGAATTAAAATATACACAACAACAACTGTGGGTAGCAGCACGGCTGGAAAAACCGCCCCCAGGCAGGATTTGAACCAGGTACCTCTCGTATCTCAATCATGGTCAATCCTGACCAACCCACTGTGCTTGCCTGGCATGCTTGAGCCACTTACTATACATGCACGGAACTGCGCCCACACCCACGGTCAACTGGGTACTCACTACTCGGTGTGAGGGTAACGTGGATGCAGCTAGCGAGGTTCGCTCCCTTCTAGGGCATTGGTTGCGAGAGTTACCACCGCTCCTTCGCCTCAAGTTGGGCGCGGCATCTGCCAGACTGCCGCCCTGGTATTACAGTCATGGAGATGGCCTGGCACAAGCAAAACTTCCTAAGCTGGTTGTGTTTCTCAACGCAATTTTATAGCGGGTTGTAACGCGGAAGTGTAAACTTAATCAACTTACATGTACTTAATAATAATAATAATAATTTGAAACTCGGATGGTGAGCCAATAATAAATGTAGAAAGGAAAGAAATATAGATACGAGTTGAGAGTAACTCTCCATCACTGCAACCAGGTACTATATACAGTCAGAAAGTGCAACAACTAGGCACAAAACTGACAGAGTACTGAGACATTCGACGTCCTGACACCTAGCTTCAACACATCTCCGTAGCGCTAACCGACAGCCTTCCAACTTGGAAGGTTCAAGGTTATGGTAAGACCAAAGAGGGGAAGGCAAGCGCAACGAAAATGAGCACAAGCAACAGTCCCAACAGAACAAAGAATGTCAATTGTTACTTGACTATGACGAGACCAGTAGGATATTTGACAAAGCGGTCTAACTACAATTCGAAGCAGCAAAGCAGCACACCACCCAACTTGGGTGGGTCATAAATATCAAAGATAAGTAAAGAAGGGGAAGCTTTGCGAAAACGAATTGTACAAGCCGAAAGCCAAACTCCTACAGTACTCCTCATTTGTTGTTTGGCTTTATTTAAAGTGGAGTTCCAAAACAGGCCTAAACCTAATGACAATGGTCCCACTGATAATAAGAGAAAAGAAAATATAATAATAAGCGGACAAACAGAACCAAGAAGAAGATACAGCTGTAGTTAGATAACTAATATGAGCACGGCAGCAGGGGAAAAAAAGTCACAAGCACGGCAACCGGGAAGAAAGGAGTGAGTGAGTGAGTGAGAGAGAGAGAGAGAGAGAGAGAGAGAGAGAGAGAGAGAGAGAGAGAGAGAGAGAGAGAGAGAGAGAGAGAGAGAGAGAGAGAGAGAGAGAGAGAGAGAGGTAGTGAAGCAGATGAGTTCATCCTAGTTGACGGTACTGCCTAACAGAAAGGCCAGGCTTAGCGATTTGAAAGTGGAGCGCTTTCTTTCGAGGCGTGCTGTGTCTGGGAGCTGGTTCCACAGGATAGCTCCAGCATGGCTAATGCGCTTAGCTGAGGATGCAGTGGGGGAGACAGGAATGATGAGTAACTTGCTGTTCCCTCCTCGTGTTCGGAGAGAGGGACTACGGGTGAAAAAGCTTGCAAACAGAGTACTTGAAGATTTGTTCAGGCAGCGCCAAATGAATACAAGGATGTGCATGTGGGTGTATATGCTGAGGGTATGGGCATTCATGCGTTCAAGTAAGGGAGCCGTGTGAGTGCGAGGGGCTGCCCTGCACACCGAGCGAGCCGCACGTTTGAACAAACTATTTAGGCGCTTATCCTGATAAGACGATAAGAAAGGGGCATAGGCAGCAGATGCATAGTCAAATTCTGATAGTATAAAGGACCTGAAAAACTGAACACGGCAAGAAAAAGGCAAACATGCTGCACTTCGATTTAGTAGCCCAATCTTAGCGGCAACGCGGCGTGCAACATGGCTTGTCATGGTGTTCCAGCTCATGTCTGAGTCGAAATGTAGGCCAAGATACTTGGCCGTTTTCACAACAGGCAGCGTCTGCCCATTACAAATGACATGCAGCTCAAGTGCTTGAGATGGGGATGGGGGAATAGGCAATATCTGTGTCTTTCTTTCATTAAGAATTAAACCACGGCCCTTCAGCCAGGTGGCCAGGTGCTGAACAGCAGCTGAAAGGTGTGCAGAAACAGCTTCCGCAGACTCCCTGCTACATCGTATAGAGATGTCATCAGCAAACTGGATTGCTCCCACATTAAACGGTGATAGTTCTTCTGCTATGCCGCGGGCATAGACAATAAATAGCAGTGGGCCCAGTACCGACCCCTGGGGGACACCTGAGTAACTGGTGTACGGGAGACTTCTAGTCTGGCCAACCTGAACGTACTGTTCTCTATCAGAGAGGTAATCCACCAGCCAACAGAGTGCCGTGTCGCAGATGCCAAGTTCGAACAGATCTTGCACAAGAGTTTGATGTTTCACTTTATTGAATGCCTTTGACATATCAACAAAGGCTACACCTGTGTTGAGTCTGTTCATGCGGGCCTCACAGATACCTTCCACAGCTAGCACTAGTGCGTCGGATGTAGAGTGGTGGGATCTGTAGCCGAATTGAGTTGGCGGGAATAAATTGCTCTGAACTAGATATCGTGTGAGTTGCTCGTGGACTATCCTTTCCAACACTTTGGATGCAATCGATAACAAGGACACTGGTCGATGATTCTTTGGCATGCTCGGATCTCCGCCTTTGAAGAGTGGCGATATCCTAGCACTTTTCATCTGGGCAGGAAATATGCCCTCTCTCAGGGACTTGTTAAAGATCAAAGTCAGGGATGGCGCCAGTACGTCTGCATGTGCGCGGAGAAGGTCTGCAGAAATGTCATCATCACCGCTGGACTTGGCCGGATTTAAACGTTCGAGGAGCTTCCTCACTCTGGCAATAGACACTGGCGCAAAGGCTGTCAGATCAGTGCTTGAGGCGGGCCCGTAGGGAAATGAGAGATGCACTGGGCGGCTGGCGTCCTCTACTATCTCTGCAAAGGTGTTTCGGATGGCATCAACAGAACATTGAGGTGGCTGAGATTGTCGATGTTTACCACTCAATTCTTTGATCGTGTGCCATGTCTGTTTGGTATTGCCAGACGCAGCTCGAAACTTGGATTGGTAGTAGGTCTCTTTCTGTTGCCTATTATAGCTGGTAGCTTCCCGCCTGGCAGCCTTGAAAGCTGAGTGGGAATGTTCTGTTCCATCACTAAGCCACCTCCTATGGAGCCGGTTGCGCTTGGTCAAGAGGTGTAATAACTGGCGGTTCATCCATGGTACTGATTTTTTCTTGCGTCGAGGGCTTGGTGCAAGAGGAGCATGTCTGTCTAACACTTGTAGAAAGCGGCTGGCCCACTCAGTCCACATGACAGTTGGGCTTCCGTCAATTTCACAAAAATCCTGTTGGACCAAATCTGCCTTGAACTGGTCATGATTTATGTTTCGGTAGTGTCGCCGTAGCCCAGAAGTTACAGTACTTCTTACTGGGCTGAGTTGAAATTCACTGAGAATTGCTGCATGGTCACTGAACGCGATGGGGATAACAGTAGCCATATTTAGAGGGTCGAATGTATTGTAAAATTGATCCAGTGTGGTTGGTGCAGAGTTTGCTGAGAACCGAGTCGGCTGGTGAACTCCGGGATATAAACTGTAGCTGGCCACGAGGTCAGATAGATAATGAAGCTGTGGATCTGGAGGTGCTGTTGGATTGGTGTTTATGTTGATGTCGCCACAAATAATCACGTTCTTCCCGGGCATTATAGCTGAATGGAGATGGTCGTCCAGGCAGTCCCAGTATCGAACTGGCTCAGATGGAGGTCGATAAATGGTTCCTATCAAACAAGTTCCAGATTGGCAATGGATTTCTCCCCAGCAGCTCTCAATTGCCGATTCTGTGAGGTCCATTCTTGGCTTGACCAGGAGGGATGCCTTGGAGTACAGGCAGACTCCTCCACCGGCCTGATCTTTTCTGTCTGAGCGCAGTATGTTGAAGCCATCCAAAGCTATCTCTCCATCAGACACGGTGTCGTCTAGCCAGGTCTCGTTGACACAGATGATGTCAGGACTGTGAAGGTCGGCAAGCCATGCCAGCTCTCCAACTTTGTTCCTCAGGCTCCTAATGTTCAGCAGTAAAATTCGAATTGTTGGAGTTTGCGTTTGCATATTCAGTTCATGAGCAGCAGGGTCGTTGCCTAATCTTCTTCCAGTCATTGCACAGATATATTATCCACATCCTGACTTAGAGATGCAAATGCGTTGCCAACAGTGACACTAAACTTCGCAGCTTGCGTCTCGGGCGGCGAGTCACGCTGATAGCCCCGTGATTTCTGGCCTGGAGTCCGGGCCGGTGCTCCACAGGTGTCATCTAGGATATCGCAATCCACGCCGTGTCCGCTCTTACTGTCGTCCGTTCGGCTGCTGCTGCTGTTGGTGGTCGTGGTGCTGCTCTGCGCTGTTTGTTGATCTCCACTGGCATCAGACTGGGTGTACTTATCGAAGTTCCACTCTCTTGTGTACACAGGCCTTGGCCAGAAGCGCTTGTTGCTGAGAAACGATTCGTCCGCTGCACTGGCAACAATACGCGCAGTGGAGGATTTTTCTTTTTGAAATATTTTTACGTCAAACACTTGGACATTGTGGTCAGCCTCAGCTGCTCTTGCTGCGATGAACTCCTTCAGCTGGTCTGCAGTAATTGCATGCATCAGATTTCCGACAAACAGGACTCTCTTCTTCGCTGTGGGTTTGGTGGAGGTGATGAGTCGCCATGTGGCGTCCGAATCCTCACTCATCTCTTCAAATTTCGGCAAGCGATCCACACGTGGCGGGGTCAACTCCGAGCTGGGTCCGGGTGTACCATGTGTACGGGAGTTGGACGGCTTGTTGTTTGAGCTGTCAACGTCGGATCTGACACTGCTAGTCAGGTCCATCTCGGGATCAATGGGTCGTGAACTCTCTACGGGTACGGCGGACTGTGAACGACTTTCTGTGCCTGTACTACGTTTCTTTCGATTTCGGCGCTGCCTCTGGCTGGTTGTTTCTTGCTCTCTCTCTTGGTCTGCAATGGCGGAGGAGTTTGATTTACAAGACGCACACGTAACATTGCCGATGTCCAAATTTTGGCAAAGGCGAGTGTCGGCCAGGTCCTCTCTCAGCTGGGAAAGTTCGGAGCTCAATTCACTAATCCTTCGTTGATATCGTTTCTCCTGGTCCTGAAGTTGGCTTTCAAGACGAGCTAGAGTTCTCAGCACTTCTACAACATTGTGTTCGATGCCAGGCAATGAGCGAAGCTGTGTATGGACCTGTTCGGCGCTCACCAGCTGCTCAGTGTGATCTGGGCTAGCCATCCCACCCAGGCTGTTGGGGCTAGTCCCCAAAAGCTACCTAAAAACTACGGAAAAACGGGAGCCTCAATACACGCAACCTACTACACCCCTTACACACAAAAATCCTCATGCATGACATAGTGATGGACTAGTTGACTACAAAACAAGTTGTTTCACACGACGTACGTTTCGCCGTATGGTTCGTGACGGCTCATCAGGTGTGCAATTTGAAACTCGGATGTTGAGCCAATAATAAATGTAGAAAGGAAAGAAATATAGATACGAGTTGAGAGTAACTCTCCATCACTGCAACCAGGTACTATATACAGTCAGAAAGTGCAACAACTAGGCACAAAACTGACAGAGTACTGAGACATTCGACGTCCTGACACCTAGCTTCAACACATCTCCGTAGCGCTAACCGACAGCCTTCCAACTTGGAAGGTTCAAGGTTATGGTAAGACCAAAGAGGGGAAGGCAAGCGCAACGAAAATGAGCACAAGCTACAGTCCCAACAGAACAAAGAATGTCAATTGTTACTTGACTATGACGAGACCAGTGGGATATTTGACAAAGCGGTCTAACTACAATTCGAAGCAGCAAAGCAGCACACCACCCAACTTGGGTGGGTCATAAATATCAAAGATAAGTAAAGAAGGGGAAGCTTTGCGAAAACGAATTGTACAAGCCGAAAGCCAAACTCCTACAGTACTCCTCATGCATGACATAGTGATGGACTAGTTGACTACAAAACAAGTTTTTTCACACGACGTACGTTTCGCCGTATGGTTCGTGACGGCTCATCAGGTGTGCAATTTGAAATTTGACTTTCTGACTGTATATAGTACCTGGTTGCAGTGATGGAGAGTTACTCTCAACTCGTATCTATATTTCTTTCCTTTCTACATTTATTATTGGCTCAACATCCGAGTTTCAAATTGCACACCTGATGAGCCGTCACGAACCATACGGCGAAACGTACGTCGTGTGAAACAACTTGTTTTGTAGTCAACTAGTCCATCACTATGTCATGCATGAGGAGTAGGCCTAGCCCAAATTTGCTCGAGGGATTTCGATATTTTGCCGGCAAATTTTGCCCGAGCATTTTCCATATTTTGCTTGGCATTGCCTTTCGCGTCCGATATTTTGCTTCCATTTTGCTTGCCACGAACAATCAGTCGTGAGTCACCCTGTGCCTCTTTTGGCACCCGCACAGGGCCATTTGTAGGCATGTAACCATTTCTGGCTGTCCTGCAGCTCGCAGTGTGCTCCCCTTTACATACATGTGTCCATTTCTGGCTGTCTAAGCCTGTCCTGCAACTTGCGGGGTGCTCTCCTTGCGCTCCGTTGTATGCATGATTCTGTTTCTGTGGGCATGTATCTGTTTCTGGCTGTGCTGTAGCTACACACATGTCTTATTCTGGCTGTGTGTTGATTCGTGTCGTGTAGGCCCGGCCTGTATGGATCTAATGGTCCTAATGTGGCTTCTTTTTTATTGTTCTATTTTGTTACTGTACAAACACTGACTTATCTCTAGTTCTTCTTCACATCTCTTCCTATTATCTTTGAGTAGAGATCAGTTTTCTTGTGTGTGACATTACAAAGTAAGGTACAGAAGTTGCCACCACATTGCTCATGCTGTGTGGGAATAATGGCTTCGAATGAACCATCTACTTTGGTGGATCTGGATAGTGACTCTGATGAGGAAAGCGAAACTGCAAGTGGTGTCAGTATAAAGGACTTTGTAGCACGATTTCAAACACCTAAGGCAGCCGACATCTCTCGAAAGCGATCTGTTCCTTCCAATTTGACTACTGGAAACACCGCCAAACGATCTTGTCCTGGACGGTCGGATGCCAAGAGTGCAAGCAATGTGGCAATTAAACCAGAGGAAAGAATCAAGCAATTTCCTGGTGAACTTTTGATTGTGGACCTTGGCAAGCTGTTTTGCTCATGTTGCCGTGAAGAGCTTCCTACCAAGAAAAGCTCTATTAATGCACATGTTAGGTCTGTGAAGCATCTAAACGCTAAGAAAAAGAGGGAAACAGCGAGTGGGGAGGTGCCTACCATGACGGAACACCTTCGCAGTTACGTTGGGCGCTATCACCCGGTTGGTGAAAACCTGCCTGAAGCCACGCGGCTGTATCGGTTGAGGGTAACACACTGTTTGCTTGAGGCCGGCATTCCCATCTCGAAGGTCAGTGGGGATTTCAGAGCCCTGTTGGAGGAGGGGGGCCTGCGGCTCACATCTGCCAGCCACCTCAGGGAGTGTATCCCAATAATACACGAGATGTTTACCAAGGACCTCACCAAGGAGCTCCAGGGGATGCCCATCTCAATTGTGTTTGATGGCTCCACCAGACTGGGAGAAGCATTTGCCCTGGTGATACGCTATGTGAACGATGACCTTCGCATTAGCCAAAGGCTGGCATGCCTTAAGTGTGTAGCGAAGTCAATGACAGGGGACGATGTCAGTGGCCTGCTCATTGATATACTCATGGAGAGCCTCCGTGTTTCTCGCCATAACCTGATTGCTGCAATGCGGGACGGTGCCTCGGTTAATGGAGTCGCGATGAGGAACCTACAGCAGATTTTTCCATCCATGATCGACGTAACCTGCTTCAGTCATACCCTCGACCGTGTCGGCGAAAACTTCAAGATGCCCAATGCCCTGGAATTTGTAAACGCATGGATTTCCTTGTTTGCTCATTCCTTTAAAGCCCACTTGGCGTTTAAAGAGAAAACAGGAGTGAGTCCAAAGTTGCTGTCGAAGACCAGGTGGTGGTCCGGTGGGAAGTGATCAAGCAAATTGTCGACCTCTTCCCCGATGTTCATGGATTCATCGCCAATCAGACCGAACTGTCTCCTGCCACAGTTCGCAAGTTGCTTGCCATGCTCAACAACCCACAGATAAGAACTCTCATCCAGGTCGAAATGGCTGCTGTTGTCGATGCTGGAGAGGTGTTCGTGAAGTCCACCTACACATTGGAAGGGGATGGCCCATTGGCGCTCATCGCCTATGAGGTTATCAAGGGCGTGCAGTCAACAGTGGAGACAAACCATTTCCCACAGTTGTCCGGCTTGTGTCAGCGGCTTTACCCTGATAGTGCTGAACATCAGCAGCAACTGAAAGCCATCGGTGTTCAATGCGTTCAACCTGGATTTGACCACTTCCGCAAGAAGTTTGTTGGTGAGCCTACGAATCCTGCCCAATTCCAGGAACAGGTGCAGTTCTTCAAGCTGGCCAGTTTCTTCCATCCTCATACCATGGCAGACAAGCAGCCAATGGCAGAAGAGTTCCAATCTGCTATGGCTGGCCGGCCCACATTTGTTGCACTTGCAGGTGGTATTGTCCAAGAGGTCCCATTATACGCAGCTGCCGTTCAAGACCTGGCAGAAGCGGTTAAACCTCTGCATTGGTGGAGACGGCATATGGAAGAATTCCCCAGCCTCATCCAGGCACTTAAGCGCATTCTACTTGTCCAGCCGTCAAGTGCCGCCAGTGAAAGGGTCTTCTCCCTGTTGAATCAACTCTTCAGTAGTCGCCAAGAGAGCTCGCTCGAGGAAACGATTGAATCCACCCTGATGGCTCGAATGAACAAGGAGAAGTACTGCACCGATGATCTCGTTTCTCTCAATACTTGAACTACTTAACTGTTGTTCAGTTTCCTCTCCCCATCGTATGACATACTTCAGTTGCGTTATGGTTTGATTTATTCTCCTAGCGATGGATTCACGAGTCTGCTAAATAGTCATAGCAAGAAACTGCTGTATCTTTGTGAGTAGAGTGTCTTCTGTGTGACAAACCCAGCTTGTTGGGTAGTGTTCCTGTAATGTCATGTTTCATTAATTTTGCTATAATAATTATGCCTAGTTGCGACTGATGCTGCGTGCTTATTATATCTGTGCACTTTAGCGCTTGGTGGTTTGCCGATCATTCCATGTTTTCCTCACGGCTCATTGCCAGCAATGCCTTGTACTTGCCTGATTGAAGAGTCAAGAGTTAGTGCATCTACAAGTATGTACTTTTGGGCTGACGTTGGGTCTGGAAATCGATGTGCTGATGGCATGTTGGGGCATCAGAGCAAATCCTAATGGCTGCATGGTGCCATTGGGTACTTTGAAACTGGCTTATCCAAATCAATGCAGGGGTATAAGCTAAGTGACAGTCCTCCCGGTGTTGAGCGCTCTAAGTCATTCAGGGTGATATCAAGAGCACAATGACATTTTTCCAGCCCTCAGTTACGTACTCTTGGTGATAATCACCCTGACAACATTTCTGTGGCAGTTATTGCCGGCAAGATCGGCCTAAAAAAACAAATAAATCAGGATAAAACTGCCAAAAACACACCCGGATCCTCTAAAAATTCGATATTTTGCTCGGAATTTGCCAGCAATTCTTTTCATGGGAAATGTCGATATTTTGCTGAAAGAATTGCCGGCAAATTTGGGCTAGGCCTAATGAGGAGTACTGTAGGAGTTTGGCTTTCGGCTTGTACAATTCGTTTTCGCAAAGCTTCCCCTTCTTTACTTATCTTTGATATTTATGACCCACCCAAGTTGGGTGGTGTGCTGCTTTGCTGCTTCGAATTGCAGTTAGACCGCTTTGTCAAATATCCTACTGGTCTCGTCATAGTCAAGTAACAATTGACATTCTTTGTTCTGTTGGGACTGTAGCTTGTGCTCATTTTCGTTGCGCTTGCCTTCCCCTCTTTGGTCTTACCATAACCTTGAACCTTCCAAGTTGGAAGGCTGTCGGTTAGCGCTACGGAGATGTGTTGAAGCTAGGTGTCAGGACGTCGAATGTCTCAGTACTCTGTCAGTTTTGTGCCTAGTTGTTGCACTTTCTGACTGTATATAGTACCTGGGTTCAGTGATGGAGAGTTACTCTCAACTCGTATCTATATTTCTTTCCTTTCTACAATAATAATAATAATAATAATAATACCACAGCACGCGTACAAAGGCCAAAGAACAATGCATGAGAATACACTGAAATTAAGCCAAGTCCGCTTCTGTCTCCAGTCAACAAAAAACTCATCCATAAACAATGTCTGATCTCCATTTCGACTTGTCTGCAGCAAGTGCTCGTGCTCCTTCTAGGTCGCTGGCATTCTTCAAAGGAATGTCGTGCCCTGCCAGGTCCTTCATGATGGTGGTAGGGAGAATAGCCGCGGGACGGCCCCTTCGTCCACGTGACCCCGCTTGAAAATAGCAGGACATCGCAAGGCAAGGGGGTGACTGCTCACTCATCCTCAGCACATGGCCAGTGAGGCTACGGCGTCGCTTGGCAACAAGCTCCGACAGTGGCTGCGAGTCACATCTGGAATACAGATCATCATTCGTAATTCTGTCTGGATATCGCACTCCCACCAGGTTTCTGAGCTGTCGGCGGTGAAAACAGTCCAGTCGCTGAAAGACTGCCTGGGTTACTCCCCAAGTCTCACAGTTGTAAAGGAGGGGGGGGGGGTACATGTACTTAACTCAGTTCAATCTAATCACGTGATTACACTTGTTACAAGCAGGAATTCAAATTCCGATACACGTGCACAGGCACACACTCTCCGAACGCAAATGGGACAACACACCATTACTAGACGTTCTGGATTTCTCCTTGCAAACACACTTCAACCATAACCGGCATAACTCTAAAACCAAAACTGCCAAAGGAAGCAAAAAAGGGCCAGCAAAGGCACAGCGCGCTTGCGCCACGACATACACGGACACGTGACACGAAAGGCATCATAGCTAGTGCGAGCCTGACTCATAGTCATAGCTCAGTCATACAGCACAGCGCAGTTGTACAAGCGCATGATCGCGGGTACAAAGGGTTTCAAAAATACAAATAAATTAGCATGAGAGCAGCTCAAACAACTACACGTTCGA
This sequence comes from Sycon ciliatum, assembly GCF_964019385.1. NCBI lineage: Eukaryota > Metazoa > Porifera > Calcarea > Leucosolenida > Sycettidae > Sycon > Sycon ciliatum. The sequence goes on along the minus strand of NC_088648.1, from coordinate 1,150,001 downwards.
AGCAGAAACAGAATAGAAGAGAGACAGAGAAGCAGAGTAGAACGCGACTAGACAGAAGGAGAGAATTATCAGCGTCAGTAGAACAATAACATGCATGGACACTCGTAATAACGGAACAGACGACATGGTTGTAGGCTGCAGCATCTCCACGTGCGCGCTCGCACCAACGTGACCCAGAGGAAGATGAATAAATAAACAGACAAGGTAAGGTGAAAACGAGAATCATTCAAGAGGCTGTCTTGAAAAATTTACAGAACAGGTGAGTGGCGACAACAACACTACAATATGCTACACGGGGCAGTAAGGATTTCCGTGGATGTAGAGTGTTCAATTCCAATGCGGTAATCGTATAATAATGATGTACTCCGTCTCTGTGTTTGAACTTCCGTTGTATTTTTTCTTTTCTTTTTTTACTGTTGTTTGATTCCTCCGCTTTTTACTCCAAACGGAAGATTCTACATCTCTCCAACGTTGCAACCAGTTACGTGTTCACCTTTTTTCTGGTCGTAACAGAATTTATCATGAAATATTATAATAATAATGATGGTGTTACCTTATGTGACCTTCACATTCCAGTCGCGGTGTCCAAAATGGAACAAACAAATGCTCTGTAAGTGTTTCAAACATGGAGAATACTTGTGGTATCCATTGTGCAAGTGTCATAATGCCGGTAAAGGTTAAACCTGCGCTCTTGCACATTAATCCCTTCTCTTCTATCTTTTTCTCTTTTTTCTCCTACGGGCTACTTTCCTAAGCAGTCAAAAACCAAACTCTTTGATAACTCATCAAGAACAATGATTACAACCAGTCATGTTGAACGAATCAAACTTAAACCTAAACAAGAACACAGACATAAGCGTATGGATAGGGCGAAGGACGTGTGGTGTGTTACAGCATAAGGGGAGGTTCTGACAGTTTTATCACCTGACTTTGATAGTTGTAAGATGTCATATCACGTGAGATTCTTTGCATTTCTTGATGCAGCAAACAACGTCTTTATACGTAAACAAGCCCGGCATATATTTTAGACAGAACCGGCGTGCGGCGAGGAACGGGAAGACAAAGGACAAGAAACGAAAGACAACCTCAGGGCTATTGCTAGAAGCTGAACTACGTTGACGCATTACAAATAACAAAGACGAACGAAAGATTTATCAAACAAGGTAGTTATAATCTTGTCCGCAGTCCCTATGAGCATACTGCACATTGCCCTTTTCAGCCAGGACCCAAATTAGATTGTCTTTTATGAGACCTTCCGCACTCACCAAACAGTGATGGACAGCCAGTCATTGCACAGTTATGTGATGTGATTTCATCTTTGGAGTGGAAGTGTATGAACGTTTTTTGTTTGCGATGACCTGACGAAGAAGAAAATATGTTATTGTATCCGCTGGTAGGAAATGTTTAGTATTTTACCAGTGTGGCTTAGACTAGGTATGCATTGCCAAGGTGGCGGCTGGCTTACAAAAGGCCACGCGACAGTCTGGGCACCGTCATTAAGAGCGGCGTTTAGGTATGTGACGACGTATGTGATAGACAAGTTGATGAGTGTGCTCGTATTCCTCACTATCACATCCTCGCCAGAGGCAGGTATAGCCTGGGCAATGTGGCTGCTTTTGATCTGCATACCTTTGTACGTGTTCATGGTGGATGTGATTGGATAATCTGTTTGCAGTTATAAAGCGCCTGGCACACACTTTACCCTGATCTTTGCTTACAAACCACATACACTGATAATTCCTTGCAAGCAGGTTTGATAGTGTGCGATCCTGGTTTTTATTATCGGTGGCTTTTCCGGGGATTGTCTCTGCAGCAGTGCCATTTAATCCAGAGCCAGACGTGTGCACCATTTCTGCTTCTGAGAAATCAACTGTCGATACAGGTGGACCATCATTTTCTCCTGCTGGTGTTTCAGGATTTGCCTCAGGTGAACTAGACGGAGAATACATGTATTTATCCTCCTCACTTCCCTGAGATTCATCGTCATGAAGATCATCTGCCGCATTGGCCATTTCATCACTACTGTCGTTAGCATGATGATGGTGCAGGTGTTGCCTGACTGAGCTCGGGTGCCTATATAGTTTTGAACATCCAGGCTTGGGACATTTGAGAAATTTGTCTGTGTGCATTATTCTGTGGTTTTTCATGGACTGACGATGAGCAAATGCCCTATCACAGCCCTGAAAATCGCATTTCAAAGGGCGTTCACCGGTGTGCTGTCGGATGTGTATAACAAGTGACTCTTTGTTCTTGTATGCCTCGTGATCACACTCCTGCCATTGGCATTTATAGCTAGTTTCCTGCTGCATGCTTTGACGTTTTCTCGCCGTCAGGTGTTCTTTCCCGATGTGAACGGCAAGGTCTTCAACAGTAGTGCAGCGCTCATCACAAACACTACCATCACCGTTGTCCACACGCCACTTACACACGTCATATCCGTGCATCGTGGCAGAAGCAGTAGCTTTGGTCGATCCAGAGCCGGTAGATTCAGCCATTACTCCTTCTACGAATTCACCAATCGCAGTACTGCTTCCAACATCCAACGTGCGAGAGCGATGCTCTTGCTGAGAACCGGTTATGGTAAGATTGTGGGCGACAGTAATAAGCCCCAATAAACTGGCAGGGAATGTTCAACGCGATGGAGAGAATAGACGTGTTGATGGTATTCTCGAAGCAGCAACTGAGAAACATTCCATCACGGGAGAGTCAAGTAGTTTTCCAAAACAATTGAAAACTAACATCGACGTCAGGGTAACTGTACAACTAAATCTCCTCAGGGACGTTCTCAACAATGACAGCTGATGTTGAAATACGCTAGTGATATGCTAGTGATATTGTAATAAAGGTACATGACTGGTGTTAGTAGAAAGAGGTGACTGATCTGGTGATAACTATGGCGCTCTACCAAGGCAGAAATAACGTGGTGAGAAATGTCCACCAGGACCAACGGTTCCCACGAGTTTTGGGTAGTGTCGTAAAATTAGGGGAGAGATTAGGTGGCTCAAGTCTAGTCTACACCCGCTGAAGAACATTTTCTAATTTTCACAGGCTTTTATAAGAGAACTCAGAACCTCATTTATTTATTTATTACAACATCTCAAGACTCGGTGGAAACACCGGCCAATGATAAGAGAGTGGGTGATTGCCAACCACGGCGATAAATAAAAATAAGGGGAGGGAAAAAGAAAGAGTAGCAAAATGAACAGCAACAACAACTCCGTAAAGAAAGATAATAGACACCCTTAGCAAACAACGTTATGTTGTAACGGTATTATCGTAAGGGGGAAAATACCGTGATTTGGGTTCGACCTTTACTGGCTTTAGCAAGATGCACGCTTTTTTTAGTACGCTGTTGCGACAATCACGTACGAGAATAGCTTTGATTTCCCGCGGTACAACAATTTTTGTCACCATATACGCGATACAAGGTGAAATGCGTACGGACTATGCAATATTTGGCCAAAACACGTACCGTTGGTCACAACGATAAATCAGCCCCCATAACGTTTTTACACTGCAGCTTCAACGTTATTTGGGTGATCAAGGTACGAGTACCGTAAAAAATAGCGTTACCATGGTTTGCTAAGGGTGTCTACTGTCAAATAAAAACAGCGAAAAACACAGAGAACCTCATGATTCGCAGGCAAGTGTACCAACCAATCGGCTATACGCGTTGAGTTCAAAACTTGCGCTGGTACCATGGTAACAGGGAGTGTGTTTGGGTACTCACTTACTCGATGTGAGGGTAACAAGGATGCGGTTTATGGGGCCTTTAAACGCCCACTTGTTAAGAGACTTATCCCCTCTCCCCCTGACTCACTTGTGAGGCCTGCATTCGACACTAAAGATACATGTATATGGGCGAAGTGGTGGCCCGCCGATGCGAACGTATTTGCTTGATGTGTTCCTCAACACGTCACGTGAGGCAACCGCCAATGCGGCTAACTCTACTTTATTTCTTTTACATAAAAGAAGAACGGAAGAAGCTGAGGTGCAAATCAGCTGTTAAAGTGTACTCCCGATTTTCAGACAACTGCTGGATCCAAACTGCGGTGGCAAAACATCGTCCCTAATCCCCTTTGTTTTGTTGTCCAGTGTCATTTCAGTTGTCCTCTTCCCCTGATTACTAGTAGGGCTGTGTTTTCTAGTAAAAAAATAAATAAAAAATAACAATCTTGACTAGTTTGAGGGAAAGACACAAACGGAAAAAGTCTGATGAAAACAATGACTGTCATCACCAGGACTCGAACCAGGGACTTTCCCTTGTAGCTAGCGATGCTCTCACTACTAAAATAAATAAAGAAAGAAAAATAAAGCAGGAAGGGGAGAAAATAGCACGACGCTAGGCGCACGCGAGAACCAGATCTGTGTACAACAAGTACTTGATAAGGTAGCTCCAAGGCAAAACCCTCATGTACATCGGTGATGGTATAGCGCAAGAAAGTCAAGCTCTTGGGCAGCGGTGCGACGGTATCACAAAGAATCAAACAAATATCAAAAAACCCAAAAGATATTTGTAAGTGCTAGATTCAAGCCACAAACCGAAAACAGTTGATACTTTACACAATCATGCCTGCGTAAAATTTGCTTATGTCTACTTTTCATACTGTAGACGTGCGTAGACGGGTGCGCAAACGTACAAAACAGCTGCATTTTGAGTGTGAAAAGGAGACGGCGTCGTGCGCCGACTACTCCCGATTCGTACTTGGAAATATTATGTCGAACACCGCCAACTCTCCTGGTCTCCACAAGTCCAGTCTGTGTGCAAGCGTGCGAGTGCGTCCTTAGGTATGCTACAACCCCACTGCCAACACTTGAATGATAACTGCAGAGAATTGTTCTTTAAGTCGTACATTTTGCCTATATTTGACTATTGCGATATAGCTTGGTGCGGGTTGTCTCAGACTTTACTCCACAGACTGGAGGTACATCAACGCTTGCTTCTGAAAATTCTGTTTCGAAAAGACCAAACATTTGCCTCCCTTTGTCTTTATAAACTTGCTTCCACGCACCCTCTTCTTGCCCGACATCAGCAGCATCTTTGTATCCTTGTGCAAAAAATCTTCCTAGCCCAAGTCCCGAAACATATTGCCAAGTACAACTGGTTTGTTACCACTAGACCAACACGCAATGCCTTATCACTGCCCCGAGCTAGTTCCTCTCTGTTTTTGAAATCCCCTTTCTTCTCAGCATACTCCCTTTGGTCTAACCTGCCTACTAGCATTAAGACATGCCAGGATATCAGGAAATTCACAGTCCAGCTTTCCACACTGTCTCATCCGAAGTGATCCCATGTATTATTAATGTGCCTCCCTTTCTTTTTCTCTCCCTATCTCCTTTCCCTCTCTGACAGCATCTTTCTTTTTTTTCCCTTTTTAGCTTGCCGTGGTTGGCTATCACCTGACCTCTCATGTTTATTGGCAGTCTTCGGACGGGCCAGGAGATGTTGAATAAATAAATAAATAAATAAATAAATAACACGGCGCTTCCGTTGATAACTCGCAGAATGGCTAACATGACTTGAGTTGAATTTTAACAAGATACAGTCTGATGTTATTTATGGTATTTAGGAATAGTTGAGGAGCGTGACAGACGAACTGTTTTATCATTTCCTGGAGCTATTATTTGAATGGCACACCTTTCGAAGCTACTTTTTGGGTGTTCATGAAAAACTGGTATTCTGAACTTGATTCCGCTTTATTCAAGAAGAAATAATTGAAAAGAAGTTTCAAAAAACAACAATTAGGTCCAAAAGTCACCCTGTCACGTGCCTTGTGCCTTTTGACTGGCGCCGTTCGCAGTTGAACGACGCAACGACTGCAGCATGTCGTGTCGTAGAATCGTACAAGATTTTACAGCTCACCCCAGCCTTCCCAACAGGCCCTTACCATCCCCCGTACCGTCGGCGCTCCGTCGAATGTGAACTAGGCTTATGATAAGCGCGTAGTGCAGCCTTAGCCGTACACTTTCGCTGATGATCGATCGACGACACCATAATGCATAGCGATCTAAAGGCCGCCTTTGCTAATTGCTTCCTTCGTGCGATATCTTCTTCGTCGCCGAGGAGTGAACCGATTTTTGTTTTCCGCCACACTTCAGCCAGGCGGTATCCTTCTCGGCGCAATGTGTTTTTTCTGTTTTATCTTCGTTGACCTTCAGGTGCCTGTCACGAAGGACAGCGATGATATCTGCTTCGTAGCTCTTCATCCAGGGTCTGGATTGGCTGGTGAAATCAGTGTCATCGGCACAAATCACTTCTGGTGGTAGAGCCATGTCGCGTGTTGGTCTGGGCGGAATCGATGCTCTGATGCTTTGATCTCCCTCAAGGCTGATTCCAAGTAGATCACAAATTCTACAGGAGAGGAAATCTCTTTGGGGGGGGGGGGGGGGGGCTCCGATGGTGGACATGAAGTCAAGTGAAACTTCCTTTCCAAGACTGTAGTGGAATGATGGCAAAGCCCCTGTGACCCAACCCAAGCGGCCACACAACCAAGACGTTTTATTTAGCTTACATTTGTCTACAAGGAAAAAAGAGAACTGAAAAAAAGCCATGATCTCGGAACTACTCGTAGTAGTAGTAGTACTGCTTGACCTAAACCGGAACTAAATCGTACCCGCACGGTACGCAGCGCAGACTGCACGTACAGCAGAACATAACCATGATAACGCGACGCAGCTTGGAAAGCCAGCTAGCTAGCTATGTATGAAACAACGGACCGCAAGCATGACAGCGGGAAATGCAAAGGGCCAGTCGGCAACAGTACACAATGACGATTTATGCTATTGGTTATCATTCATGGCTAGACCTAACACTGTATGCACGTGACATGTCGCCAAGTTATTGTTCTAACCAGAGGAGTAATTGTCACCTTCAGCAGCATGGATCTAAGAGTAAGACTAAGACTGTATTCATCATCACACCTCCACCAGGTGACAAGTCTCTTTACGAGCAAGGACCGGAATACACTCGAAACGCTGTGAAAGGAAAAACCTATAGCATTTAGGAAACAACCTAGAATAATAGAACCACAGAACAAATGAACTACTGCACACCATCAGCTCCACACTCACGGAGCATACCTCCTTGGGGCTCTCAATGTATCTCGATTCCGGAGGCTTCGTCCAACTGGCTGATCATCTTCAGCAATCGGCAGGTCAAAGGCAATGGGCAGTTCGCCATTGCTGCTAGAACTGGCCTCCACCTGGTCGACTTCCGTTGACTCTGACTCAGCCTCGCCTGGATCCATCTTCAACAGATCAACATTCACGATCTTCGTGCCACCGCGACCGTGCGCAACGACGACCGTTGAGGATGCCACCACTGCCTCGACCACCCAACCACGCTCGTAGGGAGGCTGGCGCTTCTGCCGTCGGTCCTGGCGTCGCAACAGTACTGGATCTCCGGGCTGATAGGGACAGGCGACACGAGATCTCGATTCATCGATGGAGTCAGCTTGCGATAACTGGCCGTCTAAATAATCCCACACCCGGGCCGTCTGCATCTTCAGCTTGTCCACCCAAGCGCTCTCAGATAGCTCGCTGCCGGACTTCTCCACCACCAGGCGCTTCGGCTTCCAGCCATACATCGCCTCGGCCGGGCTGATTCGAGTGACACTATGCGGGCGTACACGGTACTTAAATAGCAGCAGATCAAGAGCCGCTTTCCAATCATCCTCTTCCTCCAACACCTTCCGAATCAAAGTGAGGAGCGTACGATTGAACCTCTCTACCGTGCCTTGACTCTGCGGGTGACGAACTGCACCATGCTGCACTCGAACTCCAAACGCCGCAAACAAAGCCGACATGATAGCGTTGACAAACTCGGTGCCGTTGTCGCAGCGCACAATCTCTGGTGGGCCCCACCGGGCACAGATGGACAGAAAGGCATCAGCAACACTTCGTGCATCGTGCCGGGGCAACGGAACGACTTCAGTCCATTTGGTAAATGCGTCCACACACACCAGGACGCAGTGGAACCTGCCATCACGACTGCCGCCGAGCTCCATGGTGTCGATGAACACGGTGTTCCACGGACCAGATGGCATGGCAGACCTCGTAGCTGGAACACTCTCGCCACGCTGCGGACTGGCAACAGCACAGGCCTGACACTTGCCAACAAAGTCCTGGCACTTTGCTGCCATTGAGGGAAAGAAGCACCGGCATTGCAAAAACCGCCAGGTTCCCTCCCAACCGGCGTGTCCAGTCTGAAGATGGGCTGCGCGCAACACTCTCTCCTCCAGAGACTCTGGGACTACTGGAACGACTTCTTCTTCACCAGTCGGCACCTTGAAGCTCCTCATCAGGACACCGTCGGCAACACAGAGTTGATTCTGGATCTTCTTGTAGCCAGCAGCGACAACTTCCTGTTCAGCTGTCTTCGCTGCAATCACCGCTGTGATGGCCGCATCACTTTCCTGTTCGCTGGCTATCTCTTGGAGCGACACAGGGCCAAGAGCAGATGGATCGATGCAGGCACCAGACACGCCGACGTCAAACTCGCCGACGCCTGACTGACCTTTCCAGTACTGGACGAGCTTCTCAGGAACTCTAGTCAGCTCGTCTGCCTTGTTGCTGGCAGATGGAACCCACTCCAGATCAACGCTGAGGTCAGCCGCTTTGATCAAGTCATCGATGATTTGGAGTCGCCGGTGAACCACCACCTTGTTCAGCCCACTGACTTTGATTCGCTTCAAGTGGCCGAAAAGCGAGCTCAGCCAGCCATGAACGGTCTTGGAGTCGGTCAAGACCTTCACCTTGCGCACATTCCACTCAACCGCCAAACTCAGGCCCTTGATGACCGCCTCGAGCTCTGATAGGTTGATGTGGCGAGTGTCGTTCTTCAGTCTCAGCCAGCATTGGTCCTCTACCACTCGGCCGTCGACTTCCAGGGCCACGCCATAGGCGATACTCGAGGCATCACACCAGATCTTCCAGGAGTGTTCCTCGCCGCTTGGAACGCTCCAAGCACCATGAACTGGGTCTTCCTTCAGCACCCGAGCCATGACGTCACGACACAACACCTGCAACTCTTCTGGAACCGGCTCATCCCATGCATCAGTCAGACAGGCCAAACGACGGAGCCAGCTTGACATCGGCCGCAGCCAGCGACACACAGGATAATGCGCCGTCAGGGCGCCACACCAGCGAAAGATGCTACGCTTCGTCAGCACAGCAGGAATATCAATGGATGTCGGGTCACGACGATCCCATCACAGCTGGTCTCCCTCAGCATCAATCTTCAGGCCAAGCACGCACGCCTCCTCAAGCTTCACAGGCGGCTTCGTTGGTAGACCATACCGTTGCAGAGAGGCAGCCAGCTCCTTGGTCTGATGGCGTGGTGTCAGGATGTCATCCACATAGTTGTCAGTTGCCGGAAAGTCCTTCGTAACCCACCGGACAATAGCATCCATGACTTTTGGTGCGATTGAAAGGCCGAACCCCATGCGCTGCATGACAAACTTCTGACCTTTCCAAGCCACCACCTGAAACCGCTGCAAGGCAGGCTGTACACGCACGTTCAGGAAGGCCTTCCGAATATCCAGGATATCCATAGCATCGCCGCACTGGCGCCATTTCCGAAGCTTCTCTTCACATGCTGGTGCATCCAGGCCCGGATGAGACACAATGAGACTGTTCAGCGCGCGATAATCCAGACAGGGGCGGACCGGAGTGGACACTTTGTGCTCTTGACACACTGCCAGCAGAGGCAAAACACCGCCAATCTCGCCGTGCGAGCCTTCGTCATAAGGAACTAGCCATCCTTGATCAATCCAGTTTTGGACCTCGGTGACGAACTTCACCTCCTGATCATCCGATAATCCTTGGCGGGAATACTCGCCGATGCCTGTACCGATAGGTGAACTTGGAGCAGCTCCGTCGCACCATTTCCAAGTGACTTCCCAGAAGCCTTTCTCGGGGTCGAACATCACTTCACAGTCACTCATCTCCAACGTGACCTTGTCTCCATCCTGTCGGACCTGAACGTGGCGTGGCAAGTGCTCTTCATTGCTGATCTTACTCTCGACTGCAGCCACGACTGGCCTCGTTCCGAACACAGCACCAGTTAGCTGGCCGTCACTCTCTGAATACTCCAGAGCAACACCACCGGCCGATGAGATCACATCAAGACCAATCAGCATGTCAGAGCGAACCACGTCCAGAGAATCAACTACCAGAAACTTGGCCTTGATTTTCGGCAGGTACACATTGTTGTCATCACGGGAGACAGTCAGCTCCACAGTGCCAGTGATATCGAGTGAGTTGCCGTTAATAGCCGTGATCATGTCCTCACCCGACGGCTTGCAGACAGGCACAGACAGTGTACGCACCGCAGCAGAAGACACTAGGGAGCGACTCGAGCAAGAGTCAATGGCTGCCTTCAGCCTGGTCTGCTCTCCATTGACCGACACGAAGACTTTCGGCAGGCCACCACGACGCCTGGCAACGAGGGCAAGACATGCATCATCTTCGCACTCTGCAGCAGCGACATCTGGTGATACTGCAAATGCATTGGCACCTGCACCAGGAGTCCTGCCACTCACTTGTCCTTCGGATTTGGCCTCAGGACAGTGCCTCTTGATGTGACCAAATCGCTTACATCTGAAACACTGCACCTTCTTCTTCTTGGGGCAGTCCCTCCTCAGGTGGCCAGTTTCTCCGCACAGGTAGCATACTCTGCTGTCTCCTGGCTCAGGTCCTACGGCAGACGCGCTGACACCAGGCTCATCCGCCACTGGAAGGAGAGCACGTGCTTGCTTCGTCAGCTGTGTCATCGTGGGATCCCCACTAGCCGCCGCACTGAGGCGCAGCTGATTTGCAAATTGACGAGGCAGACCTGACAAGAACTGCTCGACGAGCACCGGGTCTTTTCCATCTGCTGCTTCCTTGTGGCCACTACGCGTCAACAAAAGGCGCAAGTCAGATGCATAAACATCAACAGTTTCATCTTCCCGCTTCCGACGTCGCACAAACTGGGAGTACGCCTCCCTCGACGAGCAGGCGAACGACTCCTCAAGCCGTGCCTTCACCTTATCCTCGTCCTCCTGATCCGCAGTAGCCATTTGTCTCCACACCGTAAAGGCATCGCCAGATAGATACAGAGGCACATGCGCCATTCGCTCCTTGCCTGTGCTCCATTTCTGAATTTTTCCCACGACCTGGAACTTCTGCCAGAACTCTTCCAAGTCCTCCTGGCCACTAAATGCGCGCAACGCGCCTTCTGCTTTCGCCATCCTTAGTTCCTCCCCGCAGTCCCGGGTTTCGGCACCAGAAACTGTAGTGGAATGATGGCAAAGCCCCTGTGACCCAACCCAAGCGGCCACACAACCAAGACGTTTTATTTAGCTTACATTTGTCTACAAGGAAAAAAGAGAACTGAAAAAAAGCCATGATCTCGGAACTACTCGTAGTAGTAGTAGTACTGCTTGACCTAAACCGGAACTAAATCGTACCCGCACGGTACGCAGCGCAGACTGCACGTACAGCAGAACATAACCATGATAACGCGACGCAGCTTGGAAAGCCAGCTAGCTATAGTCCGTTTCAAAAAGATTTGCAATCCTGGCGATCGCCCGCGGAGTTTGGCGTCTTACCGTATGAGCACTCGAGCGCTGCCTGGAAAAACTCACTGTGAACTCGAAGAAATATTCCGCGCGAAAGCAGGAAAAATGACAACTCACTTACGTTGATACAGTCATGTACGTCTGGTTTACAACAAACGAGTTCTTCCTCGTATCGATAATGGAGTCAGAGCTCTAGAGAGGACATGTCGAAACGAAAATGTTGTCAATGTTGACGAGCGGCATGGGTCCGAATTCGTTTTGTGACCAAAATAGTTTCTTTGAGCTGCGATGCAATTTACTCACCGTGTGACGAAAACGACATCGACACGGACTCATTCCCAAGGCCATGACTTGGCAAAGCTATCCGTGTGACTTCGACGACATTTTCAGAAACACACACGCTTGTGAACGCTGATAGAAGACGGCGTTGACTGCTAAATTCAAATAAATTGGCCGGATCTTGAAATACTAAAATAAATCTCAAAAAGCTACAGCGCGATGACTTCCAGTATATTCACTCACACCATTGCAGTGTTGTGGGTGTGTTCACATGGCGTGAGCCAGTCAAGTGTCAGTCAGTTCGGCAGGAAGTGCGAGCTCCAACAACAAGTCGTTTGGTGCAGCCATCTTCTTTGTCTTGTACCAGCATCACCATTTGCAAAACAATGAAAAAAAAGTTTGACTTAGGATAGGTTGGGATTTGAACTCACAACTTCATGGTCAGCAGACAGCATTCATAACCACAAGGCCAAAAAGGAAAGGATAAATCGTGGGTTTTGGTTGAAAAATCGATACTGGCTTCCTGGGTAAATTGTAAACCATGGGAAAAGGCCGGAAACCTGGCCGAAATTCTAACTCCTTAACGGTTGGTCCAATTGTTCCGAAACCTTCACAGAACAATTTGCCGTGTCCTAACAAGCCATTCTATGTATTTTATTGTCCAAATTTCCCTTATCTTCATACTTTTTAAGACCCAAACCTGATTGTAAATCTTTTTGAAACAGACTGTAGCTATGTATGAAACAACGGACCGCAAGCATGACAGCGGGAAATGCAAAGGGCCAGTCGGCAACAGTACACAATGACGATTTATGCTATTGGTTATCATTCATGGCTAGACCTAACACTGTATGCACGTGACATGTCGCCAAGTTATTGTTCTAACCAGAGGAGTAATTGTCACCTTCAGCAGCATGGATCTAAGAGTAAGACTAAGACTGTATTCATCATCAAGACGGACAGATATGGTCGTGTTTGACAGCAGTATTCGTACCAGTCGGATGTCATCCTCCGTCACAATTGCTCTCATGGTACTTAGCAGCATCTCCCTTGAAACGGTGTCGAATGCCTTCCACATATTATCTATTCCTTGAATCTCTATAACGCTCTGGTACTTCTGGGTAATTGCAGCCATCCACTACTGCTGCTCTGCTGGTGGTGTCGGATACTGCTGCTCTGGTGGTGGTGCAGGGTACTGCTGCTCTGTTGGTGGTGCTGGGCACCGCTGCTCTGGTGTTGGTGCCGGGTACGGCTCAGCGCTCTGGTGGTGGTGCCGGGCACTGCTGCTCTGGTGGTGGTGCTGGGCACTGCTCAGCGCTCTTCTGGTGGTGCTGGGCAACGCTGCTCTGGTGGTGGTGCAGGGTACTGCTCAGCGATCTGCTGGTGGTGCGGGGTACTGCTTCTCTGCTGGTGGTGCCCAGTACTGCTGCTCTGGTGGTTGTGCCGGGTACTGCTGCTCTGGTGTCGGTGCCGGGTACTGCTGCTCTGGTGGTGGTGCTGGGCACTGCTCAGCGCTCTTCTGGTGGTGCCAGGCACCGCTGCTCTGGTGGTGGTGCAGGGTACTGCTCAGAGCTCTGCTGGTGGTGCGGGATACTGCTGCTCTGCTGGTGGTGCCAGGTACTGCTGCTCTGGTGGTTGTGCCAGGTACTGCTCAGCGCTCTGCTGGTGGTATGGGGTACTGCTGCTCTGGTGGTGGTGCTGGGTACTGCTGCTCTGGTGGTGTCCCTGGGTCCTGCTGCTGCTGTAGGCCTGGCCGTGATGGGTGCTGCTACTGCGGTCTGGGGTTCCACATGCTGTAAGGGTGTCTGTATTGTTGAATGCTGCTTCTGTGGTGGTGAGTATGATGGGTGTTGCTGCTGCGATTGCCATCCTGAATCCTCCTGCTGCTGTGACTGCCATCATGGGTCCTGCTGCTGCTGCTGCTGCTGAGGTGGTAACGGCCCTGGGTATTGCTGCTGCAGAGGTGGCCGTGGTGGGTGCTGCTGCTGTCGTCCATGGTTCTGCTGCTGCTGCTTCTGCTGCTGAGGTGGTAACGGCCCTGGGTATTGCTGATGCTGCAGAGGTGGCCGTGGTGGGTGCTGCTGCTGTCGTCCATGGTTCTGCTGCTGCTGCTTCTGCTGCTGAGGTGGTAACGGCCCTGGGTATTGCTGATGCTGCAGAGGTGGCCGTGGTGGGTGCTGCTGCTGTCGTCCATGGTTCTGCTGCTGCTGCTGCTGCTGAGGTGGTGGCGGTGCTGGGCGATGCTGCAGTGGTGTTTACGATGCCGATTCTGTGGTGCTAGCGAGGATGCAGTGGTGCTAGCAAGGATGCAGTGGTGCTAGCGAGGATGCAGTGGTGCTAGCGAGGATGCAGAGGTGCTAGCGAGGATGCAGTGGTGCTAGCAAGGATGCAGCATTGTCTTCAGAAGCACCTCTGATGCATGTTTGCTCTGTGGCGTTGACAGTATTTCGCCACTGATGATACTACGGCGGTAGCGGGTGCTGTACGTGATAAAAGCAGTTAGGTGTTCGATGCCCTCTTGGTAGTGTTGAGTTCGAAACAGGACGACTGACAACGGGAACAAGTTAGTGGGAACGACATTTATTATAGACGACGAGACAAGAGACCAAGACGAACGAAACGACTACATGATGATTATTGACGAGTGAGAAAAGAGAGAGAGAGATCAAGTCTGAACGGCAAGATAAAGGGCCTGGGTAGCTATGGCAAATATGGGCGCGCAAGTAGCTACCCAGGCCAACGGAACAAAAGGAGACAAAAGGTGAGTACGTAAGTGCATGCAGGTCAGCTAGAAAAGGTACGGGAGGTGGTACCTAACATACCACCCCTCCATGAAAAAAAATCCCGCGTCCTCGCGGAGAAAAAAAAAGAGAGAACAAGATTTTAAAAAAATGACTGAAGGAGAAAACACACGCACACACACACACCGCACGGGCCTCACAAAAGTGTGTACTAAAAATTGCACTACAGTCTACAGATCATTACAACCGTCAACGTTCCTGTACTACTCATACTATAGTGTATACATTGCCAATAACAACGGGCCCAAACGCCCCTTCAAAACATGGCACAACAAATAACTATTGGAGTTCGACGAGGGACTTGAATTGTATTCTGAGGACTAGTATTTTGCACGGCTAATAGAGCCTAGTTACACTTTAATATAGGACATAAATAAGAGAGCGTGGCTCACCATGATCGGACCCCTAATATTAATGAAGGACACCCGCGCGCACACACACACTACAAAAAAAATTCACGAAAAAAAAATTTGACGAAGAAGGAACGCATACAAAAAAAGAAAGAAAGAAAGGTAGCTGACCTGCATGGTTAGAACGAGACGAGGTTGACATAGACGAGACGAGGTTGGCGTAGGAGAGGCGAGGTTGATAGAGACGAGACGAGGTTGGCGTAGGAGAGACGAGACTGACATGGACGAGACGAGGTTGACATAGACGAGACGAATGGCGGTTGAGGACGGCTGGGCATGGGATGATCTCAGGGTCGTGGGTCGATCAATAATCGGGCGCCAATGTTGAGTTCGAAACAGGACGACTGACAACGGGAACAAGTTAGTGGGAACGACATTTATTATAGACGACGAGACAAGAGACCAAGACGAACGAAACGACTACATGATGATTATTGACGAGTGAGAAAAGAGAGAGAGAGATCAAGTCTGAACGGCAAGATAAAGGGCCTGGGTAGCTATGGCAAATATGGGCGCGCAAGTAGCTACCCAGGCCAACGGAACAAAAGGAGACAAAAGGTGAGTACGTAAGTGCATGCAGGCCAGCTAGAAAAGGTACGGGAGGAGGTACCTAACAGTAGCTAATAAAGGAGAAATCGGTTTGAAACCGTTTTCATTACTTTCCTGTGACATGTGGAGTCGGCTCGAGTAGTTTGCTTCCTTCTGGGCTCGTCCAGCCCGCAAATCCTTCATCCAGCTGGTTTCTTGCGCTGCGAATCGGCCATTATAGTCTTTGGCCCGTGCTGGGCACATTTGAGCGTGCGGGTCTTGGGCCCTGTTTGAGCTGGCTTGCTGTGCTGTGCACACTTTGCGGTTTGGCCCTGTACTGCCTGGTTGGTGGCATACTATGCAGTGGCGCCCTGGATGCATACTTGGTATGGGACGAGTCGAGTTGACACTACTCACTAGACGCACTGTTTACACCTAAGCCAAGGCTTAGTCCTTGCATGCAGTGCGCAGTGTGCTCATGCTGTGTGTATGGGATGTCGCGGTCACGCGCTGCGAGTGGTCGACCGTGCTGCGCTTGCAGCAGAGCGTCTGGGACTTGCAAGTCATGTTCGTGTGCGGCGGATGGACGCTGCTGCAGCAACTGGTACCCTGGCAGAGGTAATAAATGTACGAATTTTGGCAACGTGAATCTGCTGACCACAGTTGTGGGAATGGGTGCGGACGAATCGTGGTGTGACGCTCCACCTTTTCGACCTCCTGGCTGGGTGCCCCATGTTTCCCGGGATGTGTTGGGCTCTGTTCCTCCTCCATCTGGCTAAATTATTGCAAGTGTAGAGAATGAGTCCAATACAAATGAACAGACTGTCCCGAAGAATTTTTATGTTGTAGCGTTGTTCTCTTGTAATAGACCATTTGACAAAATAAAGTAGGGGGCGTAAGGGGGCAAGGCATGGTCTAGGGGGGCCCCATCGTGCATGAGATCGCGCGTGGACCGTGCCCACTGCACAGAGCAGCGTGCAAGTACAGTGCGTACGTGGTGTACTGCACGGTGCCGGTGGCCGTGGGTACGGTGTTTCTTGTTTTGGTTTTGAAATAATTTGGTTGTAGTTCAGTCGGTAGTTTTCCTTCGCCTCACGATGCCATCGCACGACCACTGGGCTGTGTTTGGCTGCTCAAAATTGTATTGTATTGTATTGTATTGTATTTAAAAGGATTCTCCAAAAGCAAATGGATGCTTATCACGGAAGTCTCCCACATAAATATCGCAAGAAAAATGGGGAAATGGGGGAGAGGAGAGTGGAAGATGAAGCATGGGAAGAAGCGAAACGAGTACCTAAATATCGAGGTATAAAAGCAGGAAAGAAATCGACGAGGGAAGAAATCACCTCAGCAGATAATAGCGGGACATTTAGATGAAAAAAACCCAGCAAGGATTAATTTCAAGGAAAAAAAAATTCTCAAACGGAAAAGTTCGGAATTCCAGTCAGAGAATATCTATGCTGTGAGTAATGAGCCTTTAGAGCGATGCGAAAATTGACAGAGGACTGAACGCAGCGGATGTGTTCTGGAAGTTTGTTCCATTCCACAGATAAACTGAAGAGAGGGGATTTAAGGAAATGGGCGCCAGAACGAGGTAAAACTATAGAGGACGGGTGACGACAACTAAGGGATACATTGAATTTGAAACGAATTAGCAAAGACGGAAACTGGTAAAGACATGATGAAAATACAGCAAGGACAGAATCTGACGACGCCACTTCAGCGATGACCCTGCTTGTCATGAGCAATGCTCTAACCACTGAATTTGAATTTGAAGTTCTCCCATCCTTTCCAAATTTAATCACTTTCTTTCACCTCTGGTAGTTTCCAGAAACTGACCGTGGTTGGTCCCCTGGGGGAGGGAAAAGACCCAAGTGCCATCAGTATGTGTGGCACGTGTTGTGAGCTGCCTTTGGAGTGAAAAACTTGTCAGCGCCTTCTAGGTTCAGCCTGGTCCCATAGCTCAGTGGTTAGAGCATTGCTCATGACAAGCAGGGTCCCAGGTTCGAGTCCTGGTGGGTCTGGCGTTTTTTTCTCTTTTCAGGCAGTTCACTTCCCCGACTGATCCTTTGAATTTGAAGTTCTCCCATCCTTTCCAAATTTAATCACTTTCTTTCACCTCTGGTAGTTTCCAGAAACTGACCGTGGTTGGTCCCCTGGGGGAGGGAAAAAGACCCAAATGCCATCAGTATGTGTGGCACGTGTTGTGAGCTGCCTTTGGAGTGAAAAACTTGTCAGCGCCTTCTAGGTTCAGCCTGGTCCCATAGCTCAGTGGTTAGAGCATTGCTCATGACAAGCAGGGTCCCAGGTTCGAGTCCTGGTGGGTCTGGCGTTTTTTTCTCTTTTCAGGCAGTTCACTTCCCCGACTGATCCTTTGAATTTGAAGTTCTCCCATCCTTTCCAAATTTAATCACTTTCTTTCACCTCTGGTAGTTTCCAGAAACTGACCGTGGTTGGTCCCCTGGGGGAGGGAAAAAGACCCAAATGCCATCAGTATGTGTGGCACGTGTTGTGAGCTGCCTTTGGAGTGAACAACTTG
Organism: Sycon ciliatum; assembly: GCF_964019385.1. Classification (NCBI taxonomy): domain Eukaryota; kingdom Metazoa; phylum Porifera; class Calcarea; order Leucosolenida; family Sycettidae; genus Sycon; species Sycon ciliatum. Next base: position 1,131,883 of record NC_088648.1, on the reverse strand, counting down.
TCAGCGCCTTCTAGGTTCAGCCTGGTCCCATAGCTCAGTGGTTAGAGCATTGCTCATGACAAGCAGGGTCCCAGGTTCGAGTCCTGGTGGGTCTGGCGTTTTTTTCTCTTTTCAGGCAGTTCACTTCCCCGACTGATCCTTTGAATTTGAAGTTCTCCCATCCTTTCCAAAATTAATATTATTATTAAATTTTTGATAGGGCAATCCCCACAGGCCTAAGGCCTTTTGACAGTATTGATCTCTTGATATGATGTGAAGGCCATCATTTAGTTTAAATTTACATATTGATATAGGGCATTCCATTGATTGGTGACAGAAAAAAAACAAAAGAAATTATAGCAATAAAACTGCTTTATGGCAGTTTTCTAAAAAAAGTTATTGTGTTCTAGTCAATGAACCCCGTCTAAAAAGTAAGAAATTAACGAAATGTGATAGCCGAAAATTAAAATTTCACACAAAACCTCACAATAATCACACACAGAATGAAAAGCTACATGTAGAAGACCTTTTCCCCTCGTGATCTTCTTTCCTATGCATGCATGACATGCATGTTGCCAATTGTTGGTGCAGTACAAGTTTAGTGTTGAAAGCAGCATTTCAAGTGTTGTGATTATTGTGAGGTATCTGCATTCACAGAAGCGATAACCAGGCAGCTGTGTACATTATCCAGGTGGGCAGCAGAAGGGAGCATTTGCAAAGGGAGGCCATGCGAATCCTCCAGGTGTGCATGAAGCACGGAATCCGCCTGATTGCCGAATGGGTTCCCAGAGAACAAAATGAACTGGCGGACTACTATTCGAAAATAGTTGACACAGATGATTGGCGGCTAAACCCGGCTGTTTTTGAACAAATCGAGCGTTAGTGGGGTCCCCATACGCTAGATTGCTTTGCGAGTCTGAGGACGAAACAGTTAAAGCGTTTCTGTTCAAGGTGGTGGAATCCGGGATGTTATGCGATCGATGCCTTTACGGCTGATTGGTCAATGGAAACGGTGTGGCTTACACCTCCGTTCCACCTAATACCCGGGGTTTTGAGTACAGTTGTATGTTAAAAATGTGCTGCGGCCATGGCACACTGGTCGTGCCTAAGTGGGTGGCAGCGGATTGGTGGCCAAAATTACATGGGAGGCAAAGCTGGAAACCATTTGTAAAAGGAGTTTTGGTGCTACCCCATGATGAAAACACATTTCTGGAAGGTACCTGCCCTTACAACTTGCTGGGGGGCAAGCAATATTATTCAGAAATGCTGGCTTTATTAAAGAGTGTGCATGAAGAATAACTGTTGCTGATTTGCGTACTGACACGATTGCTGTGGTTTTGTGGCGCGAGCACATGTGAGTGCACGGTGCACGAGGCATTGTCCTATGTTGGTGTTCAGGGAACACCATTGCCTGCAGGGCAGGAGGCAGATGCTGCTGACAATGTCATAATCCGCAGGGCGGATGGATGCTGCTGCTGGTGATGCCGATGACGATGTTGTAGCCCGCAGGGCTGGCAGACGCTGCTGCTGATGCCGTTGTATAATGCTCTTCAAGTGATGTTGAAAGCTGCTGCAGATGCTGAAGCCGACGCTAATGCTGATGACTCTGTTGACAGGCGCCTCACGTTATGATCTTGTGTTCATGCCTAGAGCTGAGGGCGGTTCAAGTGGAGCCAACCCAGGAGCTCGTGAACCAATCCAGGAAGATTCCAGAAGTCATGTTGGCGAGTAGGTGCTGCTCTTGCTGTTGCTGCTGTCCCCGCAGAGGCTGTTTAATTGTTGTTGCTGTGTGCGTGTGTATGTGGGTGTGCATGTGACTGAGGTGTGTTAGGGGTGGGGGCACGTATGGTGTGGCTGCACACAGAAGTGAGAAAGAGAGTAAAAAAGAATGTGTAGGTACTGGAACGAATCGAGCAAAAGCGGATGGGCTCGTGCGAGAAATTGAGAGTTTGAATGCATGCTTTCAGAGCGTGATGAAGGCAAGTTACGTAATGAAGGCAGCGCGCCACGCATGCACGCATAATCACAGTTGCATACTCTTGGGTTATGGACTCATGGTAGTAGTACTCAGTAGTTTGAAAAGGAGTCGCGAGCGCCTTGACATACACGTTCACATAGTTCAAGGCCTCGGTCATCTCCTTCTCTCGGATGGTCCGCTCCGGGCTGTCATCTGGCCCTGCTTCGTCTTGTGGTACGCTGCCCCAAGCTGCATGAGCTTCTCAGTTCGAGATTATCAGCGAAATACAATGTACATTGTAGTTGCGCGGCATCTCGAACTAACAACAGCAGGCAACAGGACTGTCCGGAAATTATACTGAAAGCAAAGCCCTGGCAGATGAAATCTCAAATACTACAAACTGACAAGGAAGCGGTCTACTACCGACACAGTGCAAGCCTCAAGAAGAATTCTAAGAAACATCTACCCGGCCGTGTGAAGAACCGAGCGAAACGCAAGGAAAAGGCGAAAAGTTGCTTTCTGTTTGTTTGTTTGTTTGTTTGTTTGTTTATTCACGGATTCTTCAGAGGTAAATGGATACCTATCATGGGAGTCTCACCAAACCAATAAAATAATGAAAATAAAATTATGTATGGAGCGCAAAAAAACTCAAAATCTGAGTTTTTTTTAGTCAAATGAGAGGAAGAACAATAGATTGAGAACCAGGGGTGCTAATAGAACACTGGAAAGGCACTAAAAAAAATAACTGCAGTAGCGGATTTAGACTATATTGTTCAACACGTGAAACTAGGTATGCCGGAAACTGAGAAGCGGTAAACTTCATACAGCTTCCTTACCAGGCGATTAAATAGCGTGGGACTATCGAGTGAACGTATATCAGCAGGATGCTTATTCCAAGCAACAGCGATAAGGAAAAGGAAGGATTTAGCGAAGTAATTGCCAGTTGGTGGAAGGAAAAGAGACTTGGGGTGTCGGGAGGATGATGAAAATCGAAATTTGAAATCAAAGAGAACAGAAGGAAAGGTGTAGACAATGTGGTGAAAATAGCATAATGAAAGGATCTGTAATAGCCATTTTATAGCTTCCCAGGCTGCACGCTGGTTAAGATTTTCTTTTGGAGTCATCCAATCTGGCTTCCTCCCTAATTTAGCGGCAAGATATCCTCTGGCTGCAGATGCTTGGAGCCTACTCATAGTATCCTGGTCTTGGACCGTCAGAGAGGAAAACCAGACGGGGATAGAGTACTCTAGGGTAGGGCGAACGTATGACTTATACAAGATAGAAATGATCGATGGAGGAAAGAAAAGAGCCATACGACTAAGCAAGAACACTCTGCTACGAAATTTAGAGATAATGGAACGAATGTGCTCACGGAAATCTAGGGAGGGGGTTAATATGACTCCAAGATTCTACAGGGGTACCCGGTTTGCTGAAAGGAAACGCAGTACGTTTTGCGGTTCGCACACGTTTCCTTGACGACATAAGCAGAAAAGTTGCGTTTACGCAGTTTTGTACCTAGTGTGGTTGCAGCCTAAAGTCCGCTGCAAACGCCCACCCCATCTTTTGCAAGATCTGCTGGCCTATACGCACTGCCCCATGCACTTTCACTCCTGCTGGCTGCTGCACGAAAGTGCATCTCACACCGTAGCGCGAGGAGTGCTTTGCTACGGTAAAGTATGTCCATTTTCCGGTTTCAAAAGGGTTTTGGGCACTAGTTACGAGCTAGCTCCTAGTGATTTTATGATATTGGCTGTTTTATTTTGCAAATCCAAACAGCAATTACTTAGGAATAACAAGGTAGCGAAGAAAAGGCTATTACAGGAACCTTAGTACACTTCTGACGGTGTTTCAAGCTAGGCCTTGACAGGTTATGCTAATATTTTCGTGAAATTATGCTTTTCGCATTGCTGAAAATATTGCAGAATTATGCTAGTTTTTATGCTAAAAGTTATCATATTATGCCGCATTATGCTCACATATGCTGCTAATGTATAATGGTTCTGTAGGAAGTAGTGTCAAGTAAAGTCGGCGGAATAGCGCGAGCTCCGGTGTGGGGAGCAAACCTTTCTTACAAATCATCGCCGAAGTCGCAACCACTACTTCGTACTGTTGTGCCCAGCGCGGGCTTGCGACTAGTTGGTTTGGAGGTGACAGCGTTGCGAATGACCGAGGGTCCTCGACGTCTGTCTTACCGTCCAGGAGCGACACTGACTCACGCTGTTATCTGGTGTTCACGAGGTGTTTGTCGCGCTGGAAGCGGAGCGTCTCTGTAAGTTTGTATCCCTGGTGATGTTTGTGCCTGGAGAGCACTATATAAGTGGTGCTCTTCAGGCACAATCTTCCTCAGCCTACTCAAGCTCAACTGATGAGGGGTGAGTTCCCCGAAACACTGTGTATTGAGCAGGGAGTGGTGCTTTCTTGCAGATTTGCCGAGTCGAAGGTTCGATGGACTTCTCGTGTGCTCTGGATGGCAGTCGTGAGTCAGTCAAGTGTCAAGTAAAGTCGGCGGAATAGCGCGAGCTCCGGTGTGGGGAGCAAACCTTTCTTATAATTATATCATAATAAATGCAATGTAGCTCATGGGTATTGGAAATATGTCTATAATTATGAATATTGCAGCCTGAGTGATACTAATAGTGCTATTTCCTGAGTTTGATTGTTTCAGGATCTGTTGGAATATCACAATGCACAGATCCTCATGCATACATGTAGATCTGGCCATGCGGGCCCGGTGGTCTGTCATGGGCAATGGCTTGCAGGCTCTGCAGAGCGTCTAGGCTCCTGAGCAATCCAGCATTGGCTTGGAGCAGATCTCCCACCGTAATAACTACAGCGGAGAACCACGTAGTGGAAAGCTACACAAGATGGGCAACCCATTTTCACATGTACAGACGATTTGCCAAAACTTTCCGAACATTCAAGGAGAAGACATTACCTGCATGACACATTGGCAGAACGAACAAGGCAGACTGGAACATTCCAAGATTCTGTAGCCGTTGCGTTTCAGGTGTTGGGTGGCAGCTCCGCTACTGAGGCCGTAGTACAAGTCGTCGAGCTCGGTTAGCCGCCGCAAACTTGTCAGCGCAACCTCGGCCACGCGCTCGCATTAGCTCCATGCCCGCGTTGACAGAGCTCCGGGTGACCAAACAAGCCGAACAGCTGCAAGCCGCGACTCCACAATGACACTGGCCGTCCGCGTGCTCTAACACTACGCTTCATTCCCTCTTTAGCCGTTTCACTGCTCTTCAAGCCCTGCAGGTAACATGGCCCCTTGAAGGGTACAGACGTCTATGACGTAGAAAAACAGGTCTCGACACAAGGAGTTCCTCTTGACGGCCGACATGGGGCCCCGCACATTGAAAGTTCCAACAGCAAATTTTTCTTTTCCTCCGTAAAGCGTTCGTTCATCAGCTCGTACCATTGATTCCCGTCGCATCGTCCCGTCACTAATGTCCAATGAAAACTGCTCCCCAGTTGTCGTTGTAGTTGTTGTTGTTGTTGTTGTTGTTGTTGTTGTTGTTGTTGTTGTTGTTGTTGTTGTATATTTTACTTCGCAGATTCTAACGGGCAAGTTGCCCAATAACAAGAAAGCGAAGGCAAAGAAAATAATAATACTAATAAAAGAAATAACCGGGGGCAGCAGAAAATGAATTAAGAACTCAGATGGTGAGCCAAGGAACACATTGCCATGTTACATGTTACATGTTACAAATAATCGCTTTTAAAAGTAAAAAGAAAAAAAGCGGGTGGTACAGCAGACTTCCTATTCTGAATTCCCCGAACGAAGCAGAGACATTATCTGGGTACATGTCACTATTACACAGTAGCAAGAGAGCTACCACGGTCGACATCAGTGGACGTGGACTACGAGTGGATGCGACATACGAGTGGATGCGACAGCAACAGTGACTGGAATAATGGGTGATACGTTTCATGGAGCGAGCGTATGTGGGATGACTGACATATTGCACACACTGCGTTGGGGGATGGTGCGGATGTCGCTGGGTAGTGCGTTCCACAGCTTGGGAGCGGCAACAGAGAACCTAGCCTGACCCGCGCGGCTCGCGGCGGGTGGTACGTGCGCTCCCATGTCCTTCTGCAAGCGGGTACGCCGATCTGGTGTTCTTGAAATCAGTCCACAGAGCCGGTTCCCCGCAATGCCGTGGATGCATCGCCAGGTGAGCAATAGCGCCTTTTGCTTGTGCAGCTCTGAGATTCGGTAGAGTTTTATTATTATTATTATATATTTTGAGGATTTCCCAAAGACGTAGTCTAAATTGAAGGGAGTTCCATATCTGCCATTATTAGTTCCACCCGTTAGAGCAGAGGTTGAGCAGAGTCGTATGGCCGAGCGCCAAAAACTGCGCGAACCGCTTTGTTCTCCAGCGTCTGGAGATCTGTTGCTTGCTGGGCAGTTAGACAGAACACGAAACAACTTGATGCGTAGGTCAGATCCGGCATCACCACGGACTTCAAGTAGGTGACTCCGGCCGCCAGGCTCAAGCATCTCCGAGTCCGCCAGAGGGCACCTACTTTGCGGGACACCTTTGCTGTAATGGCTTTCAGGTGTTGCTGAAAGTTCAGCCCCTCGTCAATGATGACGCCAAGGTAATTCGCGCTGGTGACTGTCGGCAGAGCTTGGCTGCGACAGAGGTCTGTGACCCGGGGTCCAGCGTCTCTACGAGGGAAGACTGTGAGAACTTGACTCTTCTTCTCATTCAGAATCAGTCCTCGCTCTTCCAGCCATGCGGCCAAGGAGGAGACTGCGGTGGAGAGCGTACTGGCAACAGCATGAGTCGTGTCAGCGCTACAATATACTGCGACGTCATCGGCGAACTGGATCGTGGCTGCGGATTGGGCTACTTGAGGAACATCTCTTGTGCACACGTTAAAGAGCAACGGCCCGAGCACCGATCCCTGGGGCACACCGCAGCTGCAAGAGGTGATTGGTGCTGCTGCTGGCCCCAAAACAAACTCGCTGTGTCCGCTCACTGAGGTAGCTGATGAGCCAGCGAAGGGGTCTGCCTGTCACTGACTCCTAGAGCAAACAGGTCCTGAATGAGACGCTCATGACTGACTTTGTCAAAATTTAATTTTAATGCCTTGGAGAGATCAAGAAAGCACACTCCCAATACCTGGCGTCGATCGCGGGCCTCCAGGAGCGTGTCCGTCAGGACAACCAATGCATCTTCTGTTGAGTAGCCATGCCGGTACGCAAACTGCGTGTCAGGCAGCGCATGAACACGGGAAAGCTGACCTTGTAACTGGTTTTGTACAATGCGTTCGAGGATTTTCGAAATAATGGGTAGTAGAGATACTGGTCTATAATTACCAGGTGAAGCAGGATCTCCGGATTTGAAGAGGGGGCGAACCTCTGCTAGCTTGAAGGCCCGAGGAACGATACCCGATTTCAGGGACATGTTGAAAAGTTGGGTGAGGCTTGGTGCGATGATGTCGGCAGTGGCGAGCAGCAACGATCCTGGGACCCCGTCACTACCGGTTGCTTTTCTGGCGTCGACTTTACGGAGCAGTTCGTAAACGGTTGCGCGAGGAGACTAGAGACATTCCTCCGTGAGCGAGGAAGAAGAGCGGAGTTACCCAACTCAACCAAAGCCTACAAGCAAAGCCGATTAGGCGAAAAAGCCGCGCAGATTTGGGAAATGCTTACTCCTCATCAAACCCTGCCTTTCTTTGTACATACCGGTACTAGTAGCAGGACAAAGGTGAGAAGTATAAACTAAAAGGCGCACACAAATTCTTCACTTCAAGGTCAGATCGCAAAACGTGCCACACATACTGATGGGACATGGGTCAATTTCACACCAAGGTGAATCTGTTACCATGGTTACTATCCTTTTATGGAATTGAGATGCTTGGGACCTCTAGCTCTTGTCCCAGAAACAATTTCCTTTACAAAATATGAAAAAATTGTTTGTATTAAAACACAAAATACGACAAAGTCGTCTTTACACACTGAAGGTTTAGTCCAAACATACAACTGAGGTATTACGACAAACAAACGAACACATGACGGAACAGGATTGCGACAACAAGAAACGAAATCCAACATGAAGACTTTCTGCAGCAGAGGACACTCCGCTATATATTGCGAAGAGGACCTTATGGGCATCTCATTCTAGTGATAGAATCCAGGATGATTATCTGAAAAATAAAATCTAAAAATAGTAGGATATGCATGACACTTGAGGAACATACGGAATGAGATCAAGTAGGACAGCTTTAGGTGTACTTATTTAATTTATAAGCCTCCGCCCTTCACTCTTGCCTACAATCTTGATGAGCATTCTGCACATCAGTCTCCTCACAGCCATGACCAAAAATCCTCCTATGGTGTTCAAGGCCAGACGTTTTGGAAAAGAGTGCTGAACAACCAGCCTTATTACACTTATAAAAGGACAGTTCCTCTTCAGAGTGGGTGTGCATGTGATTCCAGAGGTCTGCAAAAGTAGGACGGACTTGAAAGCATGCGTGGATAGGACAGGGCTTGGATATTGGACCAGTGAGTACATTCTTTCCAGCGGCAAGTGATTCCAGGCAGATGAAATCCCTTCAGGTGCTCGTTCATGATGTGACCCGATAAGTGCTGTTCAGTCCGGAAGTGCTTGGCACACACAATATCGTTATCATCGTTAACAAGCCATTTACACTCGTATTATATTCTGCTTGGGTTTGGTACTAAATGATATGCGATTGGATGTCTCGACGTCATGGAGGCAGCACTGGTGTCCATTGGTTCAGTTACCGGTGGTTCCACTATTGCTGGTCTACCGAAACGAACAGCACTGCGTCCAAGATTCGGAGAACTTGGAAGACGCTCTGGCGAGAGATCACGCAACGGATGAATGGGATTCGATTACGAGACTGAGCTTTCGAATGATGGTCCCGATGGACTCCCCTTGCGCGCCGACCGTAGATAAGGCATTTGTGGAGCACCTTTAAGACAGTGTAAAGAGAACAGGAGCACACATAAAACAGTGGTTGTATAAGAGATTATTCCCCGGAGGATGTACCCAGTGTGCTGACAGTACTCAACACCGTGAAGGCAGAGCGTAATACGCAGAATGACAAGGGCAATTAAGGCTTGTTTGTCGGTATCTGAGTTGCATGCTTTCGCCATCATCAGGGAACACGAAAAACTAAAATTCTGACGACGAGTCACGCGTCCGAAACATCAATACATTTTAACCTCACAATAGAAGAATTTTTAATGCAGTGCATGCGCAGAGTGTGAATAAAAAGTAAATAGAGCGTTTGTTTGTTGACTAGCCTTTTACCTGTCATCACATTTCGCGACCTGTCCAAAACAAGTGCAAGTTGCTGAAATCGCACCCATATTTTCACAAAAGAGCTCAAGAGTTTCTAACCTTGCAACTTAAAATGAGCGAGTTTTTGTTCAAAGACCATCAAAAAAGAGGGGAATAGCCGAGGTGCAGCAACAGCAAGCTCTATGCCCATTCCTACTGTGAACCACTACTTTGCATATTGCTAGTAGCCATGCTCCGTCATTTCAGTGCGCGCAAAATGCAATGCCGATAATGTAACTACCATTGGTCTACTGTTTCTCCCAACCTGAACTCTGAAAGCAAGCGAGAAATATGCGAGTATGCTTTGTCCGGAATGAAGTCTGCGATTTGACCTTCTGACCTCCATGCCATGGGTCTATAGAGCAGGATAACGGAAAAGTTGCGAAGCAGTCCTCGAAAATGTAGAAAATTGCTAAAGTTGCGCTTTCTTCCAAAACAACCCAAAGCGGCGAGCATATTAGCCCTTTCCCAAATTTTGGGAAAGGGCTGCCAAACACCCTTTTTCTTTCACAATGCAGCTGGCTTTTTTTTTTTATGAAAGTGCACATATGCCTACATAGATCATATAATGCCAGATACAGCTTTTTCATGAATGGATCAACATTGCCTACTATAATAAAATACAAATGGAAAGTTTCTCCCACGTAAGCTGCTTTCATTCAGACAACTATAGGATCTTGAGAACATAATTCTCCCGATGAGTGGTATCCCATTTTATTAGAGCACAGATCACTGTGCTTTCCACCCAAGTGCTAGGCACGTCCAGTGCCACGGAAAACCGTACCAAAATAAAGCCGTTTCACGAACTAAACTTGAGAAACACATACTGGTATGATTGTAACGGAGGTTGGAGGCAGTGAAAGTAAGTTTACAACGAGATCAGGTTCACAAGTTTGTGCGCTTGGGTGGAAGCAAAACGTCGTCAGTTTGCAGTCGACTAGTTTCTTGCGTTGATTGCTGCAATTTGGGTTTCTGATTCTTGATTTACAAGGTACGCTGAACTGAGAGGACGGCATTTTTCAGTCGAACGATCACGTCATGGCGGCAGTTGACGACTTCCTTGATGAGCAAGATGAGGCTTCTTCCTGGGTTAGTGAAGTTGGAACATAACTGGAGCAAATATATTGAGGCCCAGAGTGATAAGGCCACACGTTCTTACTTCCATGTTTCACATCATCCGCGCGCATACGATTCAGGAGTCTGGAAGAAAGAAAATGACCTGTGCTGCACTGTGGGGACCGAGCACATGCACATGTGCACTCTGGCCTGGCCTGCGTGACACATGATGGGAGGTCGCTGCATGCAGTTTTTGTTACGCAATCTAGATGCATTTGCACAGAGTCTGGGACTGAGCTCCTACCACTTGTACTGGCAAGAGTATATCCCCGCGGGGTTATAATATTATACTCTTGGTACTAGTTGCTAACTAACGTATTGCTTTGGCGGCTAATTTACACAGTGTATTGGTCGATTTTAGTATGACCAGAGGTCAAGGACCACCGTCGAGCCATCGGGCGTGATGCTGCATCCACGGTTAGACACTGCAAAGCTTAACACACCTATTCTCAACATCACTTTACCACTGGCCGAATTCAAACTAATGAGGTGAACAAAGCAAAGGATGCTATAAAAGTTCCTGATCCTCCGCACTGGTTCTCCAGAGAGTGAGTAGGCATGCTGTCTCCCTTGCCTAGAAAATAGAGCGACTTATCATATTGTATGGCGTGCACAACCCGCCACGCACACAGTCACATACGCTGGTAAACACACAAGTCATGCACATTCTACACCCACATGCTCTAGCACACTCGTAAACAAATAAACAAGCAAAAACATTCCCATCACTTACTGCTCAAAGGTTGCTGATCAAGCAGATCAGGCTGGGCCATGTCACTACTACCAGATGAGACTCTTACGACAGGCTGGTGCGTCGAGACAGGTAGAACTGGATTTTGTGTCTGGACAGGTTGCTGAAGCCCAACTGGTTGCTGAAACCCGACTGGTTGCTGAAACCCGACTGGTTGCTGAAACCCGACTGGTTGCTGAAACCCGACTGGTTGCTGAAACCCGACTGGTTGCTGAAACGCGACTGGTTGCTGAAACGCGACTGGTTGCTGAAACCCGACTGGTGGCTGAAATCCGACTGGTTGCTGAAACCCGACTGCTTGCTCAAACCCGACTGCTTGCTCAAACCCGACTGCTTGCTCCAACCCGACTGCTTGCTCCAACCCGACTGCTTGCTCAAACCCGACCGCTTGCTGAAACCCGACTGGTTGCTGAAATCGACTGGTTGCTGAAATCCGACTGGTTGCTGAAACCCGACTGGTTGCTGAAACCCGACTGGTGGCTGAAATCCGACTGGTTGCTGAAACCCGACTGCTTGCTCAAACCCGACTGCTTGCTCAAACCCGACTGCTTGCTCAAACCCGACTGCTTGCTCTAACCCGACTGCTTGCTCCAACCCGACTGGTTGCTCAAACCCGACCGCTTGCTGAAACCCGACTGGTTGCTGAAAATCGACTGGTTGTTGAAATCCGACTGGTTGCTGAAACCCGACTGGTTGCTCAAACCCGACTGCTTGCTTAGACCCGACTGCTTGCTCAAACCCGACTGCTTGCTCAAACCTGATTGGTTGCCGAACCTGCAATGGTTGCTCAAGCTGAGCTGGTAGAGGAAGATTGACGGGTTCATGCAGCTGTACTTGTTGATGCGCCGGCCGCAACGGTAGCGGATCCTGAAGTGTCTGAAGTGTCTGGGTTGCTTGAGCAGTCTCGGTAGGCTGGATTGTCTGTAGAGGCTGGACGGTCTGCTCAGGCTGGACGATCTGCTCAGGCTGGACGATCTGCTCAGGCTGGACGATCTGCTCAGGCTGGACGATCTGCTCAGGCTGGACGATCTGCTCAGGCTGAACGATCTGCTCAGGCTGGACGATCTGCTCAGGCTGGACGATCTGCTCAGGCTGGACGATCTGCTCAGGCTGGACGATCTGCTCAGGCTGGATGATCTGCTCAGGCTGGACGATTTGCTCAGGCTGGACGATCTGCTCAGGCTGGACGATCTGCTCAGGCTGGTCGATCTGCTCAGGCTGGACGATCTGCTCAGGCTGGACGATCTGCTCGGGCTGGACGATCTGCTCAGGCTGGACAATATGCTCAGGTTGGACGATCTGCTCAGGCTGGACGATCTGCTCAAGCTGGACGATCTGCTAAGGCTGCACGATCTGCTCAGGCTGGACGATCTGCTCAGGCTGGACGATTTGCTCAGGCTGGACGACCCGGGGATGTAGACCAATCTGGCCAGGCTGGACGATCTGGGGAGGCTGTATTGCCTGCATAAACTGTGCAGTCTGGGTAGGCTGATTGATCTGAGCAGGCTGAACGATCTGGTTAGGCTGGACGATCGGAAATGGCTGGATTGTCTGTAGAGGCTGGGTTGTCTCGTCGACTACACGAGGCATGGACACCCCAGTCTTTGTGACACGGGGTGTCTTCTTTGAAGCCATGCCTAGAACACGTATGGTTAAACGTAGAGCAACTTTCTACTCCTACTTTCTACTCTCAATCTAGTGAAAGTTTCGCTATGCTTTGAATTGCGCTTTGAATTTAGCACGCTACAAAACACGCGTCTACACTTTTAAAACGGACCGCTATTTCAAATTTTCGGGCAGTGGTAACATCAACCGGAGGAAAAACACCATGCGGTTCCACGTACGTCTATTTCTGGTGTGATCGACTGACTATTTCAAACTAGAAGAACCAGCAATGAAAACGATGCCGCAGAAGTGTCCAAAGTCTAATAGAAACTTCGACCAAGACAACCTATTTACAGCTCGACTCGGGGAACCCTCCATGTATTCGCACAGAGTGACACCGCACGACTTAGTGTGATACTTAAGCAGGTTGGCATTGGATTAGGCTAGCCAATTTACAGCGCCAATTCCCGAAGTGTGATAATGTTCTTTGCTTAGGCCATTATCGATATCTGGTGTATTTCCTAACACACAACCAAACGAGTGTAGTTTCTCAACGACAAGTGAGACTTGTTCCGCTTATGCTCCATATTGATGCCCTGCCCTGACAAGTGGGTAACAAAAACTGCAGGTTTTGTTCTTAAGTTTGCACGCTAGATGATCTCTCGCCCACTAGATAATCACATCTCTGGCGACTAGCCTATGGGTAACAGTTGCGCCGTTTTCGTGCCAGATCCGTCACGCTACAAATCAGGGGTAGCGACGAAAGCAACCCGTATTCCTCACCTAGACATCATTGGTTGGTGGATCCATGAACTACCTTGTGAAATGAGCACAAACCTGAGAAACACTTTCAGCACTATTATATTATCAGCTGTGCGGTGTACAAAATGAAGCGCCAGAAAGCTATTGGCAGTGTAGGGGAAGGTTTGTGCCATGTGTTATTTTTGTGACAGCCTTGGCCCTTTCTCTGTGCATGAGTCTGCTTTATGCTGGCTGATTTGTACTAACTTACCCTGGCACTTTTAAATTTGTGGTGTGTATACTATGGGACACACTCTCATATGGACTGTTTATGGACGACTACGTTGTAGGGGTACACCGTATGCTACCGTTTAAACTGCATACTTGACCTCTGACTGCATACTGGACCTCTGACTGCATACTGGACCTCTGGCTGCATACTGGACCTCTGACTGCATACTGGACCTCTGACTGCATACTGGACCTCTGACTGCATACTGGACCTCTGACTGCATACTGGACCTCTGACTGCATACTGGACCTCTGACTGCATACTGGAACTCTGACTGCATGCTGGACCTCTGACTGCACGCTGGACCTCTGACTGCATACTGGACCTCTGACTGCATTCTGGACCTCTGACTGCATACTGGACCTCTGACTGCATACTGGACCTCTGACTGCATACTGGACCTCTGACTGCCAACTGATTCCAACACACCGGTGCTCGCAGTATAATATTCTTCTTATGTGTGTGTGTGTGTGTGTGTGTGTGTGTGTGTGTGTGTGTGTGTGTGTGTGTGTGTGTGTGTGTGTGTGTGTGTGTATGGGAGAGAGGGTGCAGGAACAACGTTATACTGTAAGGGAATTTCCCTTCTCTTGGACAATGGACGTTGACAGTTTTACACCTTTCCAAGAAACTGGGAAAACTTGGCCATGTTTTTTCAAACATCTACTTCCTTGTTACTCGTGTATGCACGTGCAACATAGAATGAAGTATGTGGGTTGGTGAGAAAACATAAGGCAAATAATTATATCCACCGATTGGAGAGTCTGGCGTGAAGAAAAAGAGAGGTCGAAAATAGAATATTTCCCCAAGTTATTTTAAGTGGATAACTTTATTCAAGACCACTTATTGGTGCTAAGGGACATGTTGTAGCAAACTATGGTGGTGGTTCATCAACCCCCCCCCCCCCCCCATTTCAGGACATAACCCCGCTACTACTGGCCTTTGGAGATGGCCTTCGTAAGGGGCGCCATTGGACCCAGCAGGAGACCCAGCACGTCGCGAATGGAAATTTGGATGGCTTAACATTACTAGGTGACTTGGGTCGACGTTCGAACATAGTCGGTTTGGCTGCGCTGCGTTGTTGTGAGCAGCAGTGAACTCTCGTTCTTGTACCTTGTTTGAAGGTGCTTGAGTCCGTATATTCATCGTATTTTTGATGTTGGTCAATATCTAAAGAACGGAGTGTTTCTGGGCCAAACTGTAATAGTTGGTGAATGAGGTCCACCCAGGGATAAATGAGCCAACTTTGAGCGAAATCGGAAATTTGGCCATGTCGTTTGTTGTCTGGTTTCTACAGACATTGACTTTTGTTAAAGAGTATACGTGTATAAAGTCATTTGACTGGCTCGTGCATCTACAGTTGTGAGTTGTGATCAATGGTTGTCCGTGCTGCTGGATTCAGTAGGGAATGCTTCGTGATCTTGCCGCTGCTGTTACGAGAGAGGCTTAGTGGACACTGGCAGGATATGGAAGGTGGTCTGCCTTTGAGGACAGTCTGAGAGACCTGCATTCCCTGCCTTGCTAGTACCTAACTGTTGCTCGTGTTGCGATAGTTCTGGAACCAATTATTTGCACACCTAGCCCGCGTTCACGAACCTGGAAACTGTAACATTTTGACGCATGCATTGAACTCACTGCAGTGCAGTGATTTCATTGATCTCGGTGCACTGCCATATTCACCAAATTACATGTAGTACATTTCAAAGGTGCATAGCAAAACCTGCTGTACTAGTAGAATGTATCGGTGATGAAGCGGGTGTGCACTGTGCAGCAGTTTGTCAGCAGCAAAGTTGCATCGTGGGTTACCCACACACGCTCCCGAGAATCACTAGCCTATCGTCGTCAAATCATCAGTCTCACCACTTTCCACAGATAATATGTTTTCCATCATCGTGATTACCTTGCTGATTTCCATTTCAATATCACGAATAGTGAATGACGACCAAATAAAAACATTTTTCCCAAATTTAAATCATTGTCTAAGTCTCTCTTCATGTTCCGAACTGCTATTCTATGGAACTGTTTGCCCCCTAGTCTGACATCGGAAGCCTCACTCTCTAAGTTCAAACCAGCCCTCAGGAAATTCACCGCTATCCATGCTATATTATGCAATCAATGGAATTCCACCCCCTTGCAGTGGATCTTCCCCCATTTATCTGTCATTAGGTATTTCCGAAATCGGTCAGCCGAAAAAGTCGTCGAAAAGATTCGCCGAAAACAATGCGCCAAGAAGTCGACGATAATTGCACCACATTTACAAATTTCGCGGTGAATCCGCCGAAAATGAATGCTTTAGTGCCCGGCTTTCAGCAGATGTTGATGCAGCACGCTGGGAAGCAGGGAGTAGTACAATACCGGTGGTATTGTACTACTCCCTGGTATTGTACTACTCCCTGCTGGGAAGAGTGACGCGTGGCCGGCCAAGCCATCTGGTTGTGTTGTTTGCGAAAAATATTTCCATTGCCAATACTGCAGGGGTTGATGGTGGCAGCCGCAAGATGTGACCAAATAGACGCAAACTGGCACTGCGTACGAAGATGCTGATCTCCTCCATTTGGCACATCCCGCACAGTGCTTCATTGGAGATGCGCTGCGGCCATTTGATGCCAAGGAGAGACCGCAACTGACGTCAGTGGAAGGCATGCACCCGGTACTATGCATGTAGTCTAGTAGTACAAAAGTCAAAAGTGAGAAGCACAAACTAGAAGGCTCCGGCGGCTGACAAATTACTCACTTCAAAGTCAGATCTCAAAACCTGCTGCACAAACCGATGGGACATGAACCAATTTCACATCAAGGTGAACCTGTTACCGTGGTTACTATCCTTTTATGGAATTGAGATGCTTGGGACCTCTTGTCCCAGAAACAATTTGCTTCACAAATATGAAATATTGTTTGTATTAATAAAACACAGAATACGACAAAGTCGTCTTTTAAAACACACTGAAGGTTTGGTCTAAACTTAAATATAGCTGAGGGATTACGACAAAGAAACGAACATATGACGGAACAGGATTGCGACAACAAGAAACGAAATCCAACATGAAGACTTCCTACAGTAATGGAGACTCCGCTATATATGACCAAGAAGACCTTATGGGCTTCTCATGCTAGTGATAGAATCCCGCAGGAGGATTATGTAAAAAAACAAATCTAAAAAAATAGGATATGCGAGACACTGGAGGAACATACGGGAAGAGATCGACCAGGACGGCTAGGTGTAATCTTTTTCGTGAGAATACCTCGACGGTGGGGCATACTGCAAACGTTTTTGATTCTGGGCTAGTGAACAGTTTCAAATGTTATCAATGTATCCATTAATGGCTCATTGCACTGATATATTTTTAGGGCTAGATGTGTGAATGTTGGGGACGGTAGAGCATTGAGATGATTGTGAGCGCTATGACTAAGCTGGTGGACATAGCATTCAAGGAATAAATGATAACATGTAGAAGAGTAAGCGGTTTTTGGCATCCTTGTTGGTGATGAAGCTAGATGCAAAGTTTATATTGCTGTGTATGCTATTTCTGTTACTCAGGATAATGCTGGAGGTAAATGTGATGCTGCTGTTTCTCAGGCGTGGATTACTTCGATATTGTTGTCAGTGGCCGTCCGTATCAGTGAAATTGGTGGTGGTGGTGGTTGTGGTGGTGGTGGTGGTGGTGGTGGTGGTGGTGGTGGTGGTGGTGGTGGTGGTGGTGGTGGTGGTGGTGGTGGTGGTGGTGGTGGTGGTGGTGGTGGTGGTGGTGGTGGTGGTGGTGGTGGTGGTGGTGGTGGTGGTGGTGGTGGTGGTGGTGGTGGTGGTGGTGGTGGTGGTGGTGGTGGTGGTGGTGGTGGTGGTGGTGGTGGTGGTGGTGGTGGTGGTGGTGGTGGTGGTGGTGGTGGTGGTGGTGGTGGTGGTGGTGGTGGTGGTGGTGGTGGTGGTGGTGGTGGTGGTGGTGGTGTTATGGGGAACTGCTGGTGCTGCTGCTGATGTGATGGCGATCGGGGCTGCTGCTGCTGCTGCTGCTGCTGCTGCTGCTGCTGCTGCTGCTGCTGCTGCTGCTGCTGCTGTGGTGGTGGTGGTGCTGGCTGCTGCTACTCTGATTGTGGTGCAAGTACGGGGAGCTGCTGCTACTGTAGTGGTGGAGGTGCTGCTCGCTGCTGCTGAGGTAGTGGCGGTACGTGGCACTGCTGCTCCAATGATGGCGTTCCTCCTTACTTCTGCTCCTGTGATGGGGGTGCTGGGTGCTGCTACTGCGGTGTTGGTGGTGTTCCTGGGTGCGCCTTCTCCGTAGGTGGTGGTTATAGTGTTGGGTGCTGCTGGAGCCGTGGTGGTGGTGTTGCCGGGTGCTGCCGCTCTGAGGGCGGTATGGGGAGCTGCTGCTGCCGGAGTGGTTGCGGTAGGGGGCCTTGCCACTGAAGTGATGGTGGTCCTCGGTGCTGCTGCTGCCGTGATGGAGGTGCTGGGTGCTGTTACTGCGGTATTGGTGGCGTTCCTGGGTGCTGCACCTCCGGTGGTGGTGATGGTGTTGGGTGCTGCTGGAGCCGTGGTCCTGGTGCTGCTGGGTGCTTCTGCTCTGGTGGTGGTGGAACGGGGGCCTACTGTCGTAGTGGTGGCGGTGCTGGGTGCTGCTGCTGCTTGGGTGGAGGCGGTATGGGGCCCTGGTGCTCATGTGATGGTGGTTTTCGTTGCTGCTGCTGCTCCTGTGGTGCTGGGCGCTGGTGCTCTGACGGTTGTGGTGCTGATTCTGTGGTGCTAGCGAGGATGCAGCATCTGCTTCAGAAGCACGGCTTACGCCTGACAATGCGTGTTCTGTGCTCGATGCACTCTCAGTATGTGATGAAGGAGAACAGCCAGGCTCAGGAAACTTGAAATATTTGCCTTTTTGTGCCACTTTTTATGGTCAACGAAGTCAAAATAACGAGTGAAGGCCCGATCACAACCTTGATGATTGCATTTATAGACGGGTTGACCTGTGTGCCAACAAAGGTGCCTAATAAGGCCTTTGTGTCTCTTGTACGTATGGTCACACCCCTGCCATTGGCATATATATTTAGAGAGGGCTAGCTGCTTTGTGCTGTTGAGTGATCCCCTTTTCAGGTGTTCCTTCCTGACATGAATTCGAAGCTCTTCGCGAGTTGTGCAAAGCGCACCACAAACACTGTCCTCATCGTTGGTCACAAGCCACTCACACACATGGTTTGTTGAAGCTGGTTGGGGCACCATGCGATCCCGATTTTGACTATCGTCGGCCTCTTCCGGCATCACAGCATCAGCAGTAGCTTTCTTTGCCATTACTCCTGCTAACAAACTAAGGGTAGTAGAACTGCCTCCAACATTCGGCACACGAGGAAAAAGTACTCTTGTAGGGCAAATCTCTTGGTCTGCTCACAACTAAGTTATGGTCGGCAGCAGTGTGCAAGGACGAACTCGTAGTGAATTGTTTACCAGGTAGGCAGAATGGTCGTCTTGGTATTCTGGACAAAGTAGGCACTGTGGAACCGTGCAGGACGAATACAGTCAACCAGTGTTTCCTAAAGTCGAAAACTAACGTAGACGTCAAGGGAACAGTACGACTTCAACTCCTCTGTGAAATTTACAGCAAATGCAGCTGATGGTAACTATGCTATGGTTTTGTATTTCAAAAAGTGTGAGTTGCAGGTAATGGTATGAATGTGGTGATGGATCTGGTAGTGAGTACAGTGGTCTACTAGGGCAGAGGTTAGGTGGTGAGAATAGATCGTGACCGTTTGGGTAGAAGTGCATGATTGTGTGAGAGATAACGTTGCTAGAGTGGAATCAACACACTCTTAAGAAAACTCTGCATTTTGCACGCAAGTAGTACTGCGAAGCACTGAGGAAAGAGGCAGGAAGCCATGACACGACACAGCTTACAGGCGTAGTCACGACACTTAAACATCTGATGGATCACAAAGTGTCAATGGGAACATAAAAGGTAGCAAAGTAGGAATGGGAGGATAATAGCGCTTAGTCACTGGTGAGAAATAGATACGTGTACGAGCATGGACTGTGACCTTCATAACATCCCCTCTAATACAACGGTGGTATTAAAGCATAAGAAACTCAAGCTCTCGGGTTTTGATGCAAAACCACTCACAAAGAAACAAAGAAATTCCAAAACAAGAGGGTAACAAGACCACTCTGCTAGATACACGTGATCTAGTGAACAAAGGTGTCAACGTATACCGTTATAACAATAATAGGGGTGAAACGAAGGTGGCAAAGGTTCGAAGAACCTTCGTTTTCTTTTGAAACAAACCTTCGTTTTCAATTCAAAAGAAGGTCAACACACGATTTCTGCACATGCACTAATCTTCCTTGTATACAGGAGGTACTGTACTGTTGTCAGTCCAGTCGACTAGTTTTGTGTCCATTTGGCTCCCGGTAGGTGCCATTGCAAGTGCATAGTAGGCCACGGACTGCGCTTGAGCGTGGCCATTCACGGCCAAGGTGTGCAGTCGTAGTCTTGGGCAGTTTGAGATGCAAACTGCGCAGTGCAAAGGCTATGGGCGTTCCAGTTGCGGTGACTTCATAGCAAATATGTGCACAGTCGGTCATTTACTTTGTAGGGCACATGCACAGAGTGAGAATAAATAAAAGAATCTTTCGATGCCTTCGTTCATTTTGAGAAGAAGGTTCGTTTAGCAAATTGAGACCTTCAGGCTTCATTTCACCCCTAAATAATAATAATAAATTATAAAGATATGAGGTGTGCATTTTCATCACAGACGTGCAAGAGCTTTTAGCTCGCATGCCGTATTGGAAGGCGACAGGTCCAGATGGTGTTCAGTGGTACTGGATGAAGAAGTTTACTTCTTTGCATACTGCAATGGCCGCGCGCTTAACGCATGCCTGCAGGATGCCGAAGTGCCAGCTTGGCTGAATCATGGTCGCACAGTTCTGATCATGAAAGACCCTGGCAAGAATGCATCTGATGTCACCAATTACCGACCAGTTTCCTGCCTTCCAGTCATGTGGAAGTTATTCTCCGGCATTCTGGGCAATAAGATCCCAGCCCATCTTGAGACTGTATCTCTGCTGCCTGATGAGCAGAATGGTTGCAAGCGCGAAACGTATGGCACTAAAGATCAACTCGTCATTGACCTGGCCGCTATGGATATTGGATAACTGTACTCAGTAACTCTTTAAATTTTACAGGCTATGTTTTGAAGTTGATTGTTGCAACTAGGAACACAAGCTTCTTGCAACTAGGAACACAAGCTTCTTGCCGCCGAACTTGACACTTGACTGACTCCTAGTTCCTAGTTGGAACAATCAACTTCATGACTATTAGTACTACCGCCGAAGTCGCATTTTCTAAGTTAGGCTATGTTTTATTATTATTTGATAACCGCAATCAATAAAACTTGCTGAACCGACATTTGTGTACTTTATTCATGCAATGTAAAAACGGTGGAGACGATGTGCAATAAAACGATGGAAATATGAAGAAATGGTGTAGGGAAAAAATATGGATTCAAACAAGTTTTCGTACAACACTCATCAGGAATCGTCGTTGTACTAAAGGACACTGAATCCATAAAAAAACTGAAACTTGTTTGAATCCATATTTTTTCCCTACACCATTTCTTCATATTTTCATCGTTTTATTGCACATCGTCTCCACCGTTTTTACATTGCATGAATAAAGTACACAAATGTCGGTTCAGCTAGTTTTATTGATTGCGGTTATCAAATTATTGTCTCCTCGCCGTGTGTTTTTATTATTATTATTATTATTGTGAAAAAAGGGTTTGCTCCCCACACCGGAGCTCGCGCTATTCCGCCGACTTTACTTGACACTTGATGCGGAATAGCGCGAGCTCCGGTGTGGGGAGCAAACCCTTTTCTTACAAATCATCGCCGAAGTCGCAACCACTACTTCGTATTATTGTAAAGCTTTCCTTTTGATCTTGTCTCTTATTGTTGTGACCTTTCCATAATATTGTGTTGTATTGTAAAAAAAACCCTGGCCGCTATGGCGGACAGTAAGCGTCGTAGAACCAATTTGGCCATGGCGTGGGTGGACTACAAAAAGGCCTGCGATATGGTTCCTCACGATTGGATTGAGCGCTGTTTGGCATACACGAATCCGTACGCAGACTTATGACTGTTAGTTTGGCTCCGTGGAAGGTTGACCTTTGGAACGGCACCAACAACTAAGTTACTTGGGATCGGTGGCCATTCAGCGTGGGATTTTCCAGGGTGACTCCTTATCCCCACTGCTGGTCGTCATCTGCCGCATACCGATCACCATGGTCTTACGGAAGGCTGACGAAGCCTACTGTTTCAATGACCAAACCCGTACCAAGCTCAACCATCTATGGTACACGGATAACCCGTCAAGCTGTATGCAAAGAATGAAAAGGGGTTGCGATCTCTTGTTCACACTGTTCATGGCTGTAGTCAAGACATTGGCATGCAATTTGGTGTGGCAAAATGCGCTACCACTGTGCTAAAGGCAGGAAATCATGCAGCCTCTGAGGAGATCCTATTGCCTGACAGCTCATCTTTTTTTATTTTTTTTACTGAATACCACAGAACCATCAGATACTGCACAGCGGGGGCGGTGGCATATTGGATGGAAGTGGGGGCGGGGCAAAAGTAACTCCTCCGACCAAAGGTCTCGGAATCATCATTACTCCTGTGCGCCGATACATAGGAGAAAAGAACATGTGCATCCCAGAGGGAAGCACCGGCTTTGCAAACGATACTGGGGAGAATTTGAGATTGAGATACAGTAAGATCGGGCGCCGAAGAACACCTCGCCGAAGAACGCCCAGGCTGGAAAACCGGCAAAATTTAAGAACAGTCCGGGCTAGAATTATCAGATTTAAGAACACTAGATCTACATTGTACGTAGATCTACATTGTACATGTATGGGAGGTGAGTACATGTCATGTACACGTGTAAACAGTAACTGCTACATGTACAGTCATTCCCATTTACGACACCCACTAGTTTAGAAGTACATTGCACTACATGTACATGTACATGTACATGACAAACGCCATGTCACTCGACTCCCCGCGCGCGTGTGAATAAGAACGGTCTGGCTAGAATCAAAAATTTAAGAACTTTCCTAGGCTGCGCTCGAGCCCCTGCGTTCTTCGGCGCCCGATCTTACTGTAGGACATAACAATAGTAAAAGCAGTGCACCGTGGGAAGATGGAGAGAACTGATAATCGCATATTCATCAGGTCGCTACAGCGAGAAGAAACGTACAAATACCTCGGATTCCTTGAAGCTGGAGGTATGGACCATTCAAGTATGAAGCCGTGACGACAATCCTGCACCTGCAGGAGTACAAGTGGCGTGTGCGGCGAGCACTCCGCCCAGCTCAACGACCACAACATCATCACAGCCATCAACACCTGGGCTGTGGCTTTGATACGGTATAGTGCTGGTATCTTGGCATGGACGCAGGACGAGTTGAAATCTGCTGATCGAAGAACGCGCAAGCTTATGGCTACAGTATACATGGAGCTCTCCATCCACGCGCTCATGTAGCCCGTATGTACGTCAGTCGCAAGGAGGGTGGACGTGGTTTGCAAAGTATCCATGATGTTGTCACCATGGAGAAAAGCAATGTGCAGCGTTACGTGCTTCAGTCAGACGAGGAACTCCTGAAGGTGGCTGTGCCCATTCTGTAGCCATATCAGAATGCCCCGCCGGACTTCTCACAGGTGGTGAAGTGTCGGCTTCAAAAAGAACACCTCTTGGCGTGGACCCAGAAACCCTTGCATGGACAGTTTGTCCGGCAAACAGAACAACTGACCAACGAGAACACCTGGAGTTGGCTGACAAAGGCTGGTCTCAAGAAGACCACAGAGAGCCTGATCATCGCGGCACAAGACCAGGCCTTGGCACCAAGTCCCAAATCTTCCCAGCAGAAGCAGGAATAGAAACGTCTTCTCACTTTTCTGGCGACCTACCTTTAAAAAAAAGAAAAGAAAAAAAATACAGTACTCGTACAATCATACATTGCCCTGCATGCAGTGCAGTATGAACTGAGCACGTGTTCCATCGCGCCATCCCGGCGATGCCCCCGCGCACTTCCAACTCACAAGTCAAAGTAAAGTGGCATCAGTGATTTTTTTGGACTTTTCGAAACCCAAGTAATTGTTTCCAGTGAACAGTGTTGGGTTATTTTCTTTTTCAAGTTGGCAGACCAGCAAACCTGTTCAAGGAGTACATTGCAAATCTGCGTTTCCTGTGGTGTGGTCTTGTCGGGTTGTTGTTCATTAGGATCTGGTCACAGCGGTCAACATTTCGTGACCAGACCTGCAAGATCAAGTGCGCCTGCCTGTGTGCCTGTTTCAGGGTTTGACTTTGAATAGTGATACAAAAACTTCGAAAAGACTTGCAATAAATAAACTTTATAAAGCCATTGAGTGGAGTATTTGAGAATGGGTAATTCTCCCAGCTATCCTCGCGTTGATCTGACGGGTCGTACGGCTCTGGTGACGGGTGCGAATACGGGCATTGGTTACGAAACGGCCAAGGCACTGGCGGGCATGGGCTGCAACGTCACTGTGGCTTGTAGAAGCGAGCAGAGAGGATTGGCGGTGAGCGAGTGAACGTGGATGCACCCCAACACCCCTCCCCAGACAAGTTATGAGATATGTGTGACAGTGACTTTTGTCGTTTGTTTGACCATGTAGATATACTGATATGCGTCTGGACCGTATTTATTTGGAACTTTTCTTCTGGTTACACCAACCTTTTATTTTTCTCTGGTGTGTTCGGACCGCGCACTGTGTATGTGTCGACGTGTCTGCATGTATGCATGATCAACAGTATGCGTATGCATGCCAATGCAAATACCTTGCTAACATCGAATGTGTTTGCACGGGTGCACACACGCACACGCGCTCTTCCGCGCGCGCGCGCGCACACACACACACACCCAAACACACACACACACACACATCGCACGCACACACGCACACACACACACACACGCACACACCTGTCTGCAGGCTATCCAGCGCATGCGGGACGAGCTGCCCGACCAGACACTGGAGTTGGAGTTCTCTGCACTTGACTTGGGATCTTTAGAGGCAACAAAGAGTTTTGCAGAGCAGTATGCCGCTAGCCACACCAGCTTACATCTGCTTGTAATGAATGCAGGCTGTGCTATGCCCGCCATCGGTGAGTTGCCTAATCATAATAATTATGACCAAAACTATGAATGGACTCGGATGGAGAGCCAAGGGTAAATATATAATAAAGAAAAAAGAACCAAGGAACTACAAGTTACGCTATAATGTCCACTAGCACCACCAGTTAGTTAATCAGCTCATGCGATAACATTTCACGACACTGACCGACGGTACTGACAGTACTGACGTTCTACAACTAATCGCATGTTTTCGCATGAGATGATTGTTTAGTAACTGGTGGTGTTAGTGGACATTATAGCGTGACTTGTAGTTACTTGGTTCTTTACTATAAATCTATGAATAGAAGAATAGAACACGTGTTTGGAACGGACAAAGAAATGTTGCCGACATAATTCCATGAAGAACAAATGAAATCGAATATGCCAACAAATATGTCCTCAACATTTGTTCTAAGAAGAACAGAGGACCAAAGAGCTACAAGTTGCGCTAGAGTATGCACTAACGCCGCCAGTTTCTTTACAATCGGCTCATGCGATAACATTGCATCAGCATGAGCTGATTGTAAAGTATCTGGTGGTGTCAGTGCGTATTCTAGCGTAACTTGTAGCTCTTTGGTCCACTTTTTCTTCTTATAAATTAATCCTTGCCTCTCCATCCGAGTCTGACCTTTGTTCTATTCATGGGTTTGTTGACACTTCTTTCTCTGAAACGGTTTTTTGTACAGGTGGAATCCTGATAATTCGAACCTCAAAATGCCAGGAAAAAAACTTCTAATTTTATCCAAACATGCACCCACAACACAATATGTATGTCAAAATGCTCTCATGATCACGCAGAGTTGCGCTATGGACCTTAGACACAGGTTTCATGGATACTGAACTGACCAGCACAGCCTGCTCATGCAAACTGAACTGACCAGTACAGTGTACAGTGAACTTCGAATTACACTTGGCTAACTTCGAATTATCAGCACAAATCCCACACATTTGGCGAATTATCAGAAATTGTTTATGTGGGAATCGTATTGCTAGACATCGGTCCTGGAAAAACTTCTAATTAAGCGGTATGTTCGAATTAAGCCATATTCGAATTATCAAGATTCCACCTGTATAATAAATAATTATTTCTGCACTTTCCAGGGTATAATCAGTACGGGCGTCAAAGCCGCACCCAGATGTTGTCGTCACGAACTACAGACATCTTCTTCCCTGTACTGTAGTCCATCAGCGTTAGTTTGACCATCGTAGCATAAGCCGTACATTGACTTACTGCTGTTTGTGCTAATCTAAGCCTATTCCACGGGCAAAGCACAGTGCAAGTAGTTATTATATGGTTAGCATTTTGCCGTTCACGCTAAATCCAACGGTACTCGTACCCAACACCCGAAATATCGTCAGTTTGGTATCGTTTCGACCATAGAAAGCTCCGTTTAGCGGGAGAACGAAACGGTAAGATTCCAACTAGGGGCCGACATCCTGGAAGACAGCTAGAGTCACACCCATTCACAAGAAGAAATCCAAGAACCTGCCTCAACACTACAGACCTGTGTCTCTGCTGTCTATCATATCCAAAGTGATGGAAACAATTGTCAATCGTCAGATAACCAGTTTCGTGGAGTCCCACAATGTCATCTCTGCGAAACAGTTCGGGTTCAGAAAGGGCCTGAGCACAGCCGACGTCTTAACCAAGCTCCACTGTGAATGGTCCCGAGCAGCCGGCCTAGGAGGAGCCGCCCATGTTTTGGCGATAGACATAGCAGGCGCCTTTGATAAAGTCAGCCATGCTGGCCTGCTGCATAAGGCTTCCGTGTACGGTCTAGACGGCCCGCTTCTCGGATGGCTGGAAAGCTACCTGCACAACCGGCGCCTGCAGGCTGTTGTGGGCGGCCAAGAGTCCTCCCTGCACCATATCCAAGCAGGGGTACCACAAGGTAGCATCCTTGGACCAACGTTATTCCTCCTGTACGTAAATGACTGCGAGGACACCTTGCCTGCTGGTGCTGAGCTTACCACGTATGCAGATGACACGACACTGTATCAGTGCATCTCTGCCACCGCCAGCATATCCGACTCTGCAGCACAACTCCAGGAAGCAGTGGACGCCGTCTCCCACTGGGGTTCCAAGTGGAAGGTCACCTTCGAGCCATCCAAATCTCAGGCCCTCATCATCGACCACCGCAAGCCTCCCCCAGCATTCCCACCAGTGCTCTTCAATGGAGTGACTGTTCCTGAAGAGAAGGAAATTAAACTTCTGGGCATAGCATTCGACTCGCAACTGTCCTACGCAGCACACCTCCGGGCCGTGGCCTCAAAGGCTGCCCAACGCCTACACTTCCTGAGAAAGGTTGCGCCCCTGTTGGACTCCAGCGGCCGCACGGCAGTCTACAAAGGCTTCGTGCGGCCAACAATGGAATACTGCTGCCTGGTGTGGATGGGGTCAGGTACATCCAGGCTGGACAAAATCCAGCACAAGGCACTGAAGGTGATTGGCCCAGGCGCCTGGCTCCCCAGCCTGAAACACCGCCGACTGGTTGCTGCGCTTTCGTTCACGTTCAAGCTGTCTTACCTTCCAACAACAAGCCCCCTGAAGCCCATCCTCCCACCTCCAGCCAATCCCCGCCCAGTGGGTGGTCGATCCACTAGGTTAGCCACGGAGACTGCCCACTGCCACCCGCTCCAGCTCAAGTCGACGCTGCCCGTGCGCATTCGTAGCAGCCTCCAGGGTTCCTACCCAGACTGCATTATTCCCTTGTGGAACAGCCTACCAGCGACCATTCTACCAGCACGGCCGCAACCCAGCCAGCTCCAATCATTCAAAGAAAAATGCAACAAGTATCTGCTGCACCTGAACTGGCAAGCAGCCACCGACGCCCTATGAAACGGTTTAGACCAGTGCCTCACTAGCATCCTCCCCCCCCCCCCCCCCCCCCCCCTTACCACAATGTGACGTTATCTTTCACTCTGCTTCTCTCACGACCATCTACCCATTGTCCTTGTTTCTCACTATTATTCATTTCCCCTCTTCCTCCTCTCTACATGGTTTTACTGCATTATGGCGCGCTTTGTCTGCGTAGACGCCGAGACCTTTGAGGTCGGCAGAGCAGCCTGGCCCCGCCACCACTTCTCGCACATATTCGGGAATATAGTGGACTTTCGTATAAAAAAATAAAAAATAAAAAATAAAAAAGGGTTACTTCACAAGTCGATCGTTGTGTCAGAAACCGAACTGGTAACCATGTCTTGAAAACACCCCCAACAAACAGTACATGCCGACGGTGGAAGTTAGCGTGAGCGGTAAAATGCTAACCATGTCAAATGAAGTCGGAGAACCCAACACAAACAACCCTATGTACGCGCGTAGTAAATTGAAACAAGATAATGCACTGCCAAGCACCATGTCACCCATGCTCACCACCTGAGGAAGTTTTTTGTTCATCCTATTGCGACACTGAAGTATTTCGAATTATTTCCTACCCTTCCCTGCTGGTGACTCTTGCACTGCTATAGACCCAGTGTGACTCTTGCACTGCTATAGACCCAGTGTGACTCTTGCACTGCTATAGACCCAGTGTGACACTTGCACTGCTATAGACCCAGTGTGACACGGTGTGGGATACAGTGGGGAGAATCGGTTTCTTGTGAGATATCTGCTTTATCTGTATGGTGGGGCGAGGGAGTATTGCTATAATTGCTTGTGCTGCCTAGCTTGGTGTTTTGTTTTGCTGTGGCTGGCTGTGTTGGCGGTGTCAGGGGGCCGTTTTGACGGTGGTGGTGGTGCTGCTGCTGGTGCTGCTGGTGCTGCTGCTGCTGCTGGTTGTAGTGGTGGTGATGATGGTGGTGATGATGGTGGTGATGATGGTTGTATTGGCGATGATGATGGTGGGGATGCTGGTTGTAGTGGTGGTGGTGGTGGTGCTGCTGCTGCTGCTGCTGGTGCTGCTGCTGCTGCTGCTGGTTGTAGTGGTGGTGATGATGGTGGGGATGCTGGTTGTAGTGGTGGTGATGATGGTGGTGATGATGGTTGTATTGGCGATGATGATGGTGGGGATGCTGGTTGTAGTGGTGGTGATGATGGAGGGGATGCTGGTTGCTGTAGCGGCAGTGCTGGAGATAACGGTTCTGGTGAAGATGGTGGGGTGATAGTAGCAGCCGCTGTGATGGTGGCTGGGTTATACAACTAGCTGATAACTCTGACAAATGTGAAGCACTTGGTAAACGTGGCCTTGTCCTGTTCTTGGACAAGATGACTTTTCTTTGCTGTGTCATGTCTTATTGTTGTTTCAAATCTTTATTCTCACGATGGCCTAAAGATTTGAAACACCAACAACAACACATACAGCAGAGAAAAGTCATCTTGTCCAAGAACAGGACAAGGCCGTTGTTGTTGTTGTTGTTGTTGTTGTTGTTGTTGTTGTTGTTGTTGTTGTTGTTGTTGTTGTTGTTGTTGTTGTTGTTGTTGTTGTTGTTGTTGCTGCTGTTGTTGTTGTTGTTGCTGTTGTTGTTGTTGTTCTAAACACTTTTCTCACTTTTCTTGTTGTTGACGGCTACATCATTGCCTGTCCATGCAGGTGGTACGGGGGACGGCTATGAATCTCAGTACCAGATCAACTTTCTCAGCCACTTCCTGATGACGCTGCTGCTGATGCCCTTGCTGCAGAACACCGTCACAGCAAGTAAGTGCTGGATTGCGGTGGTGCCTTGCCAGGAGACGCAAAACAAGTTCATGTCCCAGGGTAGCATGCAGACATGTTACCATGCATTGTACTTGGATGGAAAACAAAGGATTAAAATTAAAGGAAAAGACCAAAAGTTTGTTTGCACCGTAGTGTGTCCAACACTAGTACCGTAAAATCCCGCCAGAGCGCCCCTACCTCCTCGACGCTTCGGGTGGGGAGGGGCGGATGGGCGAGTCCTACATGTACTTGCCGCATTCAGTACTGTACATGAACAAGTACTCACCCTACGAAAACTGTTCGTGCATCTCGTACACCGACCAAAGCCTCAACGGTCAAGAGCCAGGAGTCGTACAGACCCGTCAAAACGCAGGGTTTGTGCGATCCCTGGTCAGGAGGGTGGGCACTGTTGCGTACATTTCCAACGGGGTCGAGCACGCGTCTGCAGTGCAGCACGGCATCACAGACTGCGACAGAGTCATACGAGGATACAATCAATCACGTCCCTGACAAGAAGTCAGGGAGGGGCGGATGGGAGAGACGGGGCGGATGGGAGAGACGGGGCGGATGGGAGAGACGGGGCGGATGGGAGAGACGGGGCGGATGGGAGAGACGGGGCGGATGGGAGAGACGGGGCGGATGGGAGAGACGGGGCGGATGGGAGAGACGGGGCGGATGGGAGAGACGGGGCGGATGGGAGAGACGGGGCGGATGGGAGAGACGGGGCGGATGGGAGAGACGGGGCGGATGGGAGAGACGGGGCGGATGGGAGAGACGGGGCGGATGGGAGAGACGGGGCGGATGGGAGAGACGGGGCGGATGGGAGAGACGGGGCGGATGGGAGAGACGTGGCGGATGGGAGAGACGGGGCGGATGGGAGAGACGGGGCGGATGGGAGAGACGGGGCGGATGGGAGAGACGGGGCGGATGGGAGAGACGTGGCGGATGGGAGAGACGGGGCGGATGGGAGAGACGGGGCGGATGGGAGAGACGGGGCGGATGGGAGAGACGGGGCGGATGGGAGAGACGGGGCGGATGGGAGAGACGGGGCGGATGGGAGAGACGGGGCGGATGGGAGAGACGGGGCGGATGGGAGAGACGGGGCGGATGGGAGAGACGGGGCGGATGGGAGAGACGGGGCGGATGGGAGAGACGGGGCGGATGGGAGAGACGGGGCGGATGGGAGAGACGTGGCGGATGGGAGAGACGGGGCGGATGGGAGAGACGGGGCGGATGGGAGAGACGGGGCGGATGGGAGAGACGGGGCGGATGGGAGAGACGTGGCGGATGGGAGAGACGGGGCGGATGGGAGAGACGGGGCGGATGGGAGAGACGGGGCGGATGGGAGAGACGGGGCGGATGGGAGAGACGGGGCGGATGGGAGAGACGGGGCGGATGGGAGAGACGGGGCGGATGGGAGAGACGGGGCGGATGGGAGAGACGGGGCGGATGGGAGAGACGGGGCGGATGGGAGAGACGGGGCGGATGGGAGAGACGGGGCGGATGGGAGAGACGGGGCGGATGGGAGAGACGGGACGGATGGGAGAGACGGGACGGATGGGAGAGACGGGGCGGATGGGAGAGACGGGGCGGATGGGAGAGACGGGGCGGATGGGAGAGACGGGGCGGATGGGAGAGACGGGGCGGATGGGAGAGACGGGGCGGATGGGAGAGACGGGGCGGATGGGAGAGACGGGACGGATGGGAGAGACGGGACGGATGGGAGAGACGGGGCGGATGGGAGAGACGGGGCGGATGGGAGAGACGGGGCGGATGGGAGAGACGGGGCGGATGGGAGAGACGGGGCGGATGGGAGAGACGGGGCGGATGGGAGAGACGGGGCGGATGGGAGAGACGGGGCGGATGGGAGAGACGGGGCGCTCTGCCGGGGTTTTACGGTAGTTGTTTTTAACTGAAAATGACCAGCGGTGACTTTCTACAGTTAGATGGTCGGAAAGGGTCTGTCGTCACTTGCAGAGTTTCAAGGTCTGTAGATGGTGCTGGCAATGCCGCTTGTGGAACCTGGTCAGGTTTATGCATTCAGTGTGAGCGACCAGGGACGGAGATCCAGCAAGCCGCAACAAGTCTGGCCAGCTCTGCCGCTTGCCAGTGGTGAAGTCAGTGCGGAGTAGCTGACCTCTCCTGCTTTCTGTTTTGCTCTCTGTCCTGCTCTCTGTCCTGCTCTCTGTCCTGCTCTCTGGAGCATTTTCCAACTTATGACATGGCAGCAATGCTGACTGGTCCTTTGTGCAGACAATGCAGAGCTGGGCTGAGTTAAACAGATTTTGCTGGTACCATTCAACCGTACCATGGTTAGGTACAGGCCCATCTTGACGAGATGTGGCAGTGCAGTGCAGAGGCACACACTCACCGGGCATGTGTATGCAGGATATGCCGTGTATGTTTGGAACTTGCTATAACTGCAATCCAACCCCTGGAGCAGTGCGCTAGCCTTGCTACAACTGAAATCCAACCCCTGGAGCAGTGCGCTAGCCTTGGTCCCGTGCGAAAGAACACCAATAATTATACTTGCTGAGATGCTCATGAACAATGCTTAGTTTAATGCGATGGGCCAGGAGGCATGACTGTCTCTGGGAAAGGATAGAGATGGAGCTAGCGGTGGTCAGACGTAACAGACCAGAGCAGCGTGGCGCATGATCTCACCACCCTCCAGGCATGGAGTGTATGCCACACTACCTACACTTATGCTCCCTATCGATATCAGGCACCCTGAATCTACGGCATGGTACGGACTTACAATACAATTGCCCCCTCGGATTCAGATCTTTGACCATGAAGTCCATGTGTTTCTCTACGTAACGACTTTGAACAAAACAGGAACATAATGTGCTCAGTTAGGGAAGAGAGGCCTATCGGCTCAGTTAGGGAAGAGAGGCCTATCGTGCTCACGCCAGGAAGTAGGAGCTTACTGATGGTGTCACCAGACGGGATCGAATTTATTTACAAATATCTCAAAGCCAATCCCTTCGCCAGGAGCAAGACAATATCCACTCATCCGTATGCAGTTCGTCCTGGAGGTGGAAGTACTGCAACGTGGACGGTCCGGTCCGGCTTAGTTGGAATCGACCTGGTCCCAAGTTTCGGCGTCCGTGCTGCAAGTTCGTTTTGACAGATCGTGCGAAGAACATACGGCTGGTATGGTCCACCCAGCAGGACTACGAGGAGTTCTTCCACAGTGTGTTCACGGACGAAGCGTGCTTCGCTGCTGGCCCCGATGGCCGCTTACCTCTGTGATTTCCTCGAGTTTCCAGGCCAATTGCGGAGCATCACCAGTATCCAACGAGGGTCCATGCGCTTGGTGCAATGTCGATTTTCGGCACCGTCGGTGGGCTCGCCTTCGCGCCGAAACATGGAATGCTGACACGTTTGCAGACGCCGTCGAACTGGAAGCTGTGCCTAGTGCCACAGGGTTCTTCAATCAAGACTGGGCCATGTACATGCACCATGCCACAATGCCGCATCGAGCAGGATGAGCGTAGGGCACCTGCTCGATAACGGAGCTCCTCAACTCCTCTTTCACGCATCATTGTCACCAGACCTAAACGCCATAGAGGAATCAAAACCAATCAAGAAGTCAAGAATCGTGCCACACAAGTGGCGCACTGGTGCACGGTAGGGTGAAGCCCTCACTTCAGAGTGGAAGAGACTGACGGGATGAAATAGCTCCAGTTGTTGAGTCTATGCCTAAGATATCACCGCCGATGGCTGCCACACCAAGTATTGAACTTGATCATTTCACAGCTTGAAGCCACTGTTTTTGAATCCTGAAACTGAACCGCTGTTATTCTTGTGTGCTCGTGTGGACTGGCCTTGGAGAGGCTTGTCTCGCAGCACTACAACTTATTGAACTTAACATGTACACATGTTCAGTTGTACACGTACGTGCACAAGCTTAAAAAATGAGTGCCGTAACAGTCACCGTCTTGCCTTGCTGGCTCGATTCGGGCAGGCGCGTAGTTCATGTATAGTCAGCGTAGTCTTGTCGCCACAGCAGCAAATGGTCGTCATAGCTACTACTTAGTCGAAATTGGCAAAATGACGACTGTGAGGTTGCCGGTGGTACATGATCACCACACCACAGATGTACAGTCTGATACATGGTCACCACACTACAGATGTACAGTATGATACATAGTCACCACACCAGAGATGTACAGTCTGATACATGGTCACCACATCACAGATGTACAGTCTGACACATGGTCACCACACCACAGATATGCGAGCTACCCCCCTGAGGGCAATGCACAGCAGTCGCTGGAACACATTTTCCGGCTGAAGCATTCATACGAGAAAACCCAGTGGTTGCCTTCATTTACCAGAACTGTAGTTCATGGCCACCGAATGGCTTACCGTGCAAGTAGAATATTTAGTTTGTGAATTTGTCGTCCAACTCCAAAGAAAAGGCAGTTGTCTGGTGGAATTTTCCGTGCACGGATTATTTCAGGGCCTATATAATGTGAAAGGGGGGTCTAGACCGTTCTTGGTAGAATAATTATGTGTGTTTGTGTGTGTGCGTGCGTGTGTTTGTGACTGTGTGCACCCACTTGTGCTCACCTACGTATGTTTTTGTGTCTGCTCGGGTGAATTTACATGGATGTTTACATGCATTTTGCGTTTGTTCCTTCAGTGGCAGAAGAGCCAGCAGCACCGTCCAGCGATACCACTGCATCCGATTCCTCTACCACTGCAGAGGAAGCAGCATCACCACCACCAGCAGCAGCAGCAGTGAAAGAAGTGCAGCAAGCTACGAGAGAAGTACGCGTGATACACGTATCGTCCACAGCGCACACGCTGGGTAAACTGGACCTGGATGTGCAAGCACCAGCGGAGGGAACCCCGGGCTCTATGCAGCACTACAACCGCTCTAAGTTTTACCAGGTAGGTCAAGCACACTGGGAAGTTGAATTTAAATACCGTAAAGTTACGTATAAATACAGTGATATTGGGCAAGCGAGGCTCTATGCGGCACTCTAACCGTTCCAAGATTTACCAGGCATGCCAACAACAGAATTTAAGCACCGTAAGAATGAATATGACGACAGTGCATCCTGTCACACCAGCCACCAATGTCTGATTTGGGCAGTGCCAAGTCACAATTTTATGCATGACTACGTTATGCGATGCGCTCGTCTCCCCATGCACTCTTCAACATTTCTATATGACATCATTGTGTTGGCCGTGTGACATCATCGTGATTGAGTTGTGCCATAATTGTGCGGGACCGGGTATAGCCAGCGAGTGAGCCCACCACCTTTGGATCGGCTCTAATCTTTGTTTGATTTCTTGTGTGCGTGTGTGTGTGTGTGTGTGTGTGTGTGTGTGTGTGTGTGTGTGTGTGTGTGTGTGTGTGTGTGTGTGTGTGTAGGTTCTGATAGCTAACTACCAACACCGACACTTCAATCGTCCTGGTCTGGCTTTTCATTCCTTGCATCCAGGCATGGTAGGTTGTTACATGGTTGTACAGTTGAGCTCACTGAAATCCGACCCAAAGTGCAAAACTGACGCCCTGGACCAGTTCCGATTACATCAAGTTGAGGGCGCCAGATATGCACTTTTGGTCGGATTTCGCCGAACACAACTGTACCTTGATGTACATGTGTGTGTAAGCCTTGCTTTTAATAGCACCAGTCTATAGCTGTGGTCAATGCTGTAACCTCCTCTCTTGAATCCTGTAGCGCGCTACCAGTACCCCCAGTGCACTGTCCACTACTGCATATGTCTAGAGTTGTAGTACAGCATACAGCACTGCAGCTGGCTCAGGACATCCGCTCCTCACCCCCCCCCCCCCCCCTTTTCACCCTGAAGTCACTTAACTGGCTCAGACATCCGGTCCTCACCCCCGTTTTACCCTCACTTAGTTGGCTCAGGACATCCGGTCCTCACCCCTGTTTCACCCTCACTTAGTTGGCTCAGGACATCCGGTCCTCACCCCCGTTTCACCCTCACTTAGTTGGCTCAGGACATCCGGTCCTCACCCCCCGTTTCACCCTCACTTAGTTGGCTCAGGACATCCGGTCCTCACCCCCCCCCCCCCCGTTTCACCCTCACTTAGTTGGCTAAGGACATCCGGTCCTCACCCCCGTTTCACCCTCACTTAGTTGGCTCAGGACATCCGGTCCTCACCCCCGTTTCACCCTGACTTCACTTTGCTGCAGTGTAGGTGTTGCTACAATGATGTGATCGACTTCTTACGAAGAAAAACTCTAGCAGTGACTTAGCGCACGATATAAGCCTGAAGGCTTGACTCAGGGTTCTTTCATATATGGACGTGTCTGGCATGTGTGTGTGTGTGTGTGTGTGTGTGTGTGTGTGTGTGTGTGTGTGTGTGTGTGTGTTTATGTGTGTGTGTGTGTGTGTGTGTGTTTGCACGCTCGCGCACACGTGTGTGTGCACGTGTGTACCTGTATGTACTGCACACTGTCCAGGTAAAGACGGAGCTGGCACGTGATTTTACCGGAGCATGGAAGCATATCTCTGGAGCATTGAATGGCATGGGTAAGTGTCATGGTTTGTTTTGGCACCAGAGAGTCTTGGTCATGCTGGAATCCCACCAAGGGCACAATTCCCCTGCCTGAGTCAAGCAGTTGATGCTCTGCCAGGCCCACCGGAACCGGTCCGGTCGTTCAGGCCGTGACCTGACCAACTTTTCGGCCACCAACGTGTGTTTAGTACTGATCAGGTCGATTTACACCCAAAACAGCGCAACCATAAACGGCGCGTGTTCATATTAGCACCCCCAGTACAGCGCGACCTAATGTGACACTGTGTCACCACAGCTCGTCTCGTCTCTTGCACGCCCCATTTTGGCGCGACCAATTACGTTAACGTCCGAATATAAGCCACCTCATTACACACGTGACCCATAATGTGCAGGCTCATGTTAGCAAGAGTACATAACCAGTGTTATGTACTCTTGATGTTAGTATTACCATGGTGGATACCAGGAGCAAACCCGTTCCTAAAAAAGATGTGTTTCTTCTCTTTTTTACATTAATTTTATTACTGGCTCAGTATCCGAGTTTAAGAAAGATATAATAATAATAATAATAATAATAATGGCCGAGGGATTATATCGGTTGAGCACCTGCTGGAAAGGAAGCACATCCGCCTGTCTATGTACCTCCAGGTGCACTCTGACCTGCCTCTGATTGCTGCTCTGCATTCTCATCCCGAAAATCTCCCACCTGCAAAGTCGATCATCTCCCGGGCAGCCACGGCTATGGAGCATCTCAACATCCCGGACATCGGAGGTCCGATGAGTTGTACTACCTCCAATTATTTATTGATTTTCAGCCCGGAGTGGAATAAAGAATCATAATTCTCCCACCCCGATTGACAACTTTAGATTCCCTAACAGAATATAAACGTCCAAGCATCTCGTGACTCTGCCCACAATTTGTAACGTCTTTTCTTTTCTCTATTTTATTCTCTTTACCAGGCGTGGGCCATCCCCTGGATTATCAAAATGGGTGCCTTATTAAAAATTTAATAGTGTACTGTTTTTTGAGACGATCATTGCCTTCTGCAACGATAATTGTTTTTTTTAGTTCATCATTGCTTTCTAGAGTTGATGATAAATTGAGTCCAGGCAATATCGCCCTTCAATACTGAACTGGCCATTTCGAGTTGATCATGATTTGAGTCTTTGACAAGTCGAGTGTCCATCTTTTGGGTTTGAGTGTAAATGAGTCGACCTGTATTGAGCGTGCGCGCTGACGGGGTGGTCTGTTTTGGGGATGTCCAGTTATGGGGATGGGGCTTTTGGGGGGCGCTGAAGTCAACGGCGCTGTTTTGGGTCGCGCTCATGTGGGGGCATGTGACTACCCTCCATATCATACACAAACTGTATGAAAGTCATGTGTACATGTCTACCCTCCATATCATACACAACCTGTATGAAAGGCTAGGGTATGGCTGGACCAATCACAAACTCCTTCCACCAGTCCTGCAATCTACTACTGTGCAGCACAGTGCAGTTAGCTCATCCACCTCACAACTTATATTACTGTTCTGAAGCAAACGGTGGATTTTCCTAGGCCAGTACTGTTGCACTGTTGGCTCAATTTGTGCATGTTGGCAAGCCTTCATTCAGCTCCTCACTGCCATTCCGTGTGGTTTAGTTTTTCTTGCGTATGGTATTTGACTGAGTCCATTATTCGCTGTTACCATGACGGTCCGTGGATACTGAAAATGGACGGTATGCGGTTGTGTATGTACGGATACGTATGCAAGTGTGCGTGTGTGTGCATGCGGTTGTGGGCCTAACGCTTACAATAACTTTTTCAATTCATGGATGTGTGCGTGCGTGTGTGTGTGTGTGTGTGTGTGTGTGTGTGTGTGTGTGTGTGTGTGTGTGTGTGCGTATTTCCCGTCCTGCTCGCACCAGGCCAGCTAAAGACACCAGAAGAAGGAGCGCGCACAACACTTAGTGCGTGTGTAGACCCACGCTGGGATGGCTTGCCTTCAACATACTTTGACGATTGTGTTCCTAATAGAAAGGCTACGAATAAAGCATTTCGGTGAGTGATATATGCACAAGTACATACAGAAGTACACACACTGGTTTGGGATGGGGTTGGTTTCTTAGAGTTGAAGCAGTTGTGTTGGTGATGGCTGTGGCGGTGGTGGGGTGGTGGTGCTTGTGGGTGCTGGCGGCAGTGGTGGTGGGGTGTGTGTGTCTCTGTGTCTGTGTCTGTGTGTGCATGTGTTGGGTGGAGGTCACAGCAGACTTCGTTATAGCGCTCTCTGATCCGCGACCCATCCTTCCACTTCCCTGTGGCGAGGCCCATCCTTTCCGGTACTTCAGCAAGGTCAAGTATGTCACGTGTATGTCTTCGTGGAATGTGTGAACTATATGTATGTAGCTGATCTCCGCCTTATGCCATTGGTGTACCTTTGAACCATCGGCAACTAGTTGTCTCTTCTCTCTTTCTCTCTCTCTCTCTCCCCTCTCTCTCTCTTTCTCTCTCTTTCTCTCTCTCTCTCTCTCTCTCTCTCTCTCTCTCTCTCTCTCTCTCTCTCTCTCTCTCTCTCTCTCTCTCCCTCCCTCACCCTCCCTCTCCACACACTTCAGGAATGAAGCTGATCAAGCTCGTCTCTGGAACTTTTCTCTAGGCCAACTCCAGGCCTACTTGGGGGATTCCCCACACCTCAACATTGACTGGGAGGCAGTGGAAGCTGCAAAGTCGAAGACGTCCCAAGTCGCCGCCGCACAGCCATCAAGTACAGAAGATGCTCCCGAAGCCGCTGCTGCTGCTGCCGCTTCCACACCGGCACAGCCAGAAGTGCCCAGTGAGAAAGGTGAGTCTTCAACTGCAATGCTGCTCAATGTGTTCACGATGACAGCATGAACAAGGTGGAGGACCCACTCACTGTATGTTCCTCCGCCTTGTTCATGCTGTCATCGTGAAAACATGTTTAACCTATCAAGGCAGGCTTGCATGTACAGCACTGCTCAATGCAATCCAGTCAAGTCACTCAAGTACCCGCCTAGCGTTGTGCAGCCCTGCACCTGCAAAGACTGGGCTGCGAAATGGTACAGGGTGCAAACTTGACTCGCACGACTGGATTTCATTGAGCAACACTGTACTACCCACTGTGCATTGTGACATGTACGTGGAAGCAGTACGAGTTCTAGCACACAGACTGGGATTGTTTGTGAACTGTAGTTTTATAATTGAGCTGGTTACCAGTCCTTCAAAAAGGTTGCTTACTGCAGTGGTTGCGTTACGACAGGTAACTAGCTGATAGTATGTGTTAGCTATGCCTGTATTCATGTGTGTCTATGGTCTGTATTCATGTGTGTCTATGGTCTGTATTCATGTGTGTCTATGGTCTGTATTCATGTGTGTCTATGGTCTGTATTCATGTGTGTCTATGGTCTGTATTCATGTGTGTCTATGGTCTGTATTCATGTGTGTCTATGGTCTGTATTCATGTGTGTCTATGGTCTGTATTCATGTGTGTCTATGGTCTGTATTCATGTGTGTCTATGGTCTGTATTCATGTGTGTCTATGGTCTGTATTCATGTGTGTCTATGGTCTGTATTCATGTGTGTCTATGGTCTGTATTCATGTGTGTCTATGGTCTGTATTCATGTGTGTCTATGGTCTGTATTCATGTGTGTCTATGGTCTGTATTCATGTGTGTCTATGGTCTGTATGCATGTGTGTCTACGGTCTGTATTCATGTATGTCTATGCCTCCATTCATGTGTGCACGGTGTGGATCTACAGAAGCTGAAGACAAGTGTGAGGACTCCCCTCAAGCCCAGCAAGAAGAGGAGGCACCAGTGAAGGCAGTTGGTGAGAATGGTGGCGATGAAGATGGAGCTGGTGCCACCACTGCTGCTACTGAGACTGA
Source organism: Sycon ciliatum (assembly GCF_964019385.1). NCBI lineage: Eukaryota > Metazoa > Porifera > Calcarea > Leucosolenida > Sycettidae > Sycon > Sycon ciliatum. Next base: position 1,091,931 of record NC_088648.1, on the reverse strand, counting down.
AGACTCTGCCACTGGCAGTGATACTGCTGAAAGTCCTGCTGCTCCTGCTGCTCCTGCTGCTGCTGTGGTAGGTGATGGTGTTGAGTCTAAACAGACTGAAGGTGACCAGGATGCTGCACCTGCGACTTCTGTTGGCGATGAGAAGGCAGCAGATACTCCTGACGCCGCTGATGCGTAAGTACACATACATGGGAGAACTGCTGACACACAAGCACACACACACGCACATGTATGCACACACACACACGCACACACCACTTCTGTCCTCCGAACTCTGTACATCAGGCAGCACGTCCTACCAAGATGCTGGTGTTACTTGCCAGTTAGCAGTTGCTCCTTCTCAACATGTAGCTAAGTAGTACATAGGATGCTTGTATGCGGTGGAAGCTACGTTGCTTGCATGGACAGTAAATTTATCGTGTAAGAGCCCTGAGTCCCCCTCCCGTATTATCCGTAACTTTCTTGCGACTCAAACTTGTTTAGTCACTTTGACTAGGGTACACAGTCTTTTCCGGTCATGTTTATTTCCCCTCTTATTTTAGTTATTAGCCGAAGCCAGCAGGACTGGTAAATCAATTGAGTGACTCCCAGCACACCGGAGATCAACCCACTCCCTACCCAGATCAATCCACTCCCTATCCATTCCATTCCACCTTCTGCATCATCAATTCATTTCCTCTTTGATACTCCGAAAAGCTCACATTTAGCCAACTATAATAATTGTTGTAACCAAAATGTAGTTATGATGTATAGCCACACATATGTTTACATACCAGTAAGCTGTTATTTTACATAATATTATTTTTTGGCAAATTTCTGCTGGACATTCTCTACATATGTTTAATAGAGTCATAAAATATAAGAATACAATTATTGTTATTTCCATAGGGGAGATGGAAAAGAAGTAAATGTATACTAAAACACGTTGAAAATGTTTCTTGCTCGCGTGCAAACAGAAGTGTCCGTGTGTGCGTACGTGTGTGTCACGCACATATATAGATTATTATATAATTTTATAGATATAAGATAAAAATGTATGGTGGGTAGTCATATTTCGGGCATAATTGTTGTTACGGCTCAAGGTCACATCCTGTTTGAAATAGCCTGTGTGTACGTCTGTGTGTGGGAGGGGGGGGGGGCATTGTTTTGATAGCATATTGTGTGTGTGTGTGTGCTTGTGTTTGTGCACGCGTATGTGTATGCGGCATGCATGCGTGTCTGTGGGTCATGTCATTTGACGTTGGTACCGATGTTTTCTTTTCCTGAGGGGACATGCATAACTATGATGATATCATTGACTAGAACAGTGCACAGCGTTTTGTCATAACCTGCTTAGCATGATGTCAGCACATTGACGTTGTAATGTTACACCATGGAGTTGGCCGACCTGCACTACTAGTAGTGTCACTGTTACTATTAATTATTAGAGTGCAACGGCGTACACTGTTCAACTTCCAGAATTCAGGTTGTACAGCGGATTTTCAGCCGCCTTCTCCGAACCGCCGACGGAAGCTGAGCCACCGTTGCTCTCGGGGCAATGTTGCTGGGAGCGCCCTGATCGCAACTTGCCCCACGGTTGAGAGCTGGAGGAACCCGATAAACGCTTCGACCACCAGGTTCCACCGGAGTTTCTGGATCCCGATGCGGAAGCAGTCTCGCTCGGCCGGCGATTCAAAGCAGCGGATGCGCTCATATTCTCCACTGGCTCCTCGTAAGCAAGACGACCATGCGTCAATGCCGTTGGTCTAGCGTCAGTCGGTGTCATGGCCATTGGTCGAGCATCAGTCGGCGATGGCGTACCCACGGATGTGAAGCCATTCTCCGTGTGGACAGCGTCCGGTCCGAATTGAGTGGGCAAAGCTGGTGGGGCGCCTCGAGGGGAATCCCCACGTGACATTCCAGCACCGACGCATTGGCCAAAGCGAGCAGCAAAGCCACCACGTCGAGGGTGGTTCCTGAATGAGTTGCGTTGGGCTGGAGTTACGGGTACTTCTACGTCTTCATATACATCTCCGTCTGGTATTTCCGCATACTGTCGACTAGCGTAAGATACAACTGACCCTCGGATCGGGGCAGGGTTTCCCAAGGGCGTAGACGGCGGTTGGTAGATGTTCTCGCTGGGCGCTTGGTCTTGCTGCCGTCGACGTGTCAGAGTAGATAGCAGATTATCAGCATCACCTTGCGGAGTGACGGCAGGTATTTGAGAAGCCGTCTTGCCGTTGCTGGGATTTTCGCTCGTCTCCGCAATGGCCTTGAGACGAGCTGATGGGTCAGCACACAAGGTGCCTGTGGGCGTTTGAAACGTGTCAGAGTCGAGTGAGGTGCGTGATGGACTTGCAGCTGCTTCCGGAACCTTTGGAGCAAAACACACAACACACATGCACATTTTACAAATAGGCACGCACACGTACACACGTACACACACACACACGTACACACAAACGTACACACACACGTACACACACACAGACGCAGACGTGCACCCACAAATATACTTTGAGATTTGCACGCACACGCATTTCTCATACACGGAACATAATTATCACGTTACCTATCATAAGATTATCACCTTACCTATCATAAGATTATCACCTTACTTATCATAAGAAACAGGCAACACAAGGTCAAACTCGTACCTCTTGCAGAATACATTTGAGAACCAACTGCCAGCTGGAAATGCTTTGCTTTTAGCCAGGCCGAGCATGCACTGCACATTATCCATTGACAACCCTGTGGTCCAATAATGTATATCATGGTCAACACTAGCATTACCAAGTTCACTTGCACGTAGGGTGACTGTTTGTACAACTCACCGCCAATTTGGAACCGCGTCGGCTCCAGCTGCGCCGTGGGCCAAAGTGCGGGTGCACAATCGAAAGTCGAATGTTCTTCAGGCGACCGCCGGCTTTAGCACCGCTGCCGTTCGATTTCAGACTGTCCCCATTGCTCTTGAAGCTATCCATGGTGCTAGTGGTAGACTCTGCTCCCAGCTCTGTGCCGCCTGGTTGCTTCTTGCCGCTACGGCCAGCACCGGAGGAGGAAGGTGTGCCTTTACAGCGCCGACAACAGCAGCACAGTGCACCCACTAGCATGAAGAGGGCGACGACAACCGAGAGGAAGATCGCCACTGTCACCGCAAGATTATCTGTAGTGTTGATGATCGCATGTAAAGATAAACAGAGATGCAAATAGAAATGCAAACACAGATGCAAACAGAAATACAAACAGAGATGCAAACAGAAATGCAAACAGAAATACAAACAGAAATGCAAACAGAGATACGGTGAGAAAGTTTCATCTTGACCCAGTCACAATGTGCTGAGAGACAATAGTTATTGTTACCATGAACACAGAAAAGGTCCACTTTCTGTGCTATTGGACCCAAGAGAAAAGAACAAGGGTTGTTCTACTTGTCTACCTTGTTGAGTGTATTTCTTTGGCACCCAGAGCCATTCCGAGTCAAACAAGTAGAATTGAATGGGTGTGCGTCGTTCTCCATTGCATGCAGGACAACGATAGCCATTTAAACTCTGTGCTAGTTGTGTCTGGTCGAGTGGACTGTAATGGAGTTTGGAGAACAATGGCAGGTTTAGTGATTTAGATGTACCTCTTGGGGACAAGTACAAGGAAAAAATGACCATGGGAAATCCGTTGACCGCCTTACCGTCAGCCTGCAGTCCCGACCGCTCAATCACCCGGTCGCAGTACTGGCCCACGTAGGTGTCTCGGCACACGCACTGGTACTGTGCAAGCGTGCTCTGTCTGTCCAGCTGCACGGTCAACCGTCGGCATTGCCCACCGTTCTGACAGGGTTCTGCGCCACACACTGAATGCACAGGGGACAAGAAGTGAAAACAGCAGGCAAAAGAGAGAGAGAGAGACCAGAATCATTACACAACGTTCTACCATATTTCATCCATGTCGGCTGTGATATGAAGGAGCACATCATGTCCTCTACCCGTATGCCTTAGCATCTAGTGGTCAGGAGTTACTGGAAGTCTAAATGAAATTAGCACACACCTGGTCTTCTGGGTAGTCCAATATACCTCACCCAGGGGCATAGCTGGTCCCCGTCTCAGGGGGGAGGGGGTGCATCTGGATCATACATGTAGGGTGGCTGGTGCATGTCATCATGGTCATTGTGTGCATGCTGAACCTAGCTCGAATTTTTAGGGGAGTGCACGTGCCCCATGCGGGCTACACACCAATGCGCCTGGCCCGCAAGGGTGGCATGGTGCTGGCCCGCAAGGGTGGCATGAGGCTGGCCCGCAAGGGTGGCATGGGGCTGGCCCGCAAGGGTGGCATCGGGCTGGCCCGCAAGGGTGGCATGGGGCTGGCCCGCAAGGGTGGCATCCGGCTGGCCCGCAAGGGTGGCATGGGGCTGGCCCGCAAGGGTGGCATGGGGCTGGCCCGCAAGGGTGGCATGGGGCTGGCCCGCAAGGGTGGCATGGGGCTGGCCCACAAGGGTGGCATGGGGGCACGCGTACATACAGGGGTATTTCAGAACCGCAATCCAATGTGCATGTAATTGATGATTCTGAACCAGAGCATTGATCGCTCTCCCGCTCCCTGCTGCTGGAGTTTATTTATTAGGCCCTGGCATCTAGCACTGTCTTCATATCAACCTGAACTTTGAAAAATGCAGTGCTGCTCAATGGTATCCGATCGGCGCCTGCCAGTGTTACACCCCGCACCAGTACACCATCCAGTGTTCACAGGTGCAGGACTGCAAAGCACACTATCAGATTTCATTGAGCAACACTGACCACCCACTATTTGTCTTACCTTCGGGACACTCGATACCTGTGTGGCATGCCTGCTGCTGCTCCCCAACACCAGTACACTGCATGAGCTGATGATCTCCAACCGGCGATGCTGGAACTGTGGCCGCCTCTGTTGCCGTCGTCACTAGGTGTGGTGGCGGTAACTGGGACTGCGAATGGTTGTTCATGCACTCTCGCAGTCTCAGCTTGCGTCCTTGGCCGCACGATGCAGTACAGTGCGACCACTCTCCCCACGCACTCCACAGCGGCAACGAATCTACAGCACGAGAATCAGAGGTCCTATTCTTCAACAACCAATCACTACTTGATCATTGGAAAACTTCAATGTACGATGCTCTTAATTTCCTTGACAAACTGCACAGTGTGATACTCCTATTCAACAGTGTGGGGCTAAAGTTGCGCACACTCTACGCTGACCATGGGCAAACATATGCACTTTATCTGTCGGTGTGGTTTGTATTGTTTGGAGTTTCCTGGGCCAACCCATAAAGTCCGTGACTGGGATACATCCATGCATCATTGAGGATGCGGGGGAGACCGTTCAAGCACATGTGGTGTAATGCGAGGGCCCAACCTCTCCATCGCTTATGGACTGGAGCTTGTTTTGCAAAGGTGCCCGTGATTGGGGCCCGGTGCGTACCCGTGTGTTACATAAACAGGAAGTGAGTGCACGCCGCACAATACTTCTAAACCCCACTGACTTCCATGCGTATCGTCTACAACGACAATAATTGTCATCCCCGACCTGTCCTCAGTCAAAGAGAAGGTTAATCTTACCAGGCGCCATTCCCTGATCAATGCAGGTCTCTGGTTCACAGCCAAGACGACACGCTTGCTGACCATTCTCCAGGCAGACTACACAGCTGGATGACTGGCACTGCCTCGAGCATGTCCCCACAGGGAGATATCCAGCTGAGCAAGTCACCTGCCACTGGAGTAGCAAAAAGAACAGAGTACATGTCCACGGTGTTCGCGCACATACACACACGGGGGCATACATAGGAGTATACACACAGTCGCACATATAGGAGGCTCCGAGCATACACACATGTGCATGCACACATAAAGAAACACACGCACACGCACACACACACACACACATGTAAATGCACACATATACAAATGTGCACATGAAAGCCCGGGTATACACACAATCAGATGCACGAACACGCACACGCGTACCCACTATTTCGGCAATTTTCTAAAAGGCGCGAAATATGCCGTTTGAGTTGCTTGTGCAAGTGCAGCGCTGTGTCGCAAGTCCACGACTTCACCAAAACATCTCAACTGATAATATATTCGCGTAACCTCTTTACTTACCTGAAGAGAAAGGGTAGCAGGAAACCGGTCGAGGAACGCAACATTCTCCGACCATTCACCGCTGGATGGATCAATGGGAGCAACGAATGTGGCCAGGATCTGAAACCTGGACTGCGGAATCTCCTCCTGTCCCCAAGCCTCCACTAATACGGAATAGTTCTAGTTTAGATAGAACATGCACAAGCACACAAACAAACACACAAGCACACGCAAACAAACACACACACACACACACAGTCATGCAAGCGAACAACGCCACATGCCACACAAACACAAAGACGCACTTATGCAAACACGCACGCAAGCAGTGTTCTTTTTTTGTGAAAATGCGGCCCTGACCTGGGCAAGGACATGTTGTATCATTGGCGTTGACTCGCCCCCGAGTGCCCAAGAGAAGTTTACCAGGCGTAACAGAATAGAGCAAGTCCGACACGAGCGGCTTCCAATGCAATACCCTGCACGACTGATGGAAGCGGCTCACAGTTTACCTGGCGAGTTGCACAACGCTTTCATTTTCTACGTTTTAAGGTGCCGCGTGTTTGCATCTCCTTAGCTAGAACTGCAGTATGAGGAACATCCTAAACGTTTAACTCCCCTTCACCAAGTTCCTTCATTTCATGCAGCACCCAACAGATTGGACTAATTTGTTATTTGTATGAATACCTGTGCAGATCCGGAGAAGGCAAGTTTAGCTGGCTGCGCTGTGGACAGTGTGAGGTCATTCTGGCCGCCCACGCCTGGAAACCTCTGGGTCGCATAGCTGCTCATAGGGCAGAGTGCTGTTGATGCCTGCACACATACACGCACGCACACAAAAACGCACACACACATGCAAAATTACACGGACACACACACACACACGGACACACATACGCACGGACACACACAATACTATACAACATCTGGTGTGACCATGTAGGGAGTGGCATGCTGCTTCCGACTCGAGTAAACCCTTAGAACAATAGGCGGCATATTCTGCCAGGAAAAATCTACAGGGCTGTACTTGACTACACAGACGATGCTCTGCTCATTCGATTACAAGGCTCTCTCTGAAATACTGTACAAGCAGAAATTTTCAGTGGTGTTTTATTTTCGGTAACTTTGGTGGTGACAATTTTACCGAAAATGAAACACACCGGAAATTTGGGTACATGTGCTATGTATGTACCACATATACTAGAACACTTACCTGGAAACCTGGAAAGCGGGTTTACCGAAAATTTCCCTCCACCAAACTGCCGGTTTTGGTGAATATCGAGAATATTACACCACCGAAAATTTCTGCTTTTACAGAACTAGCAGCGACAAGTACTGTTTGGAAAAATAGAACAATCCCCTCTCGAATAGAAGAGCGGACTGCTATTTTCAAAGCACGAGATGACCAGGCAATGTCACCCACTGTACAGTGACATCAGATGCCTATAACAAGTGTCTTGTGCACGTACGCACATTCAGGGGCGCCGGAAGGTATTTTAGTGTGGTACGGTCAGCCATCTGAAGTACAATTTACTCGTGGGGGAGAGGTGGCTGAGCCGAAAATTTTGGAATTTTAGATCCCAGATCAGTGTATTTTGTCGATTCACGGGGTATCTGGGGCAAAAAGTGGTACGGTCAATACTGTAGTGACCGTACCGTGTGCGACGCCCTGAACATCTATATTAACTGAGTAAGATCAGGTCCCCCAGCTGTAAAAAGGATGCTCAGCATCAAAGATTGAGGAGTGACAAGGAAGCACCGCAGGTGCAACATTATGTAAAACAAACTCGTTACCTTGTCATTTGGTTGGAGACAGACTCGGAGATAGACCTCACAGGCGTCAGTGTGGTGAACTCCCTTGACTGTGTAGTCGGGACATCCTTGCGATATTGAGAACCGATGCAGGTGGACAAACACTGTGCCCTCTCCATGTATGCCGCGTACCTGCAATGAACAAGGTGAGCAACAACACGAGAATCTGGAACCGTGCTTATAGGTGTCTTGGTCGTCGCGTAGCTAAATTCAATAAAAAAGACAAAGACACATGGAAATCAGGTCTCCTCATGATTGCTTTTCAGCATGAAACTCCTGAGTAGAACCGTGGCCAGGTGCCTGGGTCATCATGTGGCTAGTTCGAATGCCAGGAACACGTATAGTGGAGCTCCTTGATTATGCACAGGCCCACGGTTCAGTGCTGAGTGGGACCTTTAAATTAAAGACCTTCGTTTAACATGAAATCCTGGCTCCGCAAATATTGTGAATTGTGAGCACCCTGAAGCTTGTTCTTTTCTTGCATTTTATTGCAATTGGCCTCCGAGTGAACAGTTCCATGTTATTGAGCAACAATAAAGAATGAGCACACATGGCTGCAGAGGGCCCGGAAGGTGTGCCTAGTTCAGATGTGCTCCCTGTTCAGATGTCTTCGCAGGTGAGACCAGATCCTAGTCCCAGTCGTAAACTCACTGAATACCTGGTTCGATGGCTGCCAAGATGGCTTCCAACCACCATGGCGACTTGTCATGCATGTTCAAGCAGGTCATCTTGTTAGGCCCTCGGCCCTGACCGCTGGAACGCGCTCCCTGCTGAGGCCCGTTTATGTTCTTCATTGCACCTATTCCGCAAATCAGTACTTGCTTTCCTAGAGTACCCTGTAAAATGGCCTTGGGCCTGTGATAAGGCCAATACATCCATGCTGAGCACAGTCCGCATTGAAGGGACATGGGCTGCCAAGACAGCGAAGTGACGGCAATTAATGGCAAGTTACGCATAGAAGTTCAGCAGTGAAAGTCACCGACGGTTCTAAATTCTTTATTTACAAGTGTTACCCAGACAGCGGCAACCTGCAGTGCAAGTCTTGCGAGAGTATGTTTGGTAGAGTAAGTACGTGGCAGATGCTCATTCAAAAATCAACTTTCCGAGAAACCATACAGCACTATCGGTGTGTTTGCTGTAAAAGCAGGTTTTCCTGTTTGTACATCAGCATGTTACACAAAGGTGGGGTGACTCTGGCGAGGGGAGTAAGCTGAACATAATCTCTGAATGGACTCGGATGGAGACTGGTGGTGTTAATGGACATTATAGCGTAACTTTTAGTTCCTTGCTCCTTTTTTTCTATAATCTCTGAACATAATGATAATGATCATAATGTCACTGTGTCACCAGGAGAGTGCACCATCACTCGTATGCAAAGCGGCCGACGCGTTACTCGTAGCGTGGATGATTCTCCCAGTGACTTCAAAGAACCATAGTGAAGATGGATGGCATCACGCACCGCCCGCTAACAATCAACAAGCAGTTGTGCTACCCTACATCCCGTAATGCTTTGCCGTGTAGTATATCCTAGGTTGTGATGGTGTTGCAGAGATAGTAGATCCTATGCTAGTAAAACACATACTTGCCCCAGTACGCACAGGATACGAAGGATTTCTATGGAACCGGCAAAAGGTTTCGGGATGCAGAGGCACGGTCGCATTGAGGACATGCATTTGTTAAAGGGGAAGTTAAGTCTTAAATCAAAGTTTCACCAGTTGTAGTCTTCCTTGGTGTCGAGTCGAGTGGTCTTGGTCCGAGGAACCCGAGACTCACCAGCACGACCCACATCAGTGAGGCCTTAGTTATAGGCGGGTGCAGAAACTGGCACTGGAACAAGGGGCTACTCTAACTGGCAGCCAGGGAGTGAAACCCACAGGGCCTGATTTTACAGTCGCCCATAACCTCTCCATAGGCGCTAGGACTCCCGAGATGCATGTACAGGTCTGCCATCGTTAGTATGACATCAGTTACAAGACAAACCTCATTAGTAGACAGAGGTTGAAAGTCCCCCGACGCCTCAAATGCATTTTACCTGTCGTACATACAAGTTCTGATACAGTGGAGATTGGACATAACGACACTTCTTCGAGAGAGAAATCAAAATGTTGCTATATTCGATCTGTCACTAAACCCAATCTTCACATTTAGTATTCAATATGTATATCAAAATGAACATATGGATAATAATTATTATTATTCCCGTAGCTATGGAAAAGACGTTACTTCAGTAACGTCTAGCGCTAGCCAGGGTCCACACAGCTTTAATTCCGTGTAAGTTTGTGTGTTTGTGCCGTCGGCATGCCTGGCGCTATCCCGTACCTGTCCCGAACCGTACCATCAAAGACAGCTAGCCACAATATTCAAATAGGGCTTTCAAATGCAAGATCATAACGTGAAGCAGCTTACAGAATAAGAGTATGTATGCAAAGTGTATCGGGGGAATGCATGCAGGGCGATAGTGCGGGTTCGAATCCTACATGTAGGTTATGTCTTGAAAAAAGTAGGAGAAATGAAAATTTTACAACATCCCTATGGTTTTTTTGTCTAGGTCATCAAGGTGGTAGACGGTGTCGTATTACCCTTGAATGCAAAGAGAAAGTTAACTCTCGTGACGCAAAAAAGTATAAATTCTATCTGTCGTTATTTTCGAGGTCGTTATACCCAATCTATAATGTACAGAAAGGACTTGCTAAACGACTTGGGCAACAAAATTGTGTCGCTAAACTCGATTTGTCGTTATACCCAAGATCGTTATAATCCAATCTCCACTGTAGTAGACAATACTCATTATGAAACGAAATGGAAACCGGGGGGGGGGTCACTAACAAGGGTAGACATCATGTATAGTGAAACTGCCCTGATCCAAACACTCCTATCTGCTTTCGCCATGTTTCTCCCCTCTGGATTCACAAAGGAATGGCCTACAACGCAACATAACACCAACTATAGTATGGTGTGGAGAGCGCCTGCTCGTCCGTTCTTCTATAGTGTCGGAGATCTACATGGACTATGAACGAGATTTGAAGAGAAATTCTTCCACGTGACTACGGCAACACGGCACACGGACCACGGCCACGGAGCGACGCGGCGCACACACGCATTTCTCACAGGCAAGCGGGCGAAACGGCACGCTCTTCGTGTTGCTGGGTCGCTGGCCGTCTTCCTTTTCTTCGTTGCGCTCCACCTGTGGCAAACCACCTGTACTTGAAAATGACACGCACCCATCGAGTAACTCTACGCTTCACTTTTTTTCACAATGGCTTGCATTCGAACATCAAGAGGCAAAATGGTACCGGCACTGTTCGAACTGCACTCAAAGACATGAATGGAGTGGGTCGAACAAAGGAAGTGGACGGGCAGTTCTGTGTGTGCCGAGCCACAAACTGTTCCGCTGCGTGGCCCACTTGACACCACCATGGCTGCATAAACACAACACGTAGTATTTCACTTCGCTACCCCACTGACTTACCCAGCTAGCCAGGAGCACTACCAGCACCCCAGCCGTCCAGCCGACACGCATTCTTTCTTCCCTTCTCGGGCTGGTGTGCACACATGCACACAAGAAATGCGCTGGCTCAGCGGACGGAAACTAGCCGAACAGAAGGACAGCTTTCAGGTTCTTCCTCGCCTGGGTGTCTAGAGTGAAGAAGGCGAACACCTCGGTTCTTCGTTGTCCACTTCTCCTTCAGCGCCGAGGGCAGAACTTGGAACTATTCACACACTCGCTTGCGATGGTGAGCAATCACCTTGAAATATTGATAGCGTGTAAGGCGAAGGTCAGACCTCCTCTGAGTCCACTTCACGCAACGTTTGCTTTTCTCTGCGAGTGCATCTCCAAAAGAGCGCAAAACAGGCGCTAAAATTAGCCTCCACACGATATAGGCTGTTCGGGTCGCACCCCATGTGCTACGCTCACGTGATGAATTTCCACCTTCACGAAAACCATGCGACTGGTGCAGGTGCAAAGCAGCACAGATACCACGGTACTACTGGCACTGCGACCAGTCACCTCGCTCCCAAGTTTAGTTACCCGACGGTGCGGACCTTTCCCGCGTGCATCGACGCTGATTTTCTATCTAATTTTTCAAGTCGGTCATAAAGGAGTCATGAATTTGGTGTCAGTTGGCGGCATCAGTAGCGGCGATGACAGGTATTAGGTATCCCCTGCGACCTTGCCAGCTATCCCCACTAGACTACGGCGTAACACTAACACAGTAACAGGAAGAGCTCCCCCCCCCCCCCCTCTCTCCCTCTCTCCCTCTTATGCCGGATAGTGTTTGGAAGCCGCGCATGTGGCGGGTCTTGCGAGTGCTGTGGCGAGCCGCTACCTCTCCCGAGGCGGACTGGAATCAGATTAGAGAGATATGAAGGCTATGTGTTTTCTGACATAACTTGTAGGTGATGGTTTGCTTGATGGAGTGTTGAAAGGAATGCATAATAATTATGCCGTCAGCAGCACAGTCTGCCTTTGTACTACTGAACTGCGTGAGCTACGATAGTGGACCTTGTAGTTGCAGGCAAGCCTGGCCATAGCCATAGCCATAGCATCCTGCATATTGGCGGTACAACAACATCACCCCAGTGATAATAGGAGCAGTCAAGCGTCAGGACGCGTGCCTATACCACCATAGTGTCATAGTGTCAGCAGGCATGGTGGTGGCCTAGCACAAGCTCAACTTCCCAAACTGGTTGCATGTGTTTCTCAAGACAAGATCATTGTATAGCCGGTGGTGGTATCGCAGGTGTGCTACTTCAAAGACGTCTACACCAACACAGTATCTTACATCGTACAATATAACTGTAGTGTCTGTAGTGCACGTGAAATAGTCGCACCTCCAGTATGTGCTTTGTGTTAATATAATGGATCTGTTTATCCATGTTTCTCTGCTCAAATCTATGATTTACATGACATTGGGCATCAGTGTAATTGCAGAAGGCTACTGAAATGGTACAATGTAGCAATATGTAGTGTATGTTGATAGCTAAAAAAGGCTGCTCGTTTTTCAGCTGCCCATTAGCCGGCTTACCGGCTAGCAACCAGCTCTAGAGCCAGTATAGGTTGTGAAGGCATCCCAGCATGTATCGCCAGGTGCACAGAAGCAGGGTACAACATACAGAATGTCAAATACCACTAGTACAATCAGTCCATCATGTTTACGTGACGTTACATCCGGTCTTTGGAGTCAAACTCGAAAATTAATGTAGTCTCCGCTGCATGCCATGGGATGACGATGACAACATAGCTTAGTGGTCGAGTATCGCTGGGTAACCTGTTTTCCAGTCGTGATGGTGGGCACTCTCTGTCTATGTCTCTATCTGTTTCTCCCACTCTCTCTTCTCTCTCTCTCACTCTCTCTTTCGCTCTCGCTCTCCCTCCCTCTCTCTCTTTCTCTCTGTCTCTGTCTGTCTGTCTGTCTGTCTGTCTGTCTGTCTGTCTGTCTGTCTGTCTGTCTGTCTGTCTGTCTGTCTGTCTGTCTGTCTGTCTGTCTCTTCTCTTCTCTCTCTCTCTCTCTCTCTCTCTCTCTCTCTCTCTCTCTCTCTCTCTCTCTCTCTCTCTCTCTCTCTCTCTCTCTCTCTCTCTGTCTGTCTCTGTCTGTCTGTCTGTCTGTCTGTCTGTCTCTCTCTCTCTCTCTCTCTCTCTCTCTCTCTCTCTCTCTCTCTCTCTCTCTCTCTCTCTCTCCCTCTCTCTCTCTCTCTCTCTCTCTCTCTCTCTCTCTCTCTCTCTCTCTCTCTCTCTCTCTCTCTCTCTCTCTCTCTCTCTCTCTCTCTCTCTCTCTCTCTCTCTCTCTGTCTCTCTCTCTCCGTCTTATCCTGGTATGCTCCTTAATTGCATGTGTTATTTCTCGGTTACTTCATCGTGGTATGAAAGCTTGAATATAGAACTTGTCCACGTAACAAGACGACAATGCCTCTGCATTCTGGCGAAGTGAAATATTCATACCCAACAAACTAGAATTCATATTACAGGACCATAATGTAAAAGCGCGAGCTGCCATGTAGGGAGCAACACATAATTCCCCAAGTATCGCCGAAGTCACAACAACCTCTTCTTAATAATGTAATTAAAATTAGAATCTAAACTAGAATACTGAGCCAGGTAATAAAAATGTAAAAATTAGAATCTGTGAGTCCCAAGAATAGTTCAAGATCAAAATTACGCTTCAAACCCAGGTAGATGCAAAGGGTAAAGAAATAGAATAATCATGATCAGTCAATCAGCATTTTATCACTCAATGGATTGTAGATAAGTCTCATTGTCACTGTATTCACAATAACCGAGGTTCCGAGCCCTGAATCACATCGGGTGTTCCAATCAATTATCAATAGGGTAAATATGGGGAGCTGAACGACTAATAATTTAACAGAACCAATATGACCGAAATGAGATGGCAAAAAACTGATTTCCTTCGCCTACTATAATTATAATCTGGTTTGAGAGGTTGGGGATGGGGTGTGAGAGGGGGGGGGGGGGGGGGGTGGTATTAGGTATCCACCAGAGATGGGAGTAGATGAAGCCGACCGTTCTGTGCTATCCACAATACTAAAGTTAAGATTTACAACACACATACACACGCACACACATACACACGTACACACACATACACATACACACACATACACACACACACATACACACACACACGCGCGGGAACACATGCACACGCACAGAAAATACAATGTACGAGAGTTGTTAACCTAGGCTACCAAAGACCCAGTACGTTCCTTTGGGCGGCGATGTGTCTTTTGCATAGCAGCGGGAAAAATACATATTATTTTTTGATGATATGATCGGCAGGCATCTGACCCATCAAAGCTACATGGGATGAGACCCAATGCACCAGAGACCATGTGAGTTTGACACCACAAAGAGCTTGAACTGTTGCAAATCCGTACAGACCTTGATCAGGCCGAGGGTAACCAGTTCAGACTTGGATTCGGATTTTGGATTGGTTTGTTTCATGTCGAAGAACAAACAGGCAGTGTTGCCTTATTACTTGGAGGTCTTCATCAACGAATAAATAATATATGTATATGTACACTGCTCTAAGGGCTACAGGGGACGTGTACGCCGTAGGTAGTCTGCCAAAGTGTCTGCCTCAACGTCAGGTGAGTCATCCTCTGTACCATAAGAGTCCAGAGCGCTGTAGCCAAACAGCTCGATATCATTGCCGTAGCGATGCCAGGCAGACTGCAGCAGTGTTCGCGAAACCCGACTGTACAGCTCCTTTGCAGACTTGCGTCGCACCGGGTTGTTTGTGTAGTCAAGCTCCTTCTTTGGGAAGCGTATGTTGTTGATACCCAATGCCTGTAAGACATTATCAGCGCTGTCCGGTAGTTCCTCATGTTTCCCTATGTAGTCGTAGCGTACACTGCAAGGCATACAGTTGGATGTGTATGTCTGCCAGTGCTCGTCCATCTCATGCGGCCGTGTGCGAGACAGGACCATCTTCAAGAACGACGTCAGCGTTATGTTGACGTCCTCGGGCCGTATGCGACGACCCGTCTGCCACTCGGAGCGATCGCGGAAGAACATCTCCTGCATGAAAGCGTCAGACGCGTTCTTCGGCCGCCAAGCTATGAGATCGCGATAGACGGCCAGAAGACGTGTGGCGGGATCACGCACAAACATCACCTTCTTGTACGTCTGTAATCTGTGCAGTGCTTCCAAATAGTTCAGATCGCTCAGATAGCTCACATGCCGATTGCGACGGAAATGCAGCTTGTGATGCGGTATCTTCAGAGAGGACGAATTTCCAGATTTCATTGCAGCGAACACCCGCTTCCAGTTTGTGCATCCCACTTTGGCTATATAACAGAAGACCAACTTTTTGGAGTCGTCATACAGCATGTGTGTGAACAGCATGTCGGCCTCTGCACGTGACGGCTGCACGGCGAACTGTCCGCCTCTGATACACCTCTCCGACACGTCCTTTGCCAAACGACGTTCGGCCGCTCCTGGCTCTGCGGGCGGCTGGGGCGCTACATTGCTCTTTCTCCCGACTATACCGAAAGAGATGTTGATGATGCTGAGTAGTTTGGTGAGGCTCGCGTCGTGCCGTACCATCGTAAGCACGACAAAGCCAGTGACAGCCAAGATGAGCTGGTTTCGCCTCCCCAACCCTGACATGGACCTCATAGCCACTCTACTCGACTACAACTTACTTTCTGGCGCGAACTCCTGGTGATGACTGCACGCACTTCCTTTCACTTCGACAAAAACTAATTATTGGAGTTCTGTCTTCCGCCCAGTGTTAGAAAGTGAATCAGAAATCCTTGTAACGGCGAGGAACGCCACACAGCGGACGTTAGACGGTTGGTACAATCGCTACCTAAAAACACTGTAGACTAGTCTCTACGGCTCTCTGCCGATCTAGAGTGGGTGCTGTGAAGAAGATGCACGCGAGAACTCTAAGAAAAGACGACCTACCGACCAAGGTCACACGGCCACTCACGAATGTCACGGCCACTGAGCCGCTGTCGGTGCGCGCCTATACGCCATCAAGGCTATAGTGCAGCAATAATGGCCGTACAACTACTTGTGATCACACGCGTGGGAGAGGAAGGTTTCGAGTCGAAGTATTTTAGAGTTTTGTTTTGATGGATCGGCCATATCTTTTTGACGTTACTTCTGCGAAAATTCTGAAAGCGAAAACAAAACTCTCAGTTTGAACCACCACACAACGACGAGCATGATATACTCAGTACACAGCATCTCCGCAAGCAAAGCATGTAACATGGAACTACTCAGTACGTCATGTAGCCTTGTAGGTGAAGCCATGAATAGAACAACGCCGACATAATACCCATGATGAACCAATGATCGATAGAAATAATGTGTACCGTTACGCACTCATCCCTCCGGGAACGGACACGATCATTATTTATCTTTACTTTTACTCATACCACTTTGCCAATACCGGAGCAAGAGGCGAATCCATAGCGACGCCATTCACCCGGCGATACATGATACCAAGAGTACATGAAACAATTTTTTTCGTGTTTCATTGTACTCCTGGTGGTACCACAATACGAAAACTCCACGCCAGTAGTTACCAACAACATGAGCTTTCAAAACGATGCCTGAGACAATCAACGCGTATCCATATCCTTTTCGTGATAAAGCACGTTGGCACAAATGTCAATGGTCTCGTTGATGAGTACGTTAGTAAATAGCCTGAGTGGACTACGCCAAATGACACACATGTGGCTGGGTATGCCCAAGCCGGTGAATGTGGGTCATACACTCAGTGTACACTCAGTGTATGACCCACATTCACCTACCGGTACATGTAGCTTGGGCCTATCCAGCCACATGTGACTGTGTAAAGAGGTTATACCACATTTTAATGATTTTATGGTTTTGATCTGGCGAAACCGCTCATGGACGGTATGTGCTAATAGGCAGCATGAGTCGCTAGTGCAGCTCTGTCAGGCCGTGCCATAGGCATTGGCGGATAACGCTCGAAAAGGTGGCAGATTCTGCTCGAAAAGCAGTGAAATTGGCAGAACCATACAAACCGTATGGCGGGCAATTACTCGAATTCTGCTCCATTTTTTTATCCACATACCAAACAAGCATGACACTTACCAGAAAAAGTAACGAATTCTGCCATTTTTCTGCCAGCATTATCCGCAAAGGCCTACCGTGCCACAACTGCGCCAAACTTTCTTGATGGTATCGCATAACTCACATTCACCTTGGGCACCCTGTAAGAAGACCTCAGAGTCTGATGGGAATGCCCAAGGCAAATACTGATACAAATAGAGTTCAAATACAAACCTACCCGTACGTCTGCCATCAAGAGTAAAATGATAAGCACTTAGTATAATTAGCCCTTGGTGTGATATGTAGTAATCAATGTCCGTCCTAGTCCCTGCAAAATTACCTTATACCGGTATTATGATGATGTCATCCGGGAGATACTGGGCCTGGGGAAGTTCATGATCTGGCAAGACTGATCAATTTATTATTATTACTGGTGGTGACAGTCAATTTTTTCTTCAGACTTTTCCCGTTTGTCTCTTTCCCTCAAACCAGTTATTATTATTATTATTACAAAAATGTATTATCTACGCATGCATCTACGCAAGAGTCACCACCAGCCAATAAGGACATGTGTCAAAGTATTGAACGTTTTCGTTCCCTTCTTGTCAAAATACTACAGGGAATGATGGAAATAAGCTAAAAGACTACAACTATAAGGAAAGAAGTTCAGAAATATATCACTCCAATTATGTGTAGAAGTGACACGAAAAAGTAGATGTGAAGAATCAAGAAAACAGCATGCAAATCCAATAAGTGACAAAAAAGTAGTGACAAGAAAAAGAGAGAAATATCAAGAGATCAAGGGATCTATTTCGCACCTTCACGACGAACAGTGCCAAACAACTGCAAAGACAACACATTCTCCTTCTGAACACAAAGCTCAGGGTCTAACTTACGTATGTACAAAGCTTCCAACACGGCAAGATGTAACAAAGACCTACCACGCGACTAAACAGAGAATACATCATCGGAATACCACTTACGACAACTAGCACTGCCAGACAGGTGACACTTGATTGCCGAGGTACCGTTTCCCTGACCCGACGACTTGGCCGTTGTCACATCCGATCCTGCCGCTTGCGAATCTCTCCCATTACGCCCTGCGTCCCTGCAATTCCGATTGCCTCGGTCGAGATCAGTGTGCTGCTCCACGTCCAGTCTGTCCTGCTTCCGTGGTCTACCTCGTTTCTTCACATTAACCGTTGTTGTCACTTCCAGTATTGGTTCTTTTGATTCGTCATCAATTCGTCTCCTCAACTGGCTTCTGGTGACTCGTCCGGGGCTCGATTGTCCAGATGTCAGTTTCGGTGGTTTCCGTATCGGTCTCTTCTTCTTGTTGACTGTTGTTTGGGTTGGCTCCAGCCCTGCGCCCGACGAAAAGGAGGAGGGGTCGGCAAGCGTATCCACAGCGGACTTGGACAAGTCCACCTCAGACACAGACTGCAATGGACACTTCGGTGGACGACCACGCCGAGGCCGAGAACCACGTGCAGCTACAGGGACAAGATTCAACGGTTTGACATGGTTATGACTCTTGCGTAGATGCATGCGTAGATAATACATTTTTGTAATATTTTCTGCCTCCGTCCTACTTTCAAATTATTATTATTATTTGTTTTACATCGGAAGCTCAACAGTGCAGCTGCACAAATATGAAGAGGCCGATGGGACCAAAAAAAAATAATAATAAATAAAATAAACAATGTATATACATCAGTGTAAATGTTTAGGAAAAAAGGGGGATGAGTGGTGAACATAAAGAGAAAAGAAGAAAAACGTATGCTGAATGAACCTGGGCAATATATACATGTACACTGTAGCTGGTGAGAAACTAAACGTTGCCAACGTTGTCAAACAAAATTGCACGATATCGTTCAAACCAAACTCACCACGATCGAACTGAGAGGTAAAAAAGAGGATTTCAAGTCATTAGGTAGAGCATTAAAAAACAGAGCAGCACGAAGCACAAATGATTTTAGGAAACTTCTCTTGTCAACTCCCCCCCCCCCCCAGATAGGCGTTAGCCTTTGGATAATCCTAAAATAAAGATTATTATATTAACTCCAAGCTCCAAAAACGGTCTCTTCATTGCGATTCAAATCAAAATTTACATGACACCAAATGTTCGTGCCTGGTCCATCATTAGGGTAATGAATCGAGAAGAGAAGTTTCCCCAAATGTGTAAAAATGGCTG
Source organism: Sycon ciliatum (assembly GCF_964019385.1). Taxonomy (NCBI): domain Eukaryota; kingdom Metazoa; phylum Porifera; class Calcarea; order Leucosolenida; family Sycettidae; genus Sycon; species Sycon ciliatum. Next base: position 1,072,298 of record NC_088648.1, on the reverse strand, counting down.
CGTTGGAGTTAGGGGACAATTAAAAACTGATTAACGTCCAGTAAATCTGGAATGATCGCAACGTATTAGGTGATATTGAGTTGATGGGGTGGAAGGAAACGTGGTATTCGAGGAGAGAGAACCATTCAACAGAGGGTGGTATGATTGTGGCCAGGCGGAAGGAAGATGATCAGTTCACAACGTGCTAAGACCAAAGCCTGCCACCACACTGTAGTGCCTGGTGCTTAGATTGATTTCGGAGTTGTTCGTCAGTGTACTGAGTTGTGTGTGCGTGTGTGTGCGTGTGTGTGCGTGTGTGTGCGTGCGTGTGCGTGTGTGTGCGTGTGTGTGTGCCGGTTTTAGCTGGCGTGAAAGAACATGGGCAGGTTGTTTTGTTGACTTAGAAATCGTAGACCAAATGAACCACAATGCCCAGTGTGATGCCGTGTCCGAACTAGAAATAATTTGTAATTTGAAACTCGGGTATTGAGCCAATAATAAATGTAGAAAGGAAAAAGGGCATATTATGTTGTTGCACTTTCTGACTGTATATGTATATAGTATCTAGTTACAGTGGTGGAGAGTTACTCTTAACTCGTTTCCATAATTATGTCCTTTTTCCTTTCTATAAATAATTTGTAGTTCGGACCGGTAATTATTACCAGTACAGTGAGCTGAAATCATTGCAATGCGTCTGCCATGGGCATGCTGATGGAAACTGTTTCCGTCCGCTGGTACACCTGAAGTGCAAACCAGTCACCCCCCCCCCCCCCCGCCGTCCTTCTTATTTTTCGAAGCACTTTCAAAGTGCAAATCTACAGAAACAGATAACAAAAAAACGTCTCAAGTGGTACACAAAGGGCGTATAGGATGATCCGATGGATATAAGATGTGGCGGGGAGGCGTAGTGCGCTTCGGTGACCTAAAGTCTCAGGATCTAAACTCATAACCCCTTCCGTCCTTCTTTCCTTTCTTCTGGTCCGCGATCTCCACCACACGACCCTTGCGTGATGGGTTGCAGTATCTAGGTAGAAGCGTATGTGAGTGTTTGTGTTTGTGTGTATGTACATGTGCGTGTTTGTGTGTGTATATAATAATTATGCGTTCGTGTGCGTGTGCGCAAATTGCGTGTTAGTGAGTGTTAGTGGCTGTGTGTGTAAGTGTTGCGAGTGTGTGTGTTTTCGGGGGTATTGATGTGGGTGTGCGCGTGTGTATGTGTGTGCGGCAATTCACTCGGAGTTCCAATGACGAAATCTACCAAGATCGAAAACGCTAGCTATCCCGTGAATTCTGTATGTTAATCATAATTATAATTACTTCGTTCTAGGAGAAATGAAATTGAGGAATCATCTGTCCGGTGAGAAGGCATTATTACATGCATCAGTGTGCCCATTTTTGTTAGGCTTATGCCTGTTTTGATTTCCACTATTTCTACACCAACAAAAACAACAACAACTAAAACAACAACAAAAAGTATTGCCGTGAGATGAGTGACTAAAATACGAGTGTGGAATTGGATCTAAACAGGCTGGACTCGCATCACTGCACCTCGGCACCAAATTAATAATTGAGGTGGTGGGTGGATACCAGACTCGTATACTGGACACATCACCTCTAGCCAGTGCCAATTCCCATGGAGAGCTGGGAAAACACCTCACGATCAACTGTACATGTGCAGTGTACTGGACTACACAGGGGTATACGAATGTCCAGTAGACATCAGTCTTTACAGTCTAGGCAGCTGGTCATGCCTCTTCCTAACTATCAGTACGCTCCGGGAAGTACCGCACCTGCAAGAAACTGCGTGTAAACCCGTTTTCCACGAATGACCAGTGCACACTTCCAAGAGACTCAACGGCTGGCAAAAACAAATCATCGAGCGCAAACTTCTCCGCCGAAGCGAGGCGAAAAGTATATAATCCATGAGCGACGGGTAGGGAGCTGCACATAGAGGGTTGAGGCGACAGTTCAATCTGTGAAATAGCAGCCTGGTCCGAGTCGTTCAGTTTGTCCCGTTGTATATCTAGACCGGCCTTAGTTCGGACTGTATATGTGTACCAGCTGTAGGTTTTGTAAGTCATAAGACACCTTGATTGCCACAGTGTTGGTCTGTGTAGAAGTCCTGAATACATGTCTTGGCTGGTCTAACCAGTGAGCAGCCACAGCTGGATCGTTTCCTTTTGCGATCTCTGGCTGGTTGTGAGGCTGCAGACTCAGGTACCCCCGGCACTCTCTCAAGCTGGCAAAACTCGCTCCAATTGCGTATCAGAGCCAACTGCAACCCGCCGATCGAAGACTCTACAATTGCAGTAGTCAGTCGTATTCTCAAATCTTCGAGTGTTCCTGGGATTGACCAGGATTCTAACGCTCGTATTCCCAGCACGTTGACAAGTTATCCAGACATTGTCACAGATAGTGCTACCGTTGACTATTGTTGGGAGCGTTAATTAACTTCTCCTCGGTGTACAGTATAAAAGTGTCAACAAACCTCGCTTCACACTAACATCCTGCCAGAAGGGACTGCATGCCTAGTTTCAGAAGCATGGGTGCGGCGGTGGCATGGAGAGCAATGGTGGCGCTGGCGCTGCTTGGCTTCCAATGTGCCTGTGGGCGAACAGAGGGCAGTGGAGAGCCTTCCGTGGCCACTTGGTACCAAGAGTTAGCGTTGGCTGTGAACACAGACCCGTACTCCTCATGGTCTGCTAGCATGGAGCATATAACCGAGGAGCACGGACAACTGTACAAAATGCGGCAACATATCGAGCAGGGCGCCCAGTTGCAGCGAGAAAAGCGTGCACCCTTGGGTCGCCATCATCGTCCCCAGAAAGCCACGCTTGATTATCGTCAGTCTGGTGTTTTGCTTCATCCCAAGCACCAGGGTTCCTGTGGAAGTTGCTGGGCGTTTGCGGCCGTTCATGCCATTACCGATCGCATCAGTCTCGATCGCCACGCGACGGTCCCGAGAGCCTCGCCAGCCCCACCATCGTCGATTCAACACGTCCTGGAATGTGCATGTCCCAGACAGGGAAGTGACTGTGGTCGGGATGGTGATGGTTGTCAAGGAGCTCAATTGCACGTCGCCAGCAGGTTCATGAAGTATAACGGTAGCCCGCCGCAGACGTGCAAACCATACACGGGCAGCGACAAGGGCTGCAGGAAAAGGTGCAATGATGGTCGTTACGTGACGGCGCACCACCTCACCAAGATCCATTCGTATCGCTCCGTGGTCACGAGCCGCAGGCGACCTTTGTCGAGGCGCATCGCGGACATGCGCAGTGCGCTGGCACGAGGACCTCTGATAGCGCAAATCCGCACCTACACGGGCATGCCACTGCACAAACGAGGCATTTACAAGCCGCGGTCATTCGAGAAGTTCCGAGGCTACCATGCCGTGGAGATAGTGGGGTATGGACGTCAGGTGGAGAGGTCTCGGCGAGGCCGTGCACGCTCAGTTCCTTACTGGATAGTGAAGAACAGCTGGGGAGATCAGTTTGCCGACAGCGGTTACTTAAACGTAGAGATGGGCACAGCAGCAGCAATGGAGCAGGTTGTCATAGAACCACTGCTGCGTCCACTAACAGCTGCTGAATCACGCAACAACAGAGATTCGTACGGAACAAGAACCTGGCGGGGTCGACGAGCCGTGACGCCTTCGTCAGGAAGCATGGGAGCAGTGACCTGTAGTCGTCGGACCATCACGCCGACCGACGCGAACTTACCGGAGTACCAGCAGGCAGTTCTCTTCCTCAATTCCGTGGTCCGACGGCAGTACGAGCAGCGGTTCTTAGCTGGATGCACCATGAACAGTCGTTTCCTGAACGGCAGTCACCAACTGGTCGAGTCCTACGTGTACTATCTCACGGTGCAGTACAGTGTCAAGGAATGCCCACAACCGAATCTCGTTTATACAGGGGCAGTTGCATTACAGTACAGATCAGGACTGTACTCGTTGGTACGTGGTACCCTGCAGAGCCTGACCTGGGTTAAAGGGTGTCCGTGTGGCAGCCACAGTACAACTAACGTTACTGCTGAACATGCACGAAACAGCGCACCTGCACCCAGCAACAACTGATTGCCTTCTGGCACTAGAGTCCATTCATCGGAAACTGGCCCGCTGGCTTTTGAAAGTAGGATTTGGGCCGAATTGAGGATCAAAAACCCACTTTAAATCTCAAAAATCTGGGTTTTAGATCTGCTTCTCCATAGATTTTGCCATGGCATACCTGCCCTAATTTTGTAAAACCTGGCTGAATTTCTATTTCCTTGTTCTTGGACTTTTCTGGCCTCAAATGTGGCAAGGAGTAATTGCACGGGTCACACAATGCAGGATGTACTGTTGTTTTCACGATATCTACAACTATGTTAGAGAGACACCAAAAAGGTAGGGTGCCAGTTTCCAATGAATGGACTGTAGGCGATGTGTAGGCATGATGTGTGTGTGTGTATGTGAGGGCGTGTGGGTCCTTTTGTGTGTGGATATCCGTATTTGCGCATGTGCGTGCATACGTGTGTGCGTTTTAGCCAGTGTGTGTTTGTGTGTGCGTGCGTGCGTTCGTGTGTGTGTGTGTGTGTGCGTGCGTTTGTGTGTGTGGGGGGGGGGGGGTGTAAAAGGCTCGTGTAGTATCAAATTGTTTTCTGCACCCATCATTTTCACCACAACATATTTATATGCTTGCCATATGGAGATATTCCTAACCGTACCTTTTCTATTTGTTTTATTGAAAACCGCAAACCTTCAGACCGATGTGAATGTGCACATACATGTATCCAGTGTGAATGCCTATGTACAATGTATAGAGAAGGCAGCACAGAAACGGCAGTGGTGGTGAGGCCTGGGCAGATCGTCCCGTCAGCTCGTAATACCCATTACCGGTACATGTAATTTTCCTCACTGTCTGTTTCTATTGCATGATTTGCATCAGTAGATCCCCTCGACAGGCCATCGCCTCTGGGAGATCCTTTAAACAAAGATTTTATTAAGGTGATGTAGTATTACGTCGCCGGCCTCAGTGCTCCATGTCACCATTGTGCTACCTATCCATCCAAGTATTCTGTTCTCGAGGTTCGTGGTTTCTCGTAAAAATAAAAAATAAATAAAAATAAAGTCTCCCTCAGTTCATGATTTGGTTCAGTGGGTGGACTCCCAGGCATAACCTGTGAGCCACCCCCTCTGCCCCCATTGGCTTCCTCATTCCTCCACAAGCACGTGTTGTTCACATGCAGCTTCCTGCTTCAAGTTCGAGCTCGTACTTGAATGTAAGGGAGGCACAGAAGCACAGCAGTACTGGCAGGAGTATGTACTGTAGCTGTAGGTTGACAGGAAGCACTATGTGGTTATTGTGTGCAGATACGAGAAAGGCTATTGAAAAAAATCTTTTTGTGTGTCAACTGTCAAGTGATTTTGTAGTTCTTTCGTACAAAGTCAAGACAGCCAATTGTACGATCAAGTTCCTTTAGTATATCTGATGTCCAGTTCACTAGTCCACGTGTTACAGATGAAACGGGGCGTACAAGTCGAGCACAGTCTGTCAAATATTCCTCCGAGCAGCTAATGTGCAATTCACCACACAGCTTTCTTAGTGTTGCAATTGGGTTGGCCACGAGACTTTCGCAGCGCACATCGATGGTCTGGTAGCGCGCCTTCACCTTTGCAACTTGCTCAGTCATGTGAACGTAATCTTGGATTCCGGCGCGGATGATGGATTCGTTCATCACACCCATCTTTCCTTGAAACACAACTTTGTTGTTAACCACTCTGCGCAGTTTGCTGCGTCTGGCCGCGGACGTTGCAATAATGTCAAGAGGGTGTCTCATGGCATGTACAAATACGACGGGAAGCTTCAGCTTGTCTGATATCTCGTCAAAAATGTTCTCGCGTCTAGTCGACGATTGGTCGTAGCATTGAAGAATGCGGCCGTTACGAGGACCATGCTTGTCTCCAATAATCTGCACCGACCCATTGAAATTGCCTTGCCACTGGTTGGGAACTTTGTAGAAATAGTTCTCAATTGTTTTCAGCTTCTTCTTCGTGGCTGCTGAGGTGTCCCGGGCACGTCTTGAGCGCAACAAGCTCTGGGCTTGGTTACGTGTCACTCTGAATATCTCGTTGAAAACAAACTCTCTCTGACTGCGCTGTTCCGTAGTCCACCTCTTCCATTTGCCAGGCAAGTCATACTCATTGGCCAGTACAACATGTGGGTGCGCATCGAGCAGAGAACCTACAAGTGTGGAGCAACTGCGGGGATATCCGATGAACAGCATTAGTCGCTGGACCGACTGGGCAGTTGGTGCAGATATTGAGGTCCGCATCTGTCGACCTTCCTTCTTCTTCTTCTTCTTCTTTTCCTCCTGTTTTGGCCATTCATTCTCCGGCATGGGTGGAATGGGGTTGCAGACTCCATGTTGGTCAGCAGCTTGCACGCCTTCACACTCACTATGCTTTCTCACGGTGTGTATGCCGCCATGTGTTATCACATCTTGTCCAGTCGCCATCTGCGGATTAGCTAAGCCGAAACTCATTTTGCTTATTGCGCCTGTACATAGAACAGAACTGTGATCTGTAGAATGGTGCTCTGGACCATTCTCGCCCTGTTGCCATCTACCAAACCTTTCCCAAAAGTGATGATTGTTGACATTTGGCCGAGTAGATACTAGTAAACATTCCTCCTCCGTTGCGTTCCGGTCAACTCTTGTGCCTGATGGCAACCAGGCAGAGATCCCTTGCCTACTGGAGTCCGGTGAATATCCGGTGCTGCACTTGTACCTCGTGCCGCACCACCACAGGAGCAGACCAGCTACGACTACTTGTCCGGCGTAAAAAGGCCATGTTCTTGCGAGGCAGCCCATCGCCAGAGCAACGACATCCAAGTCTACGATCAAGTAAGTACTGTAAAATCCCGCCAGAGCGCCCCGTCTCTCCCATCCGCCCCTCCCTGACTTCTTGTCAGGGACGTGATTGATTGTATCCTCGTATGACTCTGTCGCAGTCTGTGATGCCGTACTGCACTGCAGACGCGTGCTCGACCCCGTTGGAAATGTACGCAACAGTGCCCACCCTCCTGACCAGGGATCGCACAAACCCTGCGTTTTGTCGGGTCTGTTCGACTCCTGGCTCTTGACCTTTGCTCGGTGTACGAGATACATGAACAGTTTTCGTAGGGTGAGTACTTTTTCATGTAGCACTGAATGCGGCAAGTAGGACTCGCCCATCCGCCCCTCCCCACCTGAAGCGTCGAGGAGGTACTACTAGGTAGGGGCGCTCTGGCGGCATTTTACCCTACATGTATGTACCACTCGTCATAAAACGTTTGCCACACACTCACATACTGCTGTACGAGGTGATTTGTAAAAAATTTACATGGCATATTATTTTACAAATCGAGTAAAATATCACTGTTGAGGACGATTGCATTCTTCCCATGAAGTGTTTTTGTTAGTTCGACAGACAAGTGAGTTGCCATTGTAATGTAGTTTGTAAGCATCAGCAGCGTTTAGCGGAATTGTTTTCTTCCACGGCCTTGTGAGATGTCAATCATGGATCGAAATTCGTGAATTTGTGGTCAATGAGGTAAAATATCCCTCAATGGATGCTTGAAGGACGTCCAAGAGCCAGCGAGCATATTCTACGGCAGGTGGAAACCCTAGGCTGGTCACCGATGCCAGCATTGAGTCATTGAGTCTCGTACCAAGACTGTGTCCTGTACGAGATATACTGTCTTCTCATCAACTACAGTATCAACTACAGGATATCTATAAGCACGGCAGTGATACATTGACGTAAACTGCATGCGGATCTCTGTTCCGCCATACGGAGTTTCCAAATCACGTAGTGCAATGTTATGACATGAGCTAGTGGGCATTATCAGAGCGTAGCTTGTGCCGTAAAGTACCGCCAGAGCGCCCCACCTTCTCGTCCTTTCGTGGTCGTATTAGAGAGGTTCCGCACTACGTAAAGTTGAGCAACTTTACGTTAGTGGGCGGAAAAAACCGTGAATTCGCGAGTTTACACTCCACAACAAAACCCGTGTGAAAAACCAAGAAAATCATACGAACAAAACAAAAGTTAATATTAAAATTAATGATGAAAACCATGTATGCAGGGAGTCGTAAAATACCCCTGCATGTATGAGAACCATTTCAGGCCAGTTCACACTCCGATGAAACGATTTTGTCGTATGGCATGGAGCACCGTATAGGACATCCTGTGCCCGCAGTTTCTTGTACACTGGGACCATCTTTGTGCGCTGGGCCTGTTGAGTTCTGGCAAGGTCGTGGCCCACGTACAATGGCGAGTTGTCCGCTTTCAGGTCAAACCGTCTACGGTATACTTCGCCCTTCGTAGCACCACGTGCAAACTTCACTCTGACAGGTCGAAGCTTTGGTGCAATGGCACCTGCTGCAACAGGTCTGGTCGCCAATAGCATCACACAGCGTGTCGGATGCATCTCGGAATGATGTGCACATACGTCGCCAGCAGTCGGCATCAACCCCTGAAGTTTTTTTTTAAAGAATCCAACAGCCTCTTTTACGGGCAAAATTAAAAGCAACACAATGATGAGAAATCAACAAGAGGGGTAAAAAAATGAAGGGCCTTCTGCACCATGTCACGTGTGTGCAATGCTGACTTGCGTACTCTCGCGTCAAGGAGGCAAACCTCACTGGGTGTGGAGCGATCGGTGTAGGACCTGGGAGGACTGCCTCTACATGCAGTTGAGCTGGCTTTTGGTGCTTGCTACCCAGGGTGTCTCGCACTGGCTTGCTGTTGATGTGTTGATCCAAGCAGGGAGTAGTACAATACGCGTCCTCGCACTGGCTTGCTGTTGATGTGTTGATCCAAGCAGGGAGTAGTACAATACGCGTCCTCGCACTGGCTTGCTGTTGATGCGTTGATCCAAGCAGGGAGTAGTACAATACGCGTCCTCGCCTTGTAACATGCACATGGAATACCAGTTGGAATAGGATACATGTGCCTCGTAGTCGTAGTTTTTCGTTCCATGATCCGTAATTCCACGTGTGAAGGCAGTGTACGTTGATGAGTACATCAAATTAGGGAAGTATGCATGTAATAATTAGCCTCGTAGTACGGGCAATACCGGCTACGATATCTGCCCTCACGGCTGACGCCGTTCGGGCAGATACGGCCGGTATTGCCCTGATACAGGTCGTCCCTCGTTAATACATACATGTAATCTCTGGGACTTGACAAATGTTATGTATTAACGGGGTTTATGTACTAAACGAAAGTGTACATAACTTGCTTGTATACCAGAATTTTTCACTTTTTTCAACTTTTCTGAGTGTTTCTTGCTACCATGACTAGGCAGCGAGATATTCTTGATTCCCTCGATATAACATAAAAATTATGTTATAACGGTCACATTTAGCGAAGATTCTACAGTTGACATGGT